>NC_072832.1:15205833-15532500 GCF_027744805.1 Dunckerocampus dactyliophorus | reverse complement strand
TTTGTCCACGCCTGCCTCTGACAGATTGTGTGGCTGTGATAAACTTTTCAGACGTAGTAGATGTATCAGAGACATCAATGTAGCATTAAATAGGGCCCTATGAAATCTGTTTTTTTCCCCCAAATGTTTTTTTTTTTTTTTCAAAATTCCTTTACATTTTTTTAGAATTATGTTTTTTTTACATTTTACGGTGAATAAAATGTCCATTAATTAAATGCAGAAATACTTACAGTTCTTGATGCACTACATCATTGGACAATTGTTCCCAGTAATTGAGAAATGGATGTAGCCTGGCCAACTTTTCTAACGGGATGTCAGCCTCTGCGCACATTGCTCCAAAATCTTCAACAAACTGTAATGCCCATGCTTGTGATGAAGGAAGATGTAGTCACGATATAATTCCGATTGCATTATTAATGTAAGATATTTTTTATGACATCCTTATTTTGTTTACACAGTTAGACGAGATGTGGCAAACAGTGTGCTTATTTTGTGTTATGTTTGTGTTAAGAATGTCCGTTGACTCTTAAGACGAGCTGGGTGAAGAAAAAACATACCTTTTGCCGCTTACATTAGCTCGTGCTAGTATGCGCTGCTAAACTAAGCTAACCTCGCTAGTTCCCATTCACGCTCCGGAAGATGAGTTTCCACCAAGTTTTGCCAGTGTTTTAGGTCGCTATTTCACCATGTTTAGTTTGGGAGAGGGCGGGTTAGTGCGTGTGTACGATCGAGCGGTCCGCTGGGGAAATATTTCCCCACATGACCATTTCTTGTTCTCACGATGACAGCATATCATTCACATTAAGTCAATTTCCACGACATTCCGCCTTTAACTGTAAATTCCGTTTTAATTAGCCAAATCTGCGATTCCGTCGGCAATTCTGTTAACGAGGAAATCATAGGGCCCTAATTAAAGTTGCTGTATGTTTTTGGCTCCAAATTACTTCCGTAAACCAAAAAATATAGGAAGAAGACCACCGGCTAGCATATGTTAACAATAGAGGTTTAAAAAAACATATTGAACAAATAAATGTCTATATTTGTCACAATTCAAAGTGAAACTTTGTAGAAATTACCGTTCGGGCCGAAAAGATGAATGGCTTTCATGGCTTTCAGTCTGGGCTGTCTCGTACATATGTGCACGTACACAAAAGCAGCCTCAGAGAAGCGACCGACAATTTGCAGTCATTGTGTGGTTATGATAAGCTATACATTCAATTACAGCTAACGTTAGTAGCTAAACTTTGTCAAATTGCTATCATTAGTTGACAACAAACATAACTAATGTGTGTGTGTATGTATGTATGTATGTGTGTGTGTGGTGTGGCTTGCAATGTCAGAGGAGGAAGAGGGCTTGATATTCAAATGTTAGCGCCCCCTAGGCAGTAGCTAACAAAGGCAGACAGGACGTTAAGGAGTGGGGGAAAAAAACATCTGCAACACTAGCATTGCTACAGTTCCCTCCAGAAGTATTGGCACAGTGAGGTTAATTTTTTTTATTTTTGCTGTAGATTGAAAACATTTGTGTTTGACATCAAAAGATGACAATGAGACTAGAGAGCAAGATGCACAACTTAGAAGATTGCACCTTTTGTTTGAACCCACCCATTTTTCATGTGAGCAAAAGTATTGGAACGTGTGACTGACGGGTGTGTTTTGTTGCCCAGGTGTGTATCGATTACATTGCTTACTCAGTCAGTAAATAACACTGAATGCCTATGGTCACTTTCAGATTGGGAAGGATAGGTTTTGCCTGTGTAGACTGAACAAAGATGTCTTTCTCTATGAAATAAGTGGAACATTGCTACATGGGATGTACGAGGACTCACCACTGGAAAACTAGAGTTGGTAACTTCGGAGATGACGTGTAAAGTAAACATCTTGGGAGTGGCAGAACACTGATGGACAGGGCAAGGCAGGTTCTCAACAGAGAGTGGTGACAAGGTATACTACTAGTATACTACTATATGACTAGGAAAGTATCACGGCAGGAGTAGTAGTGGGATTGGTTTGTTGGTGGTTAAAGAAGGGGCAACAGCAGTTTTGAGTTACAATCCTGTGTGTGACCGGGTCATGACACTTCGCTTAAAAGCTCGCCCAGTGAACATCACGCTGAACAAGATACATGCACCAGCAGGTGATGCAAGTGGCAAGACAATGGAGGAACAGGCGCTTGACAGCGTACCAAGAGGTAACACTACCATCTTGATGGGAGATTAGAATGCAAAGGTTGACTAAAGAAATGAAAGCAGTAGGGAGTTGGGGGAGTGGAAAGACTGTGGACAGTCTCTCTGCACAACACCACCAACCTCGGTGGCTATACACCTGGATCAGCCTGAAGGACAGGGTGAGAAATCAGATTGATTACATCACGCAGACTCCAGCAGTGATCATCAGCTGTTATGTGTGACTGTGAAAATGTGACTTAGTGCTCAGAAGAGACAACATAGGCCAGTCAGCTATGATGTCACAAAGGTCCCAGAGGCATTCACAATTCACAACAACAGTTTCACACACCTACTGAGCCTTGATGCTGATCAGAGACCCAATGAATTGTGGAATGGCATGGTGGCCCTATTCCTCTTGAAAATGAGTGGTTTGCATCTTCTGGTTTAGCCACTGTACTTTTCTTCATGAAGTCTTCTATGGACAATAGAAAGTGATACCTCCAATCCTACCCTCTGCGGGGTGTTGCTGATGTCACTAACAGTTGTCTTTGTTTACAGCTCTCACAATGTTTCTGTCATCAAATGCTGGTTACTGGTTCGACATCTTGTATGTAGTACACCAGTGGTTTCTTTCCTTTTCAGGACATTCCAAATGGTTGTGGCTATGACCAATGTTTGTGCAATGTTTAATTTTCCATCTTCTCTCAGAATCACAGTTGTGGTTTTCATGTTGTTTTCATTTCTAAATGCAGTCTACACAAAAGAGCATAGACATTCAGTGCTATTTATTGTTTGAATAAGCAATGTAATAGGACACACCTTGGCAAAAAAAAAAAAAAAAAAAAAAACAGTTGGCCAACAAAACACACTTGTCCGTCACATATCCCAATACTTTTGCCCACATGAAAAATAGGTGGGTTCAAATAAAATGTGCTATCTTCTAAGCCCTGGGTTCCCAAAGTGGGGTACGCATACCTATAAGGGTACACAAATTGCTGTAGCTGGTACGGCTTGACTACATTAGGGCCGAAAACTGAGATATACATAATGTGCTTGAACGCCTCTTGTGAATGACCACAGCAGGCAGTACAGGTGACAGCATGAAGTTGTTTGTTGTTCGATGTGCGTCAGATGAACAAATAAGTTTGTTGATGACATGCAAGTGTTTAATCTTGAAGATTTTTCAAGATCATTTATATTGTGTGCCAAATGAGAGATGTCTTCTTATGTGGTGCTGTGACTAATTAGTGCATTTTCTGAGCTGTATGAGGCTGTCATTTGTTCGTTGACTGGATGCACTGACTGTGGGAAAGCCCCCAATTTTGCACGCGTAAGTATATTTACGCTTTCACGAATAATGTCTTCTTCGGGCTTTGCTTCCACTTTGTTCGGCGGTCCTTGAACACACCATGTGTGACACAGATCGAGACTTTGGTGTATGAGTTTCTTCGATGCTGCACAAACAGATGTGTATTTTGCATTCTTCCTTTCACCTCGTTCTTGTTCGCAAATGTTAATGCTGCGCGTAAATGCACAGAGATGAAGTTTAATAATGTTAGCTCTGTGCTGCTGTGCATTTTTGTTTGGTGCATAATAACAATATGTGCTCATATGTGCCTTGTCTTGAATACATTTTCTTATAGATTGCTGTACATTATGTGCCGTTGTTTTTATAATTATTTATGTTTACATGTAACATGAGTTGCATTGTACTGATTGTTTCCATGTTGTTGCAGACCAAAGTACAACAAAAGAGCATAAAGATCACAGTTCACCACATCTTACCACAGCTTGTCACCACTTAAAAATAAATAACTAAATAAATTCATCAAACAGAAGACAAACCTGCCAGGAGATGTCTTACTCCTCTAAAACCCTCGCCATTTTAAATTAGTTGCCTATTTGTGCAGTTGAAAATTAGACACATGATGTTTTAATATCATATATATATTTAATAATATATCAAAGGTGTTTTCTACGTGGGCAGGAGTAGGGGGTACATGGCTTCCAGTCCGATGTATGAAGGATGCGACTGCAAAGTTTGGGAACCTCTGTTCTAAGCTGTGCATTTGATCCAGATGTAAATACCTGGAAATAAAAGCTGATGTGTTGCTCTCTGGCCTTATATTAATCTTTTGATGTCAAACCCAAATGTTTTCAGTCTACAACAAAAATAAAGGAATTGACCTCACTGTTCAATACTTCAGGGAGCACTGCATGTGATCTACAGTGCTAATATTAGCATACTGAAGAAAACAAATGAATATGACATAGCTAACATCTGACTGATGTGATAGTTGGCATTGCGACATGATTTATTTTAGTATGTGTAGCGAAGCCTGTATTTTTACAAAGCTGTCCTCCATCATCTAGCTAGAAGTTGGTCAGAGGCGGTATCATGTCCTTGATAAAGAAGGTTTCTTGTTTATGCCGTCATAAAATCCCTGAACTTCTCACTCTTCTCTCAAAAGTGGAGCACACAAGTGAGGGAGCTGATTGATTTGGTGCTCATAAACAGCCACGAGGGACACACATTGCTGTCATAATGTCATTAAAGTCTATTTTGCATTATAGGGAGCATTTACCTTTCTTGCAAGTTATGTTTTTAATACTATGCTACAATATATTCTTACAATGAACACCAAACTGCTGCATAAAAGCCTTATGCTTTTGCAGTGCCCCGTGAAGTAGAAGTAGAGTGTTTGCAGGTATTTAAGAACTGATTTATATGCACAGCAGTTGCTGAAATAAGGAAGTAGGATTTCCTCAGAACAGAATACTTGGTGCGTGTGTTCATCAGCCTAAGCTTGTCTTTGTTATGGCAACCAACGGCCATTTTCACTTTTAAAAAATTGCTGTCTTTGTGGTAGGTTTGGCTCAGGTGGTAATGTGGTTGTCAGGCAGCTAAAAGGTTTCAGGTTTGATTCACAGTCTGAGACAGTTATTTTCCATGATAGCAAACACTGGAAAAAGCACTTTGATTACCAATTATCTGACTATTCGTTGTGCCAGACAAACACAAAATTACACTGTGCATTTTGGGATAAAAACCTTCTTTTTTTTTACCAGCAGATGAGCAGGTGTCGCAGGTGCTAAGGCATTAACAGTACAATGCTGCTAGAGAGCCCCTCATTTTATAATTCCTGCACAAACATTTTTACTAACTTTTATGAATACTATGTAATATAGTCCATTAAAATTTGTATTTACTTGGTATTGAAAGTCTGACCGTTCCCATCAACTGACCTTGTTGCCTTCAATGTTTTTAGTTGCTGGAGTCACAAGCAACACCATTGAGCTATTTCCAAGTGCCAAGTTTCCACAGAAATCAAAAACATGTTATTCCTAGTATAATAGTAACATTGCCGTGGTGTGTTTGTGTTTTGTTTGAACATTTTTATTATGTTCCACTTCTTCCTATTATGAGCGGAGCTTTGTTTTTAAATCCTATTTAGTCACACAATAGGACCCACATTAAGTGTTCGGTTGTTCCCCTGAAAGTGCACAATGTGGGCTCATGTTAACCTGACCCTGTCCCTGAACTCCCCTGGTCTATCCCTGATTACTTGGTGTAAAATAAAACCGTTGTGGACATTTACAAAAGGCTAAAAGCCTAAATGCTTGTTTCCTGGCATTCAACTCGGAATAGCTGATATTGTCCCATTCAGTTTATTAAGTGACCCCTGCTGGATACAAAACAGGCCTGTGGAGAGCTTCGAGCTTCACTCACCAATCCCAGGAATGCATGTCTTCAAGGTCTGTCTGTTAACAAAACTCAACTGACAATTCAAACTATTTACTAGTACTTATACTTAGGCATGAAAGATAATAGGCTGATATTGGCATGAGGGGTGTGACGAAATGTCAATATTTTGCGATATTTAACCCTGTGATGGATTATTGATACACTCTCGTCGTGTATAATTTTTTTTTCATTATTACTAAAATACAGCCGCTATAAATGTCTTTCAAAGTTCTACCTCAGTGAGTCACAATTTTACATGTCATCTAGGAGGAGCTCCCCGCGAGAGCAGAAGAAAATTGGACCCAAGTCACAGAAGCAGAAGGGAAAAAAAGAAAAAGAAGAAAAACAAACACATTCTGCAATCGAGGAAAAGGCTTCTTGAGACGTCATCTGTACTTCTGTGAAGAAGGTGTCGGACGTTTCGCTCCTCATCCGAAGAGCTTCGTCAGCAAACTAATAAGTGCTGGTAGCTTAGGCCTTAAATACAGTAAGAGTGGGTGGAATTGGTGTGCCAACACCCTCCTCCTATTGGTTCCTTACACTAAGCCTGGGCGGAGTAGTGGTATAATCCTATCCTGCTATTAACACCTACGATAAAAGGGAAGTGTCGCTCCCTGAATTGGGTATGAACGACTCTGATACTGGCTCATTAGCATCTATTGTTCTGGTTCGGCCCTGGCTTCACCTCATTTGCAAGACTAAGAGCTGTGGGTTTTGGTCTCAGTAACCTGCTGAACACAGGGTCCAAATTAAACCTCAAACCACCATTCCGATTCAATGATGGGTTCTGTTGTTTGACAAAAATAGCTTCCTTTACTCCTCTTTCAAACCATCTGTTTTCTTTGGCCAAAATCTTTACCTCGCTGTCCTCAAAAGAGTGATTGGTAGCTTTAAGGTGTAGATGTACTGCTGATTGAGGACCACTAGAATGGTCCCTGCGATGTTGATAAAGCCTTTTTTGGAGCATTTGCTTAGTTTCCCCAATGTAGTGCTCTTTGCATTCCTCATCTTTACAGTGGATGGAATAGACCACATTGCTTTGTTTCTGGTTTGGAGCCTTGTCTTTAGGATGCACTAATGGTGTTGGCACACCAATTCCACCCACTCTTACTGTATTTAAGGCCTAAGCTACCAGCACTTATTAGTTCGCTGACGAAGCTCTTCGGATGAGGAGCGAAACGTCCGACACCTTCTTCACAGAAGTACAGATGACGTCTCAAGAAGCCTTTTCCTCGATGGACAACTCCTGTACGACTGAGAGCCTACACAGACGCAAATTCTGCAATCCATCCATCCATTTTCTATACCTCATTAGAGTCGCGGGGGCATGCTGGAGCCTATCCCAGTTGACTTCGGGCGACAGGCGGGGTACACCCTGGACTGGTCGCCAGCCAATCACAGGGCACATATAGACAAACAACCATTCACACTTACATTCATACCTATGGACAATTTAGAGTCACCAATTAACCTAACATGCATGTTTTTGGAATGTGGGAGGAAACCGGAGTACCCGGAGAAAACCCACACACACACGGGGAGAACATGCAAACTCCACACAGAAATGGCCAGGGGAGAATCGAACCCTGGTCTTCCCGATCTCCAGACTGTGACTGACTAGAAACATGCACTAGACCACTGTACGCCCCCAAATGCTGCAATATGGCAGTGTAATGTTCTGTTTTGTAATTTTATCAGGACACTACTTTGCTACCAGAACATGTGTCTGACGCATTGCTGATAAGTGAGCAGTAAAATCAATCAAAGACCTCCAGGCATGTACTTGAGTTTAAAATCACATAGCTTTATTGAAGATCCATTAAAATCCCATTGGTTAAAATCCAAACGTGATAGTCCATAAAGTGCACCAAGCATCTTTCCTGCGAACTGTCAAAGACTGTATGTACCTTTCCTTTACTTGAAAGACATCCAATGACCCTATAATCAACAAGTCAGTGTACCCAAAACACACCCTACTGACCAGACAAAGTAGTGACAAGCAAAACAAAAATGCAGAAACAAACATTATATAATTTTGGCAGATTCGGCCAGTGAAGTTGAACGGAAAGATGCGGCAGCATAGTTGAAATCAAAATTGTGGACTCATTTCGACTTTTATGATGTGGATGAGACAACACTGGGTTTTCCAGGATGTAAGGAGTATAGCCTCATTTACAATTGCATGCATTTTGTCCCCGCAGTGGTACACAATTTTGTGTGCCAATGACTTAATTGGTCGTCAACAGGTGTGAAGTATGTCTAAACTATGCATGGGGTCATGCCAGTGCACAAAAAATATTTTGAAATGTTCAAAATTTGCAGCACGCATAATTTCCGTGAACGTACCGCAACTTGTGGCTAAACAAAGCGCACTAAAGCATGTCTCATTCACTTGAATGTGTTAGCTATTCCATCACCTCTTGGAGCACGTTCAAGTTCATTCTCAAGTAATTTTTGTAGCCTCTGGGCTCTTCTTTGTGAATTTCTGTTAATAAGAGATCATAATGCACAAAGCGATGTCTTCTAGTCAGTAATTTTCTCTCCCACACTGTCCGCGGCTCCTTTTGCGCATTGTCTTTATGCAGGTGTGAGATAATATAGACTTACCTTTCTTTTCTGCATGAGCTTCTTCTCTGGAGTTCAACATAGTCAACATAGAGTTCAAATAGAGGAATTAATGAAGCTAGGGGTGATGCTTGCCGTTGCGTGGCGTCACGCTGCACACAGCGGGAACAAATAATGCCACAACTGCGTCACGGATGCGGGAAATGGTGGTGACAATGCATACCCATACGGAGACAGTGTGTCGTGCAGAGTATTGTCGTGCACTAGACGTAAACAGTACTTGACAAGGTGTAAATAAGTCGTGCCAGAGCACGGTCTTTTTGTGCCAATGCGTACCATTTTTTGTCACAAATTGCGTGCACGTGCATAATTTGTACGTAAAAAAATACAAGCAGTGTGCAAACTAGTCTTTACGCTTTTCAGGTGTGGCATAAATAAATGGCACGCATTGCCATGGAAAATTACGGACAATGTGGAGGCAGAATGCGTGCAAGTGTAAACACCGTTTATCTCACAAAAATACGATATAAGGGCGGCACGACAAAGCCACCTCGTTCGTCACCATCCCTAGAGAGAAAACTGTGCCTAGTAAAAGAAATTTTAGTTTTTCAATTCAAATGCTAAATATTGTGTTATTCAATTAAGAGAGGTGTGTTTAGTGTACATCTTTTATTAACATTGTTGTGCTGCTCAACCATACCCGGGTCATTGTCTGTCTTTTTACGGTGATTACGTCACTACTTTTATGCTACACTAAATATTTACATCTGTTATGCTTCTACTTAGCAGATTTGACGTACTCGAGAGACATGAAATGTGTTTTCTGAAGGAGTTTAAAATAGTGTCAGATACGTAAAATGAAATCCTGTTTACAGTTGTGTTGCACTAAAACATTTTCATTGTTTTTGCACTGTTGCTGGTTGTATTCTGGTTAAAATATGCTATTAAATACCCATCTATTTTCCATACCAGCTGGAGCATATACCAGCTGAAGGATGAATTTTTTGTTTGTTTTGTTGTACCCACCGTATCAAGATATTATTGTTATTGTAAGCCATGCGTCGCGTATCATATAGTATTGTGATCCAGTATCAGGGGTCACCAACGTTTTTCCTTGTGAGAGCTACTTTTACAAAATGGCCAAGAGCTACTCATTTTTGTAACATTTATTTTCAGAGCTTATTTTAAACCCAAACAAAGCGAATATGCTTGTTTTACCAGAACATGAACAAAATGCTGGTTCACATTTTGTATTTCAGAATGCATTTCTTTCTACTGTTCTTTCATTATTAACTGAAAACCTGAATGAAAAGCAGGCTTGCGGGCACCTCATGTAGTCGTGGGGGGCTACCTGGTGCCTGCGGGCACCACGTTGGTGACCCCTGTCCAATGTGATCCGGTCATGTTGGTATTGTTTTTTTCTGCTGATATCAGTGCGCAAGTGATGACTTGCTCCACAGAGCCAACAGTTTGCTTGTTAGCACAATTTGTAATGACAGTAAAGTGTTACATTTTGCTTTTTATGCATAATGCAGCTCCACCTAAATAGTAGCATTGACTACTACTTAAACATTTTACCCAAGCAAAAGTACAACTACTAAGGTGAAATGTTATTTATATACAAGTATAATTACTGGTCCAAAAAGTAAATGTAACTTGTTTAAAATGTACTCAAAGTAAAAGTTACTTAGTTTTTAACACCAAAAGGGGAGTGTCTCCTGTGCAGTGCTAAAAGGACAAGGAGATATAAATCTCAAACTGCTTGTTTTTAATTAAAGGAAAATCTTTACAAACTTGACAAAACATATACATGTAAAATACAACATGTCAACACACAATATCTGAAATAATTACGGAGCTACAAGTGTAGAACATCTTATAGAATATTGTTAAAAATTAAAAGCACTGAAGTTGGCCTAAACTGTTGCTTCTGGCAAGACAAAATATATATATATTGCATTAGGAACCTTCAAGATGTTTTTCAAACAAAACTGTCATTGTATGATATAAGACAACGCTGACTGTGACATAACATGTCACCCCATGGCAGCTGCTAAAAAACTCTTGCCAGGCTGCGCTAATGTATATTTGAATTAAAATGTCCTTCTTTAGAGCATTGCTCTCTGAACTTCTCTCAAGCTTAAGCAGCAATTGGCATTCAGAGTTAAAGTTGATCCTTGTTGGGTTTGCGGTGAACAGCAGTGCAGCACAGCTGAAGAGACGCTCACAGGGGGCTGAAGCAGGCAGGCCAGTGTTGACATGATGTTTCCTCTGCCAACAAACTATCACAAAATAATCATAATACAACCCACCTCATTCACACAAATGTTCATTATGATGTGACCACATTTGAAGTCCTATTCCTATTTACATTCAGATTGTCATTTTCATTTCCCAATAAAATTTTCATTGAGCAATTAATTTTAGATGACACAGTGCTAAGTTGTGTTGAATTTGGCTACTCTACACACATAAATACACTGCAATGGATGGAAATCAAGACGAATAAGTCACAAAGCATCTCAATAGTCAAGGGAGAGCTTGAGAATGTGAGGTTCTGCATTGGTGATGACCCAATACCGATGGTGTCAGAGCAACCCGTCAAAATCCTGGGTAGATGGTAGGTACAATGCAAGCCTCGGGGACAAAGACCAAGGTAGGACATCGCCAACAGTCTGGACACCATCAACAAGACACTGCTGCCAGGGAAGCTCAAACTCTGGTGCCTACAATTCAGGCTTCTCCCTAGGGTAATGTGGCCACTCACGATCTACAACAGGGGTCACCAACATTTTTTCTTGCGAGAGCTACTTTTAGAAAATGAAAATGGCCACGAGCTACTCATTTTTGTAGAAATGATTTTCATACCTTATTTCAAGCCAAACAAATGAAATATGCTTGTTTTACCAAAACATTCACAAAATGCTGGTATCCACAACTCACATTGTATTCTGAAACTCACATATGTTTCAGAATACATTTCTTTCTAGTGTTCTAGCCTGCGGGCACCAGGTTGGTGACCCCTGATCTACAAGGTCCCAATAAAAACTGTGGAAAAGATGGGGTGAACCATAACTTCGTATGTGAAGAAGTGACTTGGGGTCCCACGCTGTCTGACCAACATCAGCATCTACGGCAAAGGAGTTCTTGAACTACCTATCACGAGCCTCACCAGAGAGTACAAGTGCTCTAAAGTGAGACTACATACGACATCGAAGGACTCTATGCTGCACCACCTTTGTTAACGGGAAGGAAATGGACATCACTGGAGCCAACTTTTTTGGCTGTACAATGAATTTATTTACTGAAAAAGGAAAACAGCAGGTCTCTAACATAACGTGTCCACTTGTCCAGAGTCCAACACATCCAGATGTGTCAGGTTGGGAGGAGAGAGAGAGATGGAAGAATGCTCTTCCCCTTGCTGGTGTCTCCCTCTGCCTCTAATGGAGGACTGGGTCCTTGTTGCAGCCAATGAGGGGAGCGGGAGTCCTCCATACAAAAATCAAAAACACACCTACACCAACTTCGGCCAATCAGCAACAACTACACAACAAAAATACAAAACTTACGACCCAGGGTTGTAACAAAACAGCCATCACTGGTGGTGCAAGCAAAACACACTCCAGTTAAGCCTTAGGTTTAGAAAATATCACAGGACTGCCGGATATCACACGTGATGGTGGTTTGAATTTCCAAGTTTTGGTTGAACTCCAAATTATGCAACTTTCGTACATATTGCAAATATCTTTTCTCAGATCTGTCGTCTCCAAAGGCACCTATCTGCTGGTGTGCACCAGCAGGACCTGTTCCAGGACCAGCCGACCATGTTTGTGTCCCAGCATTCCCAGCCACCTGCTCCCAGTCTGGTCGAGCTGATCCAGCTCTGCGGGGGGACAGTCTGTAAAACGGTGCGTCAGGCAGGAATCTGCATAGGGAAGTACAGCGGCAGGAGACCAGAGGGAAGCAGGATCCTGTCTGAGCAGTGGGTGCTTGGTAAAATACTCTCAC
Source organism: Dunckerocampus dactyliophorus (assembly GCF_027744805.1). Classification (NCBI taxonomy): domain Eukaryota; kingdom Metazoa; phylum Chordata; class Actinopteri; order Syngnathiformes; family Syngnathidae; genus Dunckerocampus; species Dunckerocampus dactyliophorus. Next base: position 15,520,014 of record NC_072832.1, on the reverse strand, counting down.
TGATTATACCTACCGTAATCATGTGCGGTTCAGTGTTATTGTGCTTTCATTGTGGCATTTACTATTTCTTACTGTTCTTTCATTTCAGACAGCATCACACATCTGAAGCAACTTTCCTATGATAATTACGACTTGGAGTAAAGACTACTGATTACGGCGAATATACAGCTTCACATTAACACTCATAAAGGTTCTTTTTTTGGAAATGTGTGCAGAGTAAACACAACTCTCTGAATGTTTTACCCTTCGATGACTTTATGTTGCTGCTTACACATGGAAAACAATAGTCTCAGTAGTTTTAACCTTTGAACTGTCATTTTTTACATGATAGGAGAAGCCAGATTCTCTGACCTGTAGCAAATGTTTTTTTTCCAAATGCGTACTAAGCCAGTTCACTCGACTGCAGCTCACCTACTCTGACCCTTCTAATGTCATCGTTAATAAATAGCTTTTCAAATGTTTTTTCTTTCCTGTCACAAGGGTATTTAAACCAATAGAACAAGTTCATCAAAGTCTGTGTTGTTATGATAAGAAACTACTGTGTCAGAAAGTGGTGCAGCCTCTGAATGATGAGTGTACAATGTTGCAACAGTGTGAAATCAACCACCCTGTCAGAATGAAAAATGAACTTGGTGTAAACTGATAAGTTGAGAAAACTGAGAAATTTGAAAAACGTTTTTGGGTCAACACTTGTTATTCATAAAAACAATTCCAAAAGTATACCTGACATTAATAACCCAACATCTATCCATTTTCTACACTGTTTTTCATCATTATGGTTGCTCGCAGGTGAGCTGGAGCCTATTCCAACTGACTGTGGGCACATATAGACAAACATTCACACAGACACCTATGGACATTTAAGTTAATGTAAGCACAAGGAGACCAATTCCACACAGAGATGCTCCACCATAGGTTCCAACCCAGATGTCCTGCCTGTGACGCAGACATGCTAACCACTACTGCACTGTGCTGCCCCAAGTGTTTACTTTGACATTAATAAACAACATGTTATATAAAATATAGACTAACATAAATTGACATTTTAAAGATATGAATACACAGTATTCTACCGCATCCTCTGAAATTTCTGATTAGCCTTTCAAAACTTTTAATTTTTTATAATAGACATACAATAATATAATAGACCATTCAAAATATTGTAGGATTAGATCCCTTGGATTTTGAATTTCAGAGTATATGGAATGAATCTTAGTATATTCTTCTCTTGGAGACATTTAATAAATAATCACGAGACGAGATTTTAACATTTTAAGAGAAGTAAAATGACAATCTACTAATTGAATTTCAAGATTCAAAAGTTCTATTGTCATATGTACAGTAAAACTGGTATCGAGGAAAAGGCTTCTTGAGACGTCATCTGTACTTCTGTGTAGAAGGTGTCGGACGTTTCGCTCCTCATCCGAAGAGCTTCGTCAGCAAACTAATAAGTGCTGGTAGCTTAGGCCTTAAATACAGTAAGAGTGGACGGAATTGGTGTGCCAACACCCTCCTCCTATTGGTTCGTTACACTAAGCGTTACAGTATCAGAGTCGTTCATACCCAATTCAGGGAGCGACACTTCCCTTTTATCGTAGGTGTGAATAACAGGATAGGATTATACCACTGTAAAGATGAGGAATGCAGGCTTAGTGTAACGAACCAATAGGAGGAGGGTGTTGGCACACCAATTCCGTCCACTCTTACTGTATTTAAGGCCTAAGCTACCAGCACTTATTAGTTTGCTGACGAAGCTCTTCGGATGAGGAGCGAAACGTCCGACACCTTCTACACAGAAGTACAGATGACGTCTCAAGAAGCCTTTTCCTCGATGGACAACTCCTGTACGACTGAGAGCCTACACAGAAGTAAAACTGGTAGTTCTGCTATGCAATTCTACTATGTTACACTCTTCTGCACTCTGTGTGTGTATGCTACCGGCCCCACCTCCACTCACTGAGACAAAGAGACTATGACTCACAAAAGGGTCACTCTGTTTATGCCATTGTTGTATGGAAGAAATTGAGAAATCGTGTCACGTTTTAATCTGGTGATCTTGTGACACCCCTAATAAATAATGATTATTGTAAAAATGTGTTCAGAAAATGTAAAACTATAAAGTATTGTAAAACTATTATGTACAGTATTAATATTGGATGAGATGTAGTGGGAAATTATTTTTCCACAGTGCTTATATTGTAATTAAATGCATTGTTACTAATGTTTAAACACAAAAGTATGCCCGTAAAACTAAAAAAAATGTAATTATAAAAATAATTCGATAATCATAATCAGACCTTAATTTTAACAAATTACAAAAAATAAATGTAGATGGCCAAAGATGCACAGTGATTTACAGTATGGCCCTTTAAGGTTACACACGCCCCCTGGTTGATTGGACCAATCATGTTCTTCGACGTTGCGAGGTGACGTTAAACAGGAGGTGTGTGACATTTGCTGCCAGAAGCTAGGCGTTAAACCTCTAACGGATGAAAGAGAGGAATTAGTGTGTATTTATATTGTTTCCCCTGATAACAGCTAAACTTACACTTAGACTCGCTCTCCTATCCGCCTACGTTACGACACTTTTTAATACAGCGTTTTAGTTCTAAACTTGTCTTCCAATGCAGCACTTTGTAGAGTCGGCTAACGGTTACGACTAACTTGTACAGTAGACTCGCTCCAACTCTGATGCGTCTTGTTTTTGTTATATAACGTAAAACATAAAGCATTGTTCAATTTTATATGCTATTACAGATGAATAGTCCAAGTCGGTAAGGCTAATTGTGTCATGTACACAAGGTTAAAGTTAGCTTTAGCCAGCTCCTCTCTTGTCATCGTGCTAGAACGGTTTACTGTCTAATGTTTATTGCTGCGAGCGTGTCCTTTAAGAAGCAGGAGGGAGAGAGTTTGGCATTTTGTAGTAGTAAATCAATCAGGGATTATTTTTTATATTCTTATTTTTATTAAGTGAGGTGACAACATGCTGCTCTCCCTGGTTGTGCACACTTACTCTATGCGGTACTGGTTTCCAGCGACCATCATGCTGGGGTCGGCTCCAGCTTACCTTCTGTCGTGGGGGGTTTGTCGCCTCCTCTCCACTTTTTTACCGGCCAAACTGTATCACAAGTTAGACGACCGACTGTACTGTATCTACCAGAGCATGGTCCTTTTCTTCTTTGAGAACTACACAGGAGTAGAGGTGAGTATACAATAGTAACTGACCTGCAGAAATGAAAAGTTTAGCTTGATCTTATTACAATAGATCTTTAACCCAAATAACAGTGGTGCGTAATTAAGTTAATGCCCTCGTTAATCAAAACGTGTTGCATGGCCAACAAGCCTGTCAGGCCTATCAGGAAAGTTTGCATTCCTCTGCAGCTTTTGACCACACCTTTGGTAGCACACCTGGAGTGTGCCGACAAGGCGTGGCACACCTATGGTGCATATAAACAGGCGTTTATCAAAAGCCCCAACCTACAAATTCGCATAATATGAAATAGGGCTGCACAAAAAAAATGCGACACTGTTTCAGAATAAAGGGATAGTTCGGATTTTGTGACATGAAGTTGTTTGACGTTCTGTACGACCAGTTCTGGTCGGATTTCCGTGACGACGAGCGTAGTTCTGCTTAGTTGCTGGGTCAGTTAAGTAAATAGTTTGGCTTCTCAAAACAATATGCGTTCAAAAGCGTAACACATTAGCATCATAATTTCAAATTCTTTATTTTTAAAAAGGGACAGTGTACATTAATCAACATTTCTTTACAGAAAGTAAATGTACCCGAGTTAGCTGAAAGGCTCATTTTCATCGGCAGTCCCTTTGCCAGATGGTAATACACCCAACAAAACAAAACAACAAAAAAGACACCATACACAACAGACATAGACAGAAATACAGTCAGCATTACATATCCCCACAGTACAAGTTACATAATAAAATTTATAAAACCAAAATGAAAAATTATAATACAAACACCGCCAAGCCAGCCATATTGGCTACCTTACCATCCATCCATTTTCGATACCGCTTCTTCCTCATTAGGGTCGCGGGGGCATGCTGGAGCCTATCCCAGCTGACTTCGGGCGACAGGCGGGGTACACCCTGGACTGGTCGCCAGCCAGCCAATCGCAGGGCACATATAGACAAACAACCATTCACACTCACATTCATACCTATGGGCAATTTAGAGTCGTCAATTAACCTCACCTGCATGTTTTTGGAATGTGGGAGGAAGCCGGAGTACCCGGAGAAAACCCACGCGCACACGGGGAGAACATGCAAACTCCACACAGAAATGCCCAGGGGAGAATCGAACCCAGGTCTTCCCGATCTCCAAGCTGTTACTGTGTTGGCCAACGTGCTAACCACTAGAGCACCGTGCGGCCCGCTACCTTACCATTTACATTTAATTTGTTCACTACCTGACACAGGTAGAATAATGGATAGTACCAGTGATAAAAATGCCTCCTCAAAAAAATCAGACCTTACAAATTGCTCGCCGTTATATTTGTCTCCCGCCGTGTCCCTGCACACTGTAGCCTTTCCATTCGTGTATATGTGATGAAGATGCGAGAATCTGGCTTTGCCAAACAGCAAGTTTGCTCCACTGCCCTGGCCAGTGAGGTGGTGCTAGTTATCATTCATCAGCTTGCAAGAGAAGGGATTGCATTAATTTGGACTTCTCTTTATTCATTTCTTTATTAAAGTCCTCTGTCAGCTGTCCTGCCGGGACCTCCTTTGAAGAAGACCACTTGAGGTTTCTGTAAAGCAGAGCAAGACAATGAAAAGTCTAACTACTAAAGTCCAACCACTTTTTGTCTACCGTGGGCAGCATAGTGGTCAGCATGTCTGGCCTATAGATATGGGTTTGAATCTCCATCGGAACATCTAGTAACCCTGTTTCTACTGCAACAACCTGTGGTGCTGGTGCAGTTTTAGATCAGATCTGGAGTTGAACTAGCGTTGGCCAGCTCAGCAAGCTTTTGGAGCCAGAGTTGAACCAAAAAATATGTTTTTGTTTTATATGCGCTTGCATGTTCTCTCTCTGCTTGGAGTACTCTCTGGCTTACTCCCACAGTCCAAAAGCCAAATTGGAGACTGTAAATTGTACATAGGTGTGAATGTGAATCGTTTCTTGTTTGTATGCGCACGGTGGTTGACTGTTGACCAGTCCAGGGTGTACCCCATCTCTTACCTGAAGTCAGCTAGGGTAGGTTCCAGCTCACCCGTGACCCTAATGAGGACAAGCGAAATAGAAGATGGACGGATGTCACTTGTGGTCATCGATACAACTGCACACACTTTGATGACAAATAACAATCTGTTCCTTCTCCTTCCACTCTAGATAATCATTTATGGAGATATACCAAAACACAAAGAGAATGTAATCTACCTGTCCAATCATCAATGTACAGGTAAACTAAGTGTACATACATCTTCCTCAGTCTAATATGGCTGATGTTCATCTCCATTGATGTTTTCATAGCGGACTGGATCATCGCTGACATGATGGCCATAAGGCAGAGTGCCCTCGGCCATGTCAGATATGTTCTTAAAGACGGGCTCAAGTGGCTCCCACTGTACGGATGGTATTTCTCTCAGGTAATGCCAGCCAAGGGGTAGCATGATGTCTTGTTTTTACACAGTTGTGATAATGGTCGGGCTTTTCTTTGTTTCAGCATGGAGGGATCTATGTGAAACGAAGTGCCAAGTTTAACGAGCAGGCTATGACCAAGAAGCTTGTCTCTCAGAATCAGTCAGGAGCACCAGTAAGTCCATCATAATGGCTGAAATTACTGTACTACTATTGTGCAGTAGTTTCGTATTGCATACATTTGATTCCCAAACATTTTACCTCCTGACCCAAATTACAGTAGATATTTTGCTTGTAAAATATATATACTTAAATAAATGATAAAGAACATTTTCAGTTCCTACCCTAGGTTTCTCCTACATTAGTGCACAAGTTCTTGTTTCACTTCCCTCTGACTGTGTTGACTGTGTTGCTTTGTCCAAAACAAGGACATGTATGGATGTACGGAACTTTCTAGTCTGTAGCCCACGTCATATTTTCAAGCATAAATCACGCATTTGAATGGTGCCTTATCTCAAGTCACTGTATTTGTACTGTCAGACAACACTTTTCAAGTTCAAGTTCAGTAAGAAAGCGGGCAGAGATTGCAACAAATCCAAGAATCGAATAGTATTTTGATTTAATGGTAGCCAGTCTGCAAGAGCTATCCTTTCAATGTGTTATTGCATGGACCATTGTCATTGTTATTTAAATTTATTTATTTATCTGTATTCTATCTAGTTCTGCAAGGTAGGCGTGTGCGTGTGTATGCTTGCAACAAAAGTTACCCTGGAGACCTGACACTGTTAAAGCTCTTGTAATAGTAATAGAGCAGCCTTATGTTCCTTCTTTAGCCCATTTTTTGCCCCAAGAGTCAAAAGTTAAAGTGTTTCATTTAACATGTTTTTCTTCTCACAGATGTACCTCGTCATCTTCCCGGAAGGAACGCGGTATAATCCCGAACTTAAGAATGTTATCAGTGACAGTCAGGCCTTTGCTGCTAAAGAAGGTACTGACTTGACAGCAGCATACTCACCACTCCACTGCGGCATGCTCGTCAACACACACCCTGTCTGCTGGCTCAGAGCTTTGGTCATTGGTTTTTGCTCACTGTCAGCTGTGCTATAGATATTTGATATACCTATGTATTATAGTATAGAAGGCAGTATAATTACTTTGTAATTACAGTGGAACATACGGTCAAAGGTCAAAGAGAAACTCTTCTGGGACACTGATTTGAATTGTGAGACGAATTTCCGAAACTGTCAAGTGCCATTATGTGCCATTGCTAAAACTGTCTAAAACAGGGGTGTCCAAACCTTTTCTTCCGAGGGCCGCATAGTGGAAAAAAATCAAAGAGGTGCGGGGGCCAATGTTCCATTTTTGAAACCAACTCATGTATAGCGTATTAGGCTATTAGTATGAATTAACTTATTCTCCATACATTACACTTTTTTGATTTTGTTTTTCCATTTTTGCTGTTTTTGGTGTGGTTTTTTTTTTTTTTTTTACAAATACAACTTTCTTGTACATTTTTTCTCTTGCTATTATGTCTTTATTCTCATGGTATGTCTTTATTCTCATAATATTTTGACTTTATTATCATATTATAACTTATAACTTAATATTTTAAATTTATAATATTTTTTCCTCTTAATATTATGACTTTATTCTCCTAATACTTTGTCCTTAATCTCGTGAAATTACTGCTCTGTTTTCCCATTTCTGCTGTTTGTTTGTTTTTTTTAAGTTATTTTTTTAATTGTATTTTTAGAATGTGCCGAGGGCCAATAAAAAAACAATGGGCTTCACTTTGGAGCCCCCTGCTCTAATAGTAAAATTTAAAACCAAATGTGTACTTTCATGATGGATGTGCTGAGTAAGGATTTTGCTGTCGGCATAGAAATAATGACTACATGCACGGAGGAAATTACATGACAGACAATCACCAAATGCCTTTTTGTTTGCGTACACTGGTCATCACTGTATAAAGTAGCAAAGTATCAAATACTTTAAAAGTGTCTTTTTGTCTTTTTAAAACTATTCCAAAATCTAGTGGGATCTTTAACTTTGCTGTTGCCTGATCCAGTACCTCCAATAAACTTTGTTAGTAATAGACTTTATGATTAACATTATATTTGTCACTTAACATTTTCCTGCTTTCTGTTATGGCTGCATCAACGTTTTTCGTAATGGTTACCCACGCTGCAGAGCTGAAGTGTAAAAGCTGAGCCCTGGCTCTGAACGTTACCTTACCCCATTAATCCAAACAAATCACCCACAGGAGCCGACATGCGCACATGACATTATCTGTTATTAGTGAGGTATTAGTGAGCAGAGGAGCATGCCACTTCCACACTGAACACTGAACAGTAACTAACCTCTCAGCATGTAATGAGAATTTGCATTGACCTTATGTGCTCAATGTATTATATTTATTAGAAAAGCACTCAATAGACTTAAATTCTGTTATAGAGATGAATGCAATGGATTCTTCCCTGGCACTTGCCGCCATTCCTCAACTAGTTTTTGAGGAAATTGAAGGAAGTAGTTTTGGCATAATCCTGCAAACTGAACAAAAATCAAACAAATTGATGTAAACATCACCTCCGTGGAGCATGTAGTAATTAAACATTTTAAACATAATTTAAACATTGTGCGACTGAGAGACCAGATAAAAATATGTACGTGTTAAAATACGTACTTCTTCCCTTGTGTCCTCTGTAGGACTTGCCATTCTGAAACACACACTAACACCCAGAATGAAAGCGTCTCACATTGCCCTCAAGACCATGAGGGGCCACTTGGATGCAGTGTATGACGTGACAGTGGCCTACGAGGGAACGCTGAGAGTCGACGGTAAAAGAAAACCAGCGCCTTCAATGCCAGGTAAGTACAATCTCATCTTCAGTTGCTCTCATGTTTCATGAAGGGATCATTATGTACAGTTTGTACAGATGGAGCTAAAATACACCTGGGACGACTTGACCTCATCTCAAGTCCGCGTCAGCAAGGTGTAATTGAACCAGTGTTTGCTGGAGTGACATAAAAACAACATTTAGCCATTCTGAAAAAAAATAACATAAAACTTGGTTTCTTCTTTTGAATGAACAGGAAAGACTATACTTATCGTATAAACATCTATGGGCCTGCGCAAGTGCTTAATTACCTCCATATTCATAGAGGCGCTTCAGTCAATTGCTACTTTTATACAGCTGGTTATAAAGCAGACAAAGAGAGGCTTTGTAAATACTGGTTATTATGTACAGAATCATTTGTACAGCCACTTTAAAAGCTGTTAGGAACCAACAGCTGTGAGCATTCTTTGTTAATCAGCGTTCTTACAGTCGCACTGTTGTTGTATTATCAATTCTGCAAGATTGAACATTGTCGTGACACCCTCAGGAATTAATCACAAAGCCACCATTACCTATTGCCATTTGGTGGCTTCCTGTAAACAGCACGACTCCCTGTTTTGGAGCGTTTCCATTATTTGCGTGTTCGCAGTGATTCTGCAAGCGCTGGTGCAGTATTTCGTGAAAACATCCTCTCACTGTTGGGAATAAACACCGTTGTTTTTCAGCAAGAACAGAAAACTTCTTTCTCTCATCACGCATTTCCTGCTCCAATGCGGTGAAGGTGACTTTGGTTGTATGACAGGAGATGAAAGCAAGGAGCAGAAGGAGATGTCATTAAAAAAAAAAAAAAAAAAGTTCAGTGTATTTCCTCTGATTTCACATACAACATAGGATATGCTAGTTAAACAAGTGCATACTTTCTGTCAAATAAAGTATTATTTCCACATTTTACAATATGTTTAAGTCATGCTGGTTAAGGTATAAAAAGCAAATTTGAGAAAATAAATGCATATCCATCTCATTATTGTAAGGTGGAGCATATTTTGGATTCGTAGCCGTCGTGGTGTCATTTGGCTCACGTTCACGTTTTTTTATACATCTTTGATAACGTAACAGTACTTATAGATTCAACGGTGATCAAAACACCGTTAACTGTTTCTTTTGAGGTGGATTGGATTGGATTGGATCAATTAGAGTAGTAGAGTGGTGTGTTATTCTGCTTGGTCTGGTGATTTTAGGGTATAAACTTAAGCTGTACATTACATCTATGAAGTCATCTATTATCTTGTTCTTGTGTGGATTCAGAAGATCAATACTGTACAAAGATTATTTTTTGGCTGATGTCTGTGAAGGTGGTTTTGCTAAAGTCCTCGAACATTTCAATGATTGACTTTGGAGTATAATACTATAAAAAACTTCTTAATATATTTTTGCCTTTTTCTTTACAGATTTTAAATCGTTTTATTCTATTACAAGTATTCTACTTCGGCTGAAAAGTGAAGCAATCCCAGCCAGTGTATTTTGACCAAAAAATGAGTACGTAATTATTTTGAAGTGTTATGAGCAGTTTCCAAAAGATTATGACTGCTAAAAGCAACTCACCACCAATACAGCGAGGTAGGACTGCCAGTGTGCAGCGTGTGAATGCATAAGTTTAGACGGATTATTATAAAAACTATATACCCTACTAGTCTTTTCATTTATCGCTCAGCATTGCACAACTTTGACATGTTAACACTTATCCAATTAAAAAAAATAAATACACTGGAGCAACAACTTTCACGTCTGATGTTATAGTTCAGGGGTGGGCAAACTAAAGCCCGGGGGCCACATTCGGCCCGCCAAGCTTTTGAATCCGGCCCGCCAGTTGCTTCCAAAGTATTTCATTTAAACTTATAACATACAAGCTAGCAACGTGACTTGCAAGTAGTCAGTGTCAGTCAAACTGAGACAACCTTTTGATATTGTAAGTAGCTTTTCACATGCAGCGATCCAGACAGCTACCTCACCCAAGGTGCCAAACAAACATAAGTCAACAACTATGTGACGCACAACTTAACCTGCCCACTGCACTGTCTGGGAAGTAAAAAAGGAGGTACGTTCACATACTCTGTAATTGTCAATGTTTTAGAGTTCATAGTTCATATTGTACTGTATATCACATATCCTTTATTATTATATTCCGGATGTCTTATTCAGTTAAAAAAAAAAAAAAAAAGTAAAGTGTTGTTATTTGATGTGGTCTGATGGTTAAAGTGCTCCTGAAAAAAAGGGGCACAAGCATATATAACAGATTGTATGACATTTTTTTTACAGATAAAATATGACAGATAACTCCAGGTGGACTATTGGAATTATAAGCTTGAACTAGTGTGCGTGTATCAAATATATAGTCTGGCCCCCCTAGCAAAATTTTGTTAACTCAGTGCGCCCCGCGAGTCAAAAAGTTTGCCCACCCCTGTTAGAGTTTCATGAAATATTTGAATCTGCTGTATCTCGTGGTGATCACCAGATGGCAGTGTTTTTTGCGTGTGACGTGTTTTGTGGCGACTTTTTAAAATGTTTTCCTTTTTATAATAAAACAAGTGTTTTAATGCAGTTGATTGATGCCTGAGTCTGAGTGTTTATTCCTCCAGCAAATATTGTAATATAAGAAGACTAACGGGCTGAGTACTCGGGAAAGAACTGTGACATTTACCTCTGTTAACATGAATTATTAATATTTCATATTGAATTTTATTTCTGGTGCTCGCGTGAGCATGTCTAGCGTATTCCCTCTGATGAAAATCTATCTTGCTTATAGATAGATAATATCAGGGAATATACTGAGTCATGCATGACTTAGAGTGAGTGGTTCTTATTTTCAGTCACGCCCCCCACTGGGGGACAGAAATGGCACCCCTCCCTCCACCATTTGAAATACTATTGAGAAACTAATATCTACTGTATCTATCTGTACTGTACAGACTGAACTCAAAACTGAAACAAAAGCGAAATGCAACAAAACGGAGAGCAGTGAAGCATACAGTACAAGCACATTCAAGAGTCAAATTGCACGCCGAGTACAGCAAATTCATACATGACCATACATGACCAACCATCATGAATCCGTATGTATTTCATCATGTTGGCCGTGCACCCGCCTTAACATGATATTGTGTTTCAAATGTTGCACAGAGCTGATTGCTCTGTTAAAACATTGCAACTGGTTCTTCTTCGTTGGTGCTCGCAGGCTTCTTCTTTGTTGGTGTTCACGGCTGTTTCTTCTGATCAGTGGTACTTGGATGAAAAACATAATTTACAAGTGTTGTGTCACTCAAAAAAGTTTTAGAACCACTGCTTTACAGAGACCCCAGTAACTCTACAACCTCAAAAACACACGATGTCACTTGTTTGTGTGCATGCTTGTGTGTGTGTGTGTGTGTGTGAGACCACATGATTCCTTTTTTATTAATAAGCCATATTTAGTCTGAGGCTGTGAGTAAAAGGGTTTTTTGCTGTTGACTTCGACCTGTTTTGCCCCTCTTGGCCGCAGCACCAAGTTTCCTGATCCGATTGGATGTTGTGGAAACAGGAAATTGACGTTCTCAGGGGATGGTTGTGTAGCCTTGAGCCTTCACACTTGGTCACCTCTGGTAGTTTGTGTGTTGGCTCCAATGGTTTTATTTGACTTGATTGATGTTATGGTCTTACCTCATAATTTGTTTGCGTATTTTTTTACAGTGGTACCACTGTTAACATCCGCCTGGTTAGTTTGTTTTTCGGTTAACAACCCAAATTTTTTGCTCAAATTATGCCTTTGCTTGCTTTCTCTTGCTTGTTTAGTGTCCAAAATACTGTTGTCCAGTTTGCCCCCCCATCTTGTATCACGCGACCAAGACAAAATACTCGCAATACCCCATTTTAGGTTGTTTATATCAGAGTTGCAAATAGTCACTTGTATAGCTTTTCCACCTTCAAGGCGCTCAAAGCGCTTTGCTATCACATTTGCCTACTGATGACGCAGCATCAGGAGCAACTGTGGGTTCAGTATCTTGCCCAAGGATACTTCGACATGATCACAGGAGGACGGACGATCAAACCTGTAACCTTCAGGTTGGGAGATGCCCACTCTACCACCAGAGCCATGCCACCCCCAGTTGTAGAGAGATACACGTCATAACAAACACATGGACCACACGAAAGAGCAAGGCGATAGGCCGTACCAGGACAAGGGTGCAAGACTTTTACGGCTTAAAGAGAAGACCGTCGTCATTTCAGAGGTATGCAGATGTGACGAGAGTCTCTCCGTCATCGGCTGCGATGCACAGTACTCCGGTTCCTGCCTAATAGTCTACCAACCTGGCGGCGCATCGAGGGTGACACTTGGTGTTTCTGCCTGTCTAATTTTACATCCATAACACTCATTTCTGGTTCCAACAACACATAAGCATTCAAACTTACTATAGCATGTTCATGGCATCCCGAGTCAAACATAGCACACGTCACCACCTCGCCAGCACACTTGCGCTATGTAACTGTGGTTGTTTTTTTTAAATTATTATTATCTATATTAAACAGCAATGTACATGTTTATTGGTTCTGGAAGGCTGATCTTTAGTTTGATATTTTTTTACATTTTTGCAAATTGTGGTTGCTGCAGAATAATTATTAATATTATTTTGCTACTCAAAGGTTTTGTGTTTTTTTTTTCAACAAAACTAGGGAAAAGTGATGTTAAATGTTCAGGTGTCCATTTATTTGTATTTATTTTTGTTCAATGTCTAATGTTTATGCAGGGTCAGAAACTATAATATACTGGGTCATATTGGGTTCTTTTTGGATCCAGAAGGTAAAACTTTACCTTAATTATTAAGAGGCTAGATTGTCGTTTCTGCAGGTGACAAATATTGCAGCCTTGGTGGAGGTCTGGCCTTGTGATTATTCTCCATTTATGGCTACCTTCCTGCATGCAGCAGCAACCCACTCACTCCTCCGTGCCGCTTTGCTGAAAGTCTTTCCTGTTTTTGTTTAGTCTCCTTAGTTATTATTGTTTTTCTGATTTGCAGAATTCCTGTGCAAAGAATGTCCGAGAATCCACATCCACTTCGAACGTGTGGATGTCAAGGAAATTCCTCCCGAGCCGCTCTTCTTCCGCAGGTGGCTGCATGAGCGCTTTGAAATCAAGGACCGGTGAGTGTGTGCGTGGACGTTGCATGCATTATTTTGAATTCAATTAATAAGCACATTTCCGTGATGTTTTCCTTGCACGCTTCCCCAGTAAAGCATGCCATCACATTCTGTCTTGTATGTGTGACTGATGTAACCCTCAACAGTCCCATGTTTATATCAGCACTTGTACAGTGCAATCATACTATGTAGGGATGGGTGCCTTTCACATTTGAACCAATACAATACCAATGCTGGGTACCTCAGAATTGATATCGGTACCTCAACATTTTTCAGTGTAACATTTATTTTCGTTATATGAACTTAAACAAGCATATCAAAACAACATCCAACTGTTTGTATTGTAACATTGCAGTTTTCACACATTTCTTTGACATGAATACCCTTAACTACGCAGCTTTTTTTTTCTTAATAATGCACAAATGAAATTAATTTCAGTATGAATTACGGTTGTTGTCGGTCACTAACTTCAGCCTGTTTGCATTTTCAAGTGCTTGACTACAACCGGATGTGACTGACGTCACTTGCAACTCAGCTCTTGCGTACTCTTCCACTCCCTCACAGTCACAAAGATGCATTTAGGTCCCGAAACAAGGTAACGTTTGATTTTACGTGAATCGGTACTCGGTAGTACACATGGAATTCGGTCGGTACCTATCAAAGTACAGAATTCGGCACCCATCCCTAATACTGAGTGCTATAAGATACTATTATATAGTAAGATATAAAACAAGTGTCATTCATCCAGGTCATTGTATTCTCAGGGCATTGAATCTATCTCAACTGGACTGTTCAGGTTGTCTTAGAAGACGTTTTGCCTCTCGTCCGAGCAGGCTTCATCAGTTCATGCTCAAAGACTAGTGGGAAACACACCAGTCAGACTAGATAGGACATCTCTAGTCTAGGGTGTGTTCAATTAAACTTGGATGTAATTTAGAGTAGTCAGTCTACAGGGTGTCCAGCAGTATAGATCGACGGAAAATAAGTCAACTGACAACCATTATTGTCTAAACAGCTGGCGACACAAGTTTAATACCCCTCACAGTGAACATGTCCCAGTTGTGTCCAATTTAGTGTGAGCACCATTGTTATCTGGCACCGCCCTAAGCCATCACCAGCATTCCCCAGAGCTGCACCAGTTGTTCCTGTAATGATGCCACACAGGTGCTCAATTGGGTTCAGGTCTGGAGGAGACATACTTGGCCACTCCATCACCTTCACCTTCAGCTTTCCCATTAAGCCACTTGTCATCGTGGAGGTGTGTTTAGGCTCCGTGTCATGTTGGAAAAGTGCCAACACAGTTTTCCACAGGAGATTGCCAAAGTACATGTTGGAATTCATGTTTCTCTCAATGAACCACAGCTCTCCGGTACCGACAGCACTTATGCAGCCTCAGACCATTACCGTACCACCATTAGTTAGGAGGCACAAATACTTAGTCTGCCACTGGTACCAACAGTTAGTCTCCACACACAAGCAGGTCTTGTTTTACTGTATGTTAGCTTTTTTCCTCCATGTCTTCCTCTTTAGTAGAGTAAATCATGTCATCATGCCCTGCGATTGGCTGGCAACCAGTCCAGGTTGTACCCTGCCTGTCGCCCAAAGTTGGCTGGGATAGACTCCAGCATAGCCCTGCGACCCTAATGAGGATTAAGCGGCATGGAGAATGAATGAATGAATCATGTCATGATGCTGTGGAGCTACAGTGAAAGGAAACTAACTCTTATTAAATCCTTCAAGTGAAAATGTAGTTTTATGTAACAGGTTTGCAACAGCCAATATTTCTGATTTCTCTTTAATCACCTCAGCTGTTTTTTTCTACTTATGCTAAACCATACAATATACAAAGGGATCCGATCCAGTATCAGTATCTGGTTCCGATACCAGCATAATTCACGCATAGGAAATTGTTGATACCAGCTGCTGTGAGTTCCCATCCATGTGCTTTAATTCATTCATTCATTTTCTATGCCGCTTATCCTCACCAGGGTTGTGGGGGTAGGCTGGAGCCTATCCCAGCTGATTTTGGGCGAGAGGCGGGGTACACCCTGGACTGGTCGCCAGCCAATGGCAGGGCACATATAGACAAACAACCATTCACACTCACATTCATACCTATGGACAATTTAGAGTCTCCAATTAACCTAACATGCATGTTTTTGGAATTTGGGAGGAAACCGGAGTACCCGGAGAAAACCCACGCACGCACGGGGAGAACATGCAAACTCCACACAGAAATGTCCAACGGGGATTTGAACCCTTACCTTGTAGATCCCCTAACTGTATGGCTACTAGGCCACCGTGCGGCCAAACGCAGCATATCAGCAAATGTAGAGGAAAGAGTATCATTCTCCACTTAGGCACAGCAGCCGTCCTCACTAGTGCCACGCACACACAGACAAGCGCTCCACTGGACGCGTCCACAGCACAGTCAGACATAAGCCCGGGTTGCTACAACATCATACTTGCCTGTAGAAAAGAGTTTTTACAGTCTCATATAAAATCAACATTAACGATAATGTGGTGGCCCGGAAGCTAAGAGTTCTGTGTTGTCTGACTGTTTATGAAGCCGTAAAGGCGTCAGGCTGAGTGCTTGTGTGTGTGTGTATGTGTGTGTGTGTGTGTGTGTTCAGGGCTACATGTGTGGAGACAGCTACATTTGCTGATATTCTTTTGCCGTGGTTGCATATGAAAGCACAGAGAGCTCTAGTATCGGCAGATAACCAAATTCAGGGAAAGTGACAAAATGTGTGTCGGTGCATCCCTACAATGTCTTTGGTGCCGATCCGCAGCATGGTCTCAGGTGGCAGGGTGGTCATCTCCCAACCTGAAGGTTGATGGTTCCATCCTCAGTCCCCCTGTGAATGTGTGGAAGTATCTTTGGCCAAGATACTGAACCCTCGCTTGCTCCTGATACTGCATCATCTCATCAGTAGGTGAATGAGGTAGCAGCGTAGCTTGAAGGTAGGAAGAAAATCGCTGTACGAGTGTGATGGATGAAATACCCTGAGAATAGAAAGACCTGAATAAATGAGAATGTTTCCAGGCAAGTGAAAGCCCATTTGCCATTTATCAGTGTAATGATCAAAAAGCCCTTTTTGCAGTGTAAGCAGTGCAAGCTTCTCTCTTGTGTATTGACAAAGAACAGCAGAATTCCTCAGAAACTTGTCTGTCTTCTCCTCCAAGGCTTCTGGCACACTTCTACGAGCATGATGACAGAGACAAACTATGCAGCTTCCCAGGAGAGGGCACACCTTCCCACCTCGGCCTCTCCAAAACCCTCCCCTCGGTGCTCATCTTGGGAGGCCTGACGCTGACATTGCTGCTGACCGAGGGCGGCAGGAAACTGTACTGGAGGACCTGGGTGTATGGGACTCTAGTAGGATGGCTGTGGGTCAATGCGCTTCCTTGACCAACGTGCGCACTGAGGATGGTGCCTTTCTTCTCGACTCCAACGCAAGAGGTGTTCCACAAGCAGAGTAGCGTCATACCTGTAAGACGTGGTTCTGTGCCGAACCGATGCAAAGAAATGTCTGACACCGCTTTCTTGGTACTATACAGCCAGAAGGGATGAGAAACAAGTGGATTTGTAAAAAAAAAAAAAAGAAAAGAAAAGAAAAATGAAAAAAAAACGATGAGCTAAAAAAATAGTCCTCCCCTTCTCTTCCCTTTTTACTCTCCAACCGAACCTTGCATGCTCCTCATTCTTTCATGTTAGCCAATTCTAAACTCTTGACGTGGCATTTATCTTTTGAAGGAGCAAAGGTCTGACATAGTCCAACAACTATGAAGTGCTTTGTTTAGCTATTATTTATGCAAGGTTGCTCATAATGCACTGAAGTCGCTCCTTACATTACACGTTGACCAGACTGTCAGTGCATTCAGGTGGCTTTAACATGTAAAAGTCATGCTTTTTACGTAAATGCAACATCGTCGCAGCCTCCAGAAGGGCTTCATCCACCAGCTGCACTGTTTAAACACGGGCTTTAATACTGAAAATGAATGTAGCCATTTCAAGTATAATATGCATATATGATGATCTTTTATGACTTGAAGACGAGTTAGTCTTATGAATGCGTGCCACCACCTTAATTGTCCCCCTAAAAGCAAATGTCAATTGCCAAATCCCGTCGTTTTTTGCCATGATGTTTCATCAGTGTTTTATGTTCAGCAATAATTAATCAATGCCAGCCCCGTGGATTCATATTAATTTTTTATACTGGTCTTATAAATGGTTTGTTGATGTAAAAACATCTACCTTGCTTTAAAGCAAAAAAAAAAAAGCTTACAAAGCCATGCAAACCCAAAAGCCAGGTGTATTATATACATCTCTGTATTGTGACCTGCCGTTGCTGTGTTGTGTTCCACTCTCCACACGTTACTTAACACATTTGTAGTCCGACAGGTAGTCTATTTTAAAGGTAAATCGTGTTTTTATACCTCATCCATTAGTTCACTCCTCTCCCGTGTTCCTATATGTCGCATATTTTATAATAACTTCTATTCAACTGAAGTTCATCAGGAAGTTTTTTTTTTTTAATGTAGACAGCATTTACATTTTTTAAAAAACTTTCTGCAAACCTGTGCCTTCTCATTGGCCCAGACTAACTCTAAGCTGCTGAACGCAGCCCCGTGTGTGTGTGTGTGTGTGTGTGTGTGTGTGTATTCCCGTTATTGTCCACACTTGATGGTGGCTTATTTTGCTCAGAAATGGTTTCAGTTGAATTTGTTTTAACCAATTGAATGTGCTGTGGGTATGGGAATGTGAGTGAAATAAAGTCTTTTTCTTGGGAGAGAGTAATGTTGTTTGAACAGGGCTTCTGTTCTGTCTTACAGTCAATGAACTGCACCATTTGAAGATGCTCTAGTAAGTTGGTTCATGTATCTTAATCATTTTTATGTGTTTATTCTTCAGAAAAACTAGATTTGCGAACAGGATGCACCCACAGGCCCACCTCCCGAAC
The DNA here is from genome assembly GCF_027744805.1 of Dunckerocampus dactyliophorus. Lineage (NCBI taxonomy): Eukaryota > Metazoa > Chordata > Actinopteri > Syngnathiformes > Syngnathidae > Dunckerocampus > Dunckerocampus dactyliophorus. The sequence goes on along the minus strand of NC_072832.1, from coordinate 15,501,448 downwards.
TGGAAAAGTGGCTTTTCAGCAACTTGAGGAAAAAAAAAGCGATTTCGCAACAGCCGTGGTCACACACATGCTGCTAAAGAAACATGTTAGAGAACTTAATACGACTTAACCCTTGAGAGGTATTTAAATTTCAACCATTTGACCATAAGAAAAAAATGATCCAACATCAATCGTGACACACTTGTCATTTCAGTATTCAACTACAAAATGACAACTTGTAGATGCATGGGTTGAATGTGAAAGAATATCGCCATCTTTTGGACGAATCTACAAATTACAAATTAAAAGCCGCTTCTGTTGTCCAAATTGATATACAACAGTAGCGGATTTTAAACTAATACAATCCTTTATATGATAAAGGATTGTATTAGTTTATGTTTTGAATTAGATGCATGTGGAGTCAAAAATAGCACAGTCAGGGGTTAGTGTTGCTTTTTATGTAGCTTTGCCCTTTTAGGCTAATTTAGCGAGCACAAATGACAGCTCTAAAAAAATAAAAATGAATATCCTCTGATATTGATTAAACACAGGCGAAATAGGGTGAAAATAAAAACATGAAAGCCACACCTTCGGATGGTCTATTTGGATTTTCTTGGTAGTTCCAGATGAGTGGACTGTGACAGCAACACATTCACTGCGCATGCGTAACGTGGCGTGTTTGCCTGAACAAGAAAGTGTATTCCAGCTGTGGCTGTTTGCAGGACTTCGTGTCTTTTTAAACAGCGGTATGTTAGTAGCCGTACAAGCTTGGATAGGGTGCAACTTGGTCATCGTAATATAAAACTAAAATGTTTTCAAATCAAATCTATTAGAAAGTATGAAAACTAATCGTGCGTCTGTTGCAGGCTCATCAAAAAACAACAACAAAAAAGTCCTATCAAACAAAAACTTCCTGGAATGCCTGCGTGAAATCATATTTTTTGCTCTTCTAGCCTCTTCACAAGGATTCTGGAAAATGTCCTCAGGAAATTAATAAAGTAGCCATCGTCTATTTTCAACTGTTTATAAAAAAAAAAGTTTTTTTCTTTGTTTTTCTTAAGCTCATCCACTAAAGTCCTCTGACCTCACAAACACTGCTTCGTGTTGAAGTCCTGATTACTTTGTAGGTTAGTTTGGTTCTGATCGTATCTTTATGGACTGCACATTGTAGAAATAAAACTAAACAAAAAAGGGGTAAAGTACATTAAAATTGCACAATGTGAAGGCAAAAAGCTGACATGTTGGTAGTAATATCAAATAAATAGGACAAAACATTGTCTTTCTTTGTACATGCAGTCAAGCCTTAAAGTATTCATACAAAAACACCCCAAAGCAGCAGGTTCCACCACGTTTGACAGTAGGGATGGTGTTCTTAGGGTTGAAGGTTTTTCCTTTTTTACGTCAAATGAACGAACGATACATCATTGTGGCGAAACAATTAAATTTTTGTTTCATCTGACCCTAAAACTGAAGACAAAAACTCTTCTTCTTTGTCCAGATGAGCATTTGCAAAGGCTGAGCGGGTTTTTGTGTGTCTTTTCTGGAGAAGTGGCATCCTTCTTGGTGTGCGTTCTTGTAAGCCAGCAGTGTGGACTGTCTGCCTTGAGACGTGGACACCAGGATGGCCTTGGTGGAGATCCTTTTATTCTTTTTCACCGCTCTCACTATCCTCCTGGCCAGCACAGGTGTCACTTTTGAAAAAGTAACATTAAGTCCAAATTTGCCAGGGATATGAATAATTTAGATCTTAAATGTGTGTGTGTATACAGTATATACTGTGCATATGTATTCTGCAAAGGCCTATATAATTAATAAATATCAGTCCCCCAACCACACACACACATTCACTCCATCATAGTGAATGTAGTGTGGGTGGGTGGTAAAAGTAAATAAATGATATCAAGTGTACAAGCCTTGCAGAATAGACGTTTTAATGAAGTGCATTGTTCTATTCCTATGTTGATTCATTGTACATTCATTGTTCATTGAGTGGAAGAGGAATATCATGGGAATTTCACATCGACTTTGAAGACTTCCATGACAGTTTTTGTGTATGTTTCGTCTGGCTGAGGCTTCCTTTTGCTTCCGGGCTGCAGGAATCTGCTGATGGCAGGAATTTGTGTCATGCGACCCTGGAAGGACTGTGAGGAGATGCGACAAGCAGCGTCATCTTCTAGCAGCACCTTCACTTGTATTTCTTTTTGCTTGACTTTTTCTAATTGCATTTGAACGTCTACCTTGATGTTGCGGAAGTCACCGAGGATTCCAGGAAATTTCTCCTCCAACATGAGGGTGCACTCGAGCAGCAGCACATCCGCAAGGCTGAGTTTACCTCCCACCAGGTAAATGTGATCACACATTTGCTGCATTGTGGGTTAGATACATCACATTTGTAACACGTCCTTGACCAAGACAACTACTTGAATGATACCTTTTCAAAGACAGGCAGGTAGCGCTCTTTGGCTTTGGTCTCGATGTTGTGCAGCTTGCCTTTCACGTCAGTACTGAAAGGCAGCATCATGATCATCTCCATCAGATCCATCAGTCCCTCTGAGTACATGTTGATCCTGTGGACAAGTGGCAACAATAAATGGGCGTCATCATGCGCAAATACAGTGGAATCTCTAAAACGGTGCGTTGTGCTTTTTCTTTGGCTTTTTAGCAACAAACATTTCAAGAGATGGACAGTTTCCACGTGAGACATCAGTGTACCTCACCCGACCTTCAAATATGATACTGTTCCACTCCAGGCCTGCAGATGGCAGTCTTTTGCATTACAAAGTTGATGCCAACATATTTTTTTAATCAGTATCTCCACTGCCCGCTTTAGTACACACATCATCACAGCATTAAGTCTTCACTTTGCTTTTTCTTTGGCTGTTTTCACACTTATTCCAAAACATGCCGCAACCTCAATACCCCAGTGGTTAGCTTATTTTTACAATGTAATCACAATTACAAATGTTAAAAAGTGGCTTTTACATAAAGCAGTTGCCTTCTTTTTACACTTGCATGAATTCATGTTGTGTAAAACATTGCCTGTATAGTTAATAAAGGTGTTATAGTGGCAACAGTTTGACCCCGGAACAGATCATTTTGCAGGTCGACCAACATGGGATGTATTGTGTTCTGCCACTGTAGGTAATTATAAGACATATTTGATGTATGGAACGTACATGACACGGTCTTTGATGTCTTTGCCGTGAAGACTGTACTTCTCCGCAATGTAATTCAAGATGGCTTTGGTCTGAACGAGCTTCATGCCGTCTATTTCCACCAAGGGGACCTGCTGGAACATGAGGTCTCCGTCTGCAAAGAGGGCATTCACATACACACCCAGTCAAAGAAGGTGAGTCATAGCATACCTGTACAGAGGTCAGGTGATCTTCCACAAGTTCATATTCCAGGTGGAGTCATTTGTGGGTGGAGGCATACAAAGTGTTATTTTTAAAATAAGCACAATGACTTCCAGACACCGCAGGAAAAAAAATACACACATATTTAGGTTTTTGGGGAAATAAAACTCACCATTCAGCAGCTTGAGGTACTGCTCTCGGGTTGTCAGGAAGAACTCATCAAACTGAAGACATGAAAATGAACAGCAGTGAATCATCTTGCACGGTGGAGCTTCTTTGTCTTCAGCCTTGCGATTCCTACCTCAACCTGCGCCACAGTCAGAAGCCAGCGGATTGATTCCATCTTGCCTCTGCCATTGAAGTAGTGCAGCTTCACTTCAGCCATTGCGATACTCTATGTGCAATTCTGTTCACTTTTTTGGACTGGAAAGTTACAAAACAATCAATTTGACAAATAAACAAAGTATTTGTAGTGTCTGAACTTACCTGTGTCACCTCCTCAATGCTGACAACGAAGAAGAGTTGGCGAATTGTAAAACTTAGCTATAAATAATAAAAAAAGGAGGGCTTAGACACAATGAATGTGATAGGCTGACGAGAGGTGGGCGGAGCGTTCCAAATATCGATACCAAAGCATTATTGGTATTGGACTGATATTAGCGTGATGAGAGCCATAATTTTCAGTTCTCTTCGATGTTTAGTTTCACCAATAGTGTGTCTGTTTGTTCTTCAACAGTGTATCGGACCGACATTAGTTGTTATGTCCATATCAGGCCATTGTTAGTTTCTAAAGCCATATTTTGTCTGTTAGCACCCTGTACGAATAGAAAGTTGTCACAGCAGCCAGGCAGTCTGTTAAGGCAGTCAGCAACCAGTATACTGCATGTGTAAGTTAACAACAAGAGCGGGAGGGTAGCTGTCACATAGACATGTTTGTTTGAGATGTTTATGCGCGCTGTGTTTGTTAATGCCCTCTGCTGTTCAAACTCAGTATTGGACATGCCGTGTCACATGACAGGGAAGAAACCTTACAGGTCTTCGTTAAAAGAGAGCTCGGGAATGATACAAGAAGCTAAAATGGGTACTACTTGAACTGTTATACTCTCCTACTTTATTAAGCGTCTGTGAAGGCAACACAAATTTACTACGCATGCGTATCGTGGTGTGTTTGCCTGAACAAGGAAGCGTACTCGAACAGGAGCTTTTGGCAGGACTTCTTTTGTAAACACAGGTATGTTGTTGTAGTAGCCGAACAAGCTCAAATAATTGTATTTGGACACACATAACATTAATATAGTTCATATTTGGTGTATGGTTTCTGAAGCCAGTTGCCGTACAGTCAGCCAGTAGCTATTGTGGGTTGCATGTCAATGCTAAATTCACAGCGACACCTAGTGGGCAAATTTGAGGAACTGCAAGCGTAATGTAAAACTAAATGGTTTCATACCAAAGCTTACAGAAAGTATTAAAACTTACCTGTGTCTGTTTCCAGCTCATCAATGGCGTTTGACTGGATTGGGTTAGGCTATGCTGCAGCCATCTTTCTGGGCGGATACATGGGATACAGGAGAAAAGGTTGAACGAGCTGTGAGGGTTACCTCTGCTGACAGGTGAACTAAACACAACATCCTAATCATGTGTCCCCATCATTTAAGGCAGTGTCATGTCTCTGATGGCTGGCATACTCTTTGGTGGACTGTCTGCTTACGGCGCCTACAACATCTCCAACAACCCTGCTGACATCAAGGTGTCGCTTTGTAAGTGTGCAAGAGTGCATCAATCATCCTCTCATCTGTACAATCCCACACTCATGTCTTTTGCTTGTTGTCTTCAGGTGCTTCCGGGGTACTTTCTGTCGTCATGGGGACGAGGTACAAGAAATCAGGCAAACTGATGCCAGCTGGAATTATGACAGTTCTCAGGTTAGTATCAGAGTCTTGTTATAGTGCATAATGGTCCAATAAACACCCTGCCCAACTGCTCTGACTGGTTCCAACGTCTACGCGAAGGTGACAAGTCTTCTTTAACCAGGAGTGGGTCAGTCAGCTGCTTATAAAAGACTAATTACTTTGGTTCTGATACTGTAGTATCTTTATGGATTGTATTTATTATTGTATCTCACTGGAATGACATTCCCTTTGTTTCTACATTGTGGGAGTCAACTATTATGCATTTCTTGTTACTGTGGCAGGAAACAGTACTGAAGATGTTGCTCAAATTTCAGTTTTCCTGATGGTGATCTTGTTAATGTTTGTCTGCAGTTTGTTGATGGTGTTCCGACTGTTGTTCCTGATGGTGGCGTGACTGACTGACGAGTCTTCATACATGATTCCTACCAATTTTCGAGAGCAGAGACCAAACATTTTACCTCCTGACCACTAACAACTTTGTTCATACAGTTGAATATTTTGATTGACATGCTACAGGAAGAAGATGGATGGATATATTTACAATTTTTTTCTGCCTTTTTACTACATTAAAAACATAAATATATCAGAGTGGTCCTCTTGCTGCTTCGATTTTTCAGTATGCGGGTCTCGGTGGAAAAAGTTTAGACACCCCTGTACTACATTATTGTCAACTATTTTTTTGTTGTACCCACCAAACTAAATAAATGATAAAGTGTACAAGTGATGCAGAACAGACCTTTGATGAAGTGCAGTGTTTTATTCCTAATACACACATGGACTTTAAATGTGCAATATGTTGACTCATTGTTCATTGAGTGGCAGAGGAATTTCATGGGATTTTTATGTTGTAGTTGAAGACTTCATTGACAGTTTTTGTGAGCGTTTTGTCTTGCTGGGGCTTTCTCTTGCTTCCCGGCTGCAGGAATCTGCTGATGGCAGGAATTTGTGTCATGCGACCCTGGAAGGACTGTGAGAAGATGCGACAAGCAACGTCATCTTCTAGCAACACCTTCACTTGTATTTCTTTTTGCTTGACTTTTTCTAATTGCATTTGAACGTCTACCTTGATGTTGCGGAAGTCACCGAGGATTCCAGGAAATTTCTCCTCCAACATGAGGGTGCACTCGAGCAGCAGCACATCCGCAAGGCTGACTTTACCTCCCACCAGGTAAATGTGATCACACAGTTGCTGCATTGTGGGTTAGATACATCACATTTGTAACACATCCTTGACCAAGACAACTACTTGAATGATACCTTTTCAAAGACAGGCAGGTAGCGCTCTTTGGCTTTGGTCTCAATAATGTCCAGTTTGCTCTTCTCATCAGTACTGAAAGGCAGCGTAATGATCATCTCATTCAGATCCATCAGTCCCTCTGAGTACATGTTGATCCTGTGGACAAGTGGCAATGTTAAATAGATGTCACGCTTTTTTTTTTTTTTTTTTTTGAAACAGTATCTCCACTGCCCACTCTAGTACACACAGAATCACAGCATGAACTCTTTACTGTGCTTTTTATTTTGCTGTTTAGGCAAAGAAGGTTCAACCTCAATAACTGGTGTTTGTTTATTAGTGTGCAGTGGTTAACATCTTTTTACACTTCAATCACAATTAAGAATGTTAAAACAGCGACGAATGATGGCACAGATTGCATCATTAAAGTTATGCTTATTTTATGCATTTACTAAGTGATGCTCAAATACTTTTTACACTTTAGTTACAAATGTTAAAAAGTGGCTTTGCTTAAAGCAGTTAACTTCTTTTTACATTTCCAGAACAGACCATTTTGCAGGTCGACCAACATGGAATGTATTGTGTTCTGCCACTGTAGGTAATTATAAGACATATTTGCTGTATGGAACGTACATGACACGGTCTTTGATGTCTTTGCCGTGAAGACTGTACTTCTCCGCAATGTAATTCAAGATGGCTTTGGTCTGAATGAGCTTCATGCCGTCTATTTCCACCATGGGGACCTGCTGGAACATGAGGTCTCCGTCTGCAAAGAGGGCATTCACGTACACACCCAGTCAACCGCGAGTCAACATGATAAGGCAAACCTGTACAGAGGTCAAGTGATATTCCACAAGTTCACATTTCAGGTGGAGTCAACTGCGGGTGGTGGGGGCTCACAAAGTGTCTTTTTTTAAAAAGCACTATGACTTCTGGGCAGTGCAGAGACAAAAGTACACACTCACATGGTATTTGTATTTTAGGGGAAATGAAACTCACCATTAAGCAGCTTGAGGTACTCCTCCCGGGTTGTTAGAAAAAACTCATCAAACTGTAGACAAGAAAATGAACAGCAGTGAATCATCTTGCATGGTGGAGCGGCTTTGTCTTCAGCCTTGCGATTCTTACCTCAACCTGCGCCACGGTCAGAAGCCAGCGGATTGATTCCATCTTGCCTCTGACATTGATATAGTGCAGCTTCACTTCAGCCATCGCGATACTCTATGTGCAATTCTGCAAAGTCGTTTGGTCTGGAAAGTTACAAATCAATCAATTTGACGAATGAACAAAGTATTTGTAATCCACACATGTATGTCTGCACTTACCTGTGTCGCCTCCTCAATGCTGACAACGAAGAAGTGTGGCCAAATCATGCAACTTTGAGATAAATCCTCTCAACAACAAGGAAACAGAGAGCACACAATGAATGCGATTGGCCGACTGCCTGTGGGAAAAACGATCCAAATATCAACACAACACCCTTATCTGTATCGGACTAATTCGGGCGATGAGATTGATATGTTCAGTTGTTTTCTGTTTACCTTCACAAATGTGAGTGTTTTTAGCTCAAATATATTGTATATATTTATACAACGATTACAAACTCTGGAAGTAAGTCCTTGGACACAGGAGGCAATAAAACAAAAAATTTGAATGAGACTCAAGTGTAGTTTTTCCTCTTATGTCCTTATTTGCTGCTACTGATGTAATTTTGCTCTAACAATAGTTGGTAATAAAAGTAAAACTTGTATTATTTTGTAGCTATTGTTACTTGATGCATAAAACTTCTTTAATTGATCACAGATCAGTGTGCTGATACAAATATTATTTTGTTTTACTAAACTCTTTGCCCTATGTTTTATTCTCATTGTAATCGTGATCGAAATCAAAATTATTCAATGATATTGAAAACATGTCCAAGCAAAAAGTCTCAGTATCTGCGATAGGTACTTGGTATCAAAGCGACACCAAAATTTGTAGTATCGCCTAACTCCGTTAGGCCTACTCTGGCCAATAGCGAGGCTTTAAATTTGCATTTGCTTCGCTAAGCATGATGGGAAAAAGATGATCCGTGGCTCGCTATGGGCTACATCTCAAACGATCATAGTGTAGTTTTACATATTTGACACAATGCGTACATTGTGTGGTTTTTACGTTAAATCAATGCAATGACGTGTCACGCAGTTAAATACCACCGTGGCCGTAAACGGTTCAATGTTTCAATGGTATTTATACTTCACAGCCCCACCCAATACAGTTGGATGTGAGGGCGATCTGGCTGCGACATCTGTCACCCCATTGATCGCTAGGGTTGATTCGGCTGATCTGGCTGGCTAGGCGGGTGTCCCCTTCCTCCCTCACCGCTCCATGTGTGTCCCTCCCGAAGCTCAGCGCTCGGTGGCAGCGGACGACGTCCCCCCGACGGACGACCATTCATCGGTATACCAGTAGCTGCGCTCCCCTGCTAGAACCTCCAAACAAGCTCAAGGCCCATTTGTAGGAGAAACGTAGGGAAGTCAAGCTCCAAGCTTCAGACACATCCAATTGCGGCGCTGCATGTGGCAGTCTGCCTTCCTTTTAAAACAAATAATTGATAAAATATCAAATATAACTCATGTAATGAATAGCAATTATTTAAAAAAATAAAAATTTAAAATTTACAAAGATTAAAAAATATAAATATATAAAATATAAAAACATATGACAATTTAAAACAAATATAATTGATACTAAATATATAATATTAATAATAATTAAACCAACAGTACAACTGAAACAATGAACATCTAGATTTAAACTGATAAGGCAAGTTATGGCAATTTATGGCTGATGTGTACTAATTTAAGTTAATTCAGTATCTTTTCATGTAAAAGTCAAATATACTACAGCCATTCATTATTTCCATTGGAGTGGGGAATAGCAAAAATGCATTTAACTTGCAGGAAGGAAATACTTTTCTTTTTTTATATAAAAAATTGCATCTTCCTCTCGGTGGATGTACACATGTAAACATCTTGAGTCTTTCTATTTATCATTACTCTTTAAAAACACTACAATTAAGTTCAGCCTTGACTAATTTGAGTTTGGTGGCCATTTTATAATTTACTCATTATCTGTGAGGGAGTAAGCATTTAATTATTATGGTAGCAACACGCTGTTGCCCTGTTTTTATTGCGAGAATAATTAAACTCAAAGTAACAGAAACATATTTGAGGTACGATATAATACAGGAAAATGCCCAAACCTAAGTTGGAAAACTCTGAACTTCAACCTTCACGTTCACTTGTAGCTAACATCTGTAAACTAGCTCGCCTGGAACTGAGCTAATAGCAGCCAATAGCAAGGGTAATGTTGCTGCATTTGCATTTTTTAAAAAGATTGTCGTCTGAAAGTGACATTTTTACATTTATGTGGCAAAATACTTACATTAGGATGGAGGGCAAACGTTTTCCAAGTTAATGCCACACAAGTGCCAAAAACGACAATCTATCTCAGCAAATCATTGAGCCGAGATGCATTGTGGGTAAAGTAGGCGCCTGTTTCCATTCAAATAGTCTACTGTAATAAAAGTTATTGATGGTTCAACAACGTTACACTGTAATGTGGAGTGTTTGTGACATTTCAATCACTGCCTTGACTTTAATTGAAAAACAATACACAAAAATAATAGTTAAGTCATTAGCATCACAAAGTAAAAAAAAAATAAAAAAGCAAAAACCCCAGCAGTATATACAAAGTATTATAGCGTGGCAAAGTAATTACTTGGCTATAAACAAGTCACGGTGTGACTTAATAATATGCATCTCATGTAGACAGGTTGGTAAACACGTTCAATAGCAAACCATACAAAACTTAAAGGTATAACCACAGCAGGACAGTTAGAGTTATGATACAGAAAAATTCATATCACATAGGTGCAAATATTTTTGGCTGGTTGCATTTAACCTCTCTCATACACACACACACACACAACATCCATGGTACATTGTATAGTTGAACAAACATTATTGCTGCGTTAAGATGTATGTACAAAACAACGAAGCCTTCTCTTTGGAAGGTAATGTAAAGAGCGGGAGGCCACTAGCGGTGTTGTCCATATTTGGCAGACCAGTCTATTCGCCCGTGGATGGTCTGTACTGGTGCACGTGGTAACAGACAAGGGGGGCTTTTGTTGGCTGTGTTGATGGAGGTGTTCCTCTGACTCTTACCCGATCGCCATGTTGCATAATCTTAAAAGAAAGGGAATCAGTTAGACACTTAGTGCAACTGGAAAATCTGTTAGTTGAAATAAAGTTCACTCTCACTTGACGCTGTGGATTCCAAAGAGGGACCCTGATGACCTTTGTGATTAACAGAGCTGGCATCTTTTTTATAAAATGTTGGCATACATCCTCCTGGGATTGTATTTGTACCTTTTTTGGGGAAAAAAACCCACCCAAATTAATTATAAAGTTACACAAATAGATGCAGGAAATGCAAAGTAAAGTAAGATTACCGTGAAGACCTCTGCTTGGCAAAGTCCCACCAAAAGGAATACTGCTGTTGCCCCACAGATGGCTCCCGCTCAAGTCTTTACTAGCATTTACGGCCACATTTTTCTTCATGCTGATGCCTTACAGAGAAGCGGAAAGATGAATAAAAATGATTACAAACTTAAAGGCATGGATTTTAGCCTCCCTAGACGCTTACCTGGTAAATAACGTGACTGCCTCAGGTAGTGCTGTTTGGCGGACGCCGTCCTGGATGCTTCCTGGAAGCCTGACGTCTTGTTGAGGTTTAAAGGTGCTTCTTCTTTTCCATTAGGTCGACTAAAGTCCAGAATGTCGCTATGTCTGAAACATTTCGTTAACACAGCTCTTGAAGTTCCATTCAAAGTACTTCCGTCACTAAGTGAATAATTTCTATCACCTTCTGAGCGGCTCCTCTCCCTGCCTTGACTTCTCTCTGGAGATTTTGTTTTTTCCCAGAGCACTCAAAGGCGTCAGTTCGGTGTCTTCGTAGTCGTCCCACTCGTCCTCTTTAAGGTGTCCTGTGCCGTGACCCCAACGGCGACGCCCTCCCTTCGCTTTCATTTGATAGCCCAGGAGGTTTGTGTTCTCACTTTCCTGTCTTGTCTTGAAAAATTAATTGCAATTATTGAATGAAAAAATGGGCAAAAGTGTGGAATTTTCAGCTGACCTTGCTGTTGTCAACAATGTAGGGAAGATGAGACTGTGGCATTCCTTCGCCGGGCTCCTGCTTGAGAACGTGTTTCGGTTGGTGTTCTCGCACCAGCTCTACATGACGTTGGTACGCAGCCGCAGGTGGCGGTGGGGCCGGGACAGGAGAGGGCTGCTGGATCTGCTGCAAAGGTCTGGGGGGGGTACAGTGCTGGTTGTGGGGATGGGCATGGGCGGGGGGCACAGGCCTTAGATGTAAGGGCTGCTGCTGTGGTGTCTGTAAGGGTAACGGATGTGGCTGTGGTCTGCCCTGCTCCAGGATCTGCTGAGGTGTACCCAAAGCCTGGCCTACATGGAAGTAGGAGTACCTGAGAGACTGGACATGACAGTAAACAGTAACATGAGAGTAGTTTCAAAGGCTGTAGAGTGTAAATACTAGGAGAATGGCAGATCTCCGACTTGTTTGACTGAAAACCCATGTACCTGTATGTACAGTGTATTAAAGTATGAGGAGATATTGTTCCAGTCCTTTACAAGATAGTAATGTGCAGTTTGACCACTGTTAGTTGGTGGGTGTGTTAATTAGCAGGATTAAGGAAAAACTACTCCACTAACACTAATTTCCATGAAACTTTGTAGCTCGGGAGCATTTTTGCATAACAAGGACGCATTACAATCTTGGTGCACATTGGAATAAAAATGTAGATAGAGGAATTTATTTTCTCTTGTGTAATAATGCCAATGGTGTGCCCTCAGTCCCACCCTATCACAACATCAACAGTGACTTAATGTAACTTTGTGAAGAACAAAGAATTAGTTATTCCATTTTGACAGTACATTCTTTTTTGGAGCTTTGTCTTTTGGCAGGAGTAGTGACTATGTATTTCACAACCCCTCCTGAGTCTTGGCAGAGCGCCATCAGAATAAAATGATTTCAAACTGTTGGGTAACCTTTGTGTCAATATGTAGGCCACAATTTTTCCACCTTGGCAGACAGAAGTCTGCGCTCTCATGTGGGCCCCCAATGAAAGGGGACTATATCTTGGCTCATAAGCAACCCCTCTACAAACTGAAGGAAATCGGTTTAGTACAGGGTCAGGCAAAATGATCTGACACATTTGTAGGTTAAATAAAAGGCAAATAAAGTGAAGAAACAAAAAAGTGTTTTTATTTTCAAAAAGTACATATAATGCCATTTTTTTCATATAATGCCATTTTGCTTTGTTTCTTTATAATGCCATTGTTTTTCGTTTCTTTTTCAGTTGCTGCCATGAATTGGACTGGTGAGCATTGCGCTTTCATTGTGGAAACGTTTATCAAAACAAACGAATCTGTAACTGCAACACAACGAGCGTTCCGTTTGCACTTCAATCTTGGTAGACATGATCCCGTACCAGCTCGAAACACGATCTTGTTATGGGTTACCAACTTCAGAGATACTGGATCTGCATTGAGTGTGTGGACAATAATGGATCCCATTTGACTGATTTAATTTTTAAAACATAATGAAACAGAATGGCATCATATGAAAAAAAATGGCATTATATGTACTTTTCGAAAATAAAAACACTTTCTTGTTTCTTTACTTTATTTGCCTTTTATTTAACCTACAAATGTGTCAGATCATTTTGCCTGACCCTGTACTTTGCAGCAATTGCCTTGCAACGCACCCTTTTCATAACCTTCTAAACACTTCTCATGCAGACTGAGGCAAAAATGGCATTTCAATGTCCTTCCATCAGTAAATACCTGTGCAGATGTTGGTCTCTTCTTGGGGTCCCATTGGAGCATGTCAGTCATCAGATGAATGGCCTCAGGGCTGGCGTTAGGAATCAGTGTCTTCAGATTGCTTGGAACACACTGAGGCCAACGAAAATACATGGCACTGGCCAGCTGGAATCCCTCTGGCCAATCATTCTAGGAGAAAGAGACACTTGTGTTCAAACTAAAACCATAAATCCACCCACCGCATTTGGATCTTGCTCCGACGGTGAAAACGTTACCTTCCTTGGTGTACCCAAAACTTGGCAAATCTTGAATATTGTGTCCACTTCACTGGACCCGGGGAATAAAGGTCTGAGGGTGTACAGCTCTGCCATGATGCAGCCCACCGCCCACTGGTCTATGGGGGAACTGTAGGATGTGGATCTGAGGAGGACCTCTGGTGCTCGGTACCTGTCCAATCAATACATAAATACCGTAAATTCTCATATGGTGGGCAGAGGCATCAGGCGCACCGTAAAGGGGGGAAATGTTAGGACAACAAAAAAAATGATTTTGCCATCTGATTTTTTTTCCAAATATAGTCATAAAACGACCTCTTTGTTTTTACTTTTGTTTTTGGCACTAAAAGTTAAATCCACATTAACCAAAAAGTAAACACCCATATTGACCAAACCCCCCCTATATCTGCATGAAATGGTTTGGTCCTGCTTTAGCGCGCAGACCTGTGACGATGCTTCATAGCAACCAGTGCACTACAATCTTGCCTAGTACTAAAATAAATCTTGTTTTCATAAAGCGAGAAAGGAGATTGGATAGCAGTACTACGGCTGCAATGAAAAACCGAATCATCCAGTATTTACAAACAAGAGCACATGTCCCGTTTTGAGTTCCAAAAGGAAAGCAATTTGTCCCTTATTCCCGTGAGAAACAAAATAGTCTGTAAAACATCAATGGCATTTATGAATGACTGGGTGCTTTTCATGAAATTTGACGTCTTTTCTGCGCTGTCACCAATAACGAAATATACTAAAATATATCACTGACTATGCCGCAAAGCCACGGTGGTGAAATAGCATGTGCGTCTGCATGAGAAAACAAAGTACGGTACCCGAATTTGTTCCCAGAGTTTGGAAGAGTTATTTTTTTTTGTCTGTTACTTTGTTCTAAAAATAAATTATTGAATTATTAGTTTCAAATGTATTCGTATGATTCCAAAACATGCATCTAACTAAATTCAGTTTCAAGTCACATAAAAATAGCTTCAAGGTCAGTTAAGTCCAAGAGATGTAGTGACCACAGCTGCCCAGGGGGCCCAATGTGATTTCTTTTCATGGCACCCAGAATTCCTGGCGGAGCCCCTGAGAGGCATACATTTATTCAACTGTAGAGCATACCAGACCTCTGATAACACAAAATACAATAATACACAGAAAAGTGTCTTTCACAAGTGAGAACACGGTGGACGGGTTTGTCTTCACAAATTAATAATAATAATTTGGGTGAATTAGGGCTGTAACTAACCATTATTTTCTTAGTGGATTAATCTGAAACTTGTTTTGATTAATCGAGTAATCGGTTAGGCACTAGACGGACCAAATCAATATGAACCAAACACAAACAGTTTTTGGTTTGGGCCACAACATATCAGAAAAAGGCGAAAATGTTGATCACTGTTTTCCCAAAGTCAATGCTGATGTGTGTAAATATCTTGTTTTGCCTAAAACACAAAGATAATAAGTCTGCTTTCATGGATGACTAAGGAAATTAAAAAACTTCACATTTTGAGAAACTGAAATTAGTGGATATTTACATTTTTAAAACAAATGATTCATCGAATGCCAAACTATTTGTTGATTAATTGAATAACTTGATTGATCGATTAGTTGTTGTTGCTTTATGGTCAATGCTCAAATTTTTTAATTAGATCTTCCACCAGAAATGTCCAGCTGCATACAGCAGCACTTTCTTTTTGCTGATCTTGCTTTACAGACGCCATGTCTGCTCTGCAGGCACTGTAGGAAAAACTTGTACCGCAACACATGGTTGTATCAAGATGCCATAGTAAATGTCATTTCTGCCACCTCGCCGTACAGCTAAAATTGTTTTACTTGAAGAGGTTAAAAGTAATTGTCTATTTGAGGTTTGGTATTTATATAGTACGCAAGTGGACGCCTAATGACTGATTAAGGCACGCGCCAATTGGAGCATATTAAGAATGGGAGAACACAAAAATGGTAGTAGCTAAAGTTGACCCCTTCCTGATTTCTTAATTTTTTGCACAAAATGCAGTTTTTAAATGGAACTTCTTATTAAGGTAGAAAAAATCCTAACAAATGGCTGGACCCTGAGCAGCAACAATTACAATAAAGCGTTTGTGATAACCTGTAATGAGTCTCTTACAGCACTGTGGAGGGATTTTGGCCCACTCATCTTTGCAGATTTGTTGTAATTCAGCAACATCAGAGGGTTTTCCAGCATGACCAACCTTTTTAAGGTCATGCCACAGCATTTCAGTAGGATTCAGGTCAGGACTTTGACTAGGCCACTCCAAAGTCTTCATTTTGTTTTTCTTCAGCCATTCAGAGGTGGACTTGCTGGTGTGTTTTGGATCATTGTCCTGCTGCAGAACCCAAGTTGGTTTCAGCTTGAGGTCACAAACAGAAGGCCGGACATTCTCCTTCAGGATTTTTCAGTCTTCCATGTCCTGAAGCAGCAAAACATCCCCAGACCATCACACTACCACCACACTATGGTATGATGTTTTTTTTCTGAAATGCAGTATTGTTTTTACACGAGATGTAATGGGACACACACCTTCCAAAAAGTAAAACCTTTATCTTGTCAGACCACAGAGTATTTTCCCAAAGGTATTGGAGATCAAGATGTTTTCTGGCATAATTGAGATGAGCCTTAATGTTCTTTTTGTTCAGCAGTGTTTTTCGTCTCGGAACTCTGCCATGCAGGCTGTTTTTGCCCAGTGTCTTTCATATGGTGGAATCATGATCACTGACCTTAACTGAGGCAAGTGAGGCCTGCAGTTCTTTGTTTGTTGTAGGGTCTTTTGTGACCTCTTGGATGAGTCGTCGCTGCGCAGGGTAATTTTGGTTGGCCTGTCACTGCTGGTAAGGTTCACCACTGTTCCATGTTTTCGCCACTTGTGGATAACGGCTCTCACTGTTGTTCGCTGGAGTCCTAAAGCTTTAAAAATGGCTTTATAACCTTTTCCAGACTGATAGATCTAAATTAATCTTAGTTATGTTATGTTTTAACAGGGGGGGAAATCAGTTATTCACACAGGGCCATGGAGGTTTGGATTCTTTTTTTCTCCCTTAAAAAGTTTTATTTAAACACTGCATTTTGTGTTCAGTTGTGTTGTCATTGACTACGGTATTATTTTAATTAGTTTGATGATCTGAAACATTTAAGTGTGACAAACATGCAAAAAAATAAGAAATCAAAAAAGGGGCAAACACTTTTTCACACCACTGTATGTTAAATGACAGATTATTCCCCCATAGACCTTTATTAATCAATGAGTTGGATTACATAAAAAATGCTTATCCAATTAAGGTGCACAGTTTGGGTGTGATCCAAAACAGGATTGTTGAGCTCCCTCACCATCTGGTGGACACATAGTCGGTGTACGGTGGTCGAGATCTAATCTCTCGTGCTAGGCCAAAATCAGCTATTTTCACCAACTCTGGGCCCATGCACAGAAGATTCTCCGGCTTCATGTCTCTGTGAAAGAACCCTAAGAAAGAACGATACTGTAGTTACACAGCTGCATGGGAGGCTGATTGAGGTCACTGGAGTTGCAATAAGAGATACCATGTTTATGAATGAATGCAAGCCCCTGGAGGATTTGGAACATGATGTTTCTCACAGCCGATTCTGGGAACAACCGAGCCCTGCACCAAGAACAAAGAAAAACTCAACCAATGTAAGTGTAGAGCACAACATATTAGTGGTAGACATACCTGTCTTTCATGAGCTGATACAGATTTTCTTTCATGTACTCAAAGATAAAATATAAGTGGTCATTTTCTCTGATGACCTCCTTCAGCTTGATGACATTAGCGTGGTTGAGCTTCTTTAAGGACTGAAATGAAAACACAAGCTTTTTAGTATACAATTACGTAAGTGCTGCAAAAATAAATCTGCACAACACACAGCAGGATGCACAGGGAGGATTCAGGTGTAACCATGCTTCATTTGTAAGTCAGGAGGGACAGGTTCTACGGCTTAACATGCTGCATGTTCAAGCTATAGTACTTGGGTTCTACAATCCCTTACAAAGGTCAATCTGTATGAAGGTCAAGCTTACGTAAGTAAACTTAAGGTGGGAGAAAAGAGCTGAAAAGTACACAACAGCACACAAGAATCACCTTCCGCTCTCAGGGTTGCTGTGGGGCTTTGTGCTTTAGAGTGTAACATTCGGTCTGAGTCGTGTGAAAAGAAAGGACAACAAAACCTTTGAGTTTCTCAGCTGAACTCACAGGATCTATACTGTCCAGCAAAAATGTCACCAGCCTTTATTTACATTGTTTAAATTCTAAATTATGGGGGGAACAAGTGGAAAGTCAAGCTGCAAACAAACAACTTAATAGCAGTATAGTCAAGAGTAGCTACACGTATAATTCTCATACGGCATCGGTATAGCTGATTAAATTTAAAGCAAAATGAAATGTATTATAATACATATGTAATATATGTTTTATTTGAGTCGCATTGTAAAAATTCATTTTAAGCAATACATGAATAAACGCGACTATCTATTATAATACAGTTTATAGGTAATACAGTATATTATTTTAAGTAAGTATCATTGGTAATTTGTGGAAAAATTTTTTTTAACTGCATTTGTACGAAAAAAATGCCTCTCCCCTAATAACCAATTAAAGATGCTTTATACTATTTGGAGTTGAATAAACAAACACACTCTTGACCTGGGCACTGGTTTTGCCCATTTGATGCGCCTATTTACATTGTACAGGTGGTCCTCTGGTCACAAATTCTGTTGCTATGACGCATTGGGAGTCGAAGTTTCGCTTAATTCGGAAGTCATACCTAAATTAACAATTATGTCACTTACATTGTACACAGAACACATGAAGGATATAAAATACAGTAAAAATAACACTACATACAGTAAATGAAACTAATTGAAAAAGAGACAACAAAAAACTGATGCTTAGTTATTCCTTTTGCTTTCATAGGAGTAGATCCTTTAACATGCTCAAGAATACTGTAGCGACCTGGCAATTATGGGCAGTATTATAGCTTTAAGTGATTGCCGACACTCTGTGTAGCCACGAACATGACATGAGTCCTGACTGCGTGTGTGTGTATAAAGAGTACGGCTGAGTTTGCTGATGTTGTTTTGGCGTGGTTGCGGTCGACAGTAGCCCGTTTTATTTTTGCACTAAAAAGGTTGTTGATCGACCACCTCCGCGTCATCCTTACAACCGGGTAGCCGTTACAATACCACATCTTTAGCCTTAATGATGGTCGCAACAGTCGAGTGATTGAGACTATTGCAGCCAGTATTGAGCACATAGTGTATTCTTCCGCCACCGCCACACACTGCAAATAGTTCTCGAGCGAGTCTCGTGTTTACCGACCAAAATTAAGGTTTTAATTAATTTACGGGAGCGTGTTTGTAATCATGAAATGTTGTAACACGGAACGGTGTTAACCCGGTAAGGACATGTATCATTTTCTGGTGTAAAAAAAGGTCCATGAAAGAAAGTCATACACGCAGTGAATTCCCTCTCCTCCTACTTCAGTGCTTGAATTTACAAACAATGTAAGATGTGTACTTGAAGAACATCGACAGACCTTGACTTCACGGAGGTTCATGCATTCTTCCCAGGAGTAAAACTTCCTTTTCATTCTACAATTAAAAAACAAACAAAATTCAGGTTACTTGGATACTCTCAATGTTGCCAAGCATCGATCAAGTACACCTTACATTTAGATTGTAGCAGAGTCCACAGTTCAAATAAAAGAAAAACACACACTCACTTCTTTATGGCCACAAGCTCCCCTGACTCCAGGTTGCGTCCGAGGATGACCGATCCGTACGTGCCATCCCCGAGCTGTCTGAGAGTGCTGTATCTGTTCATTGTGCTACTCCGTCCATACCATCACCAGACGGCAGTTGTCAACTGGCTGGAGAGCTGAGATGTGCTTGCCTGCTGCTGAAAGCAGTCAAATGTCCTGTGCCAACGCCACAAGTCCACAGGCCGAGCTGGAGGACTCATGGTGTCATGGGTTTTCCTCCTCCTGGCTGGGAAAGAAGCATAGGAACATGTTATATTACTACAAGTATACATGAATGGCAAAAAGCTACAAAGGAAACACACATCACATCACTGCACTGCACTGCACCCTCTTGCCAAATCAGTGTGCATAAAACTAATGCAATAAATCAGAACAACCTAGCATTATATCATCCCTTCAAGAGGATTACGGTGTCCATATTTGACTAAAGTCTGTTTTTGGTTAATGGACGAGCGATGAATTGTGGCGCTATTAAACGCATGAAAAACACATGACGTATGTAATATATAGATATGGGGCGTTACGTGTGCACATAAGCGTACACACTCTCGATTTAATGACAATTTAGTCTACATGTGAAGCTAACTAAACACATTAGCACGACAATGCCCCATGATTGCATTCGCCGTTTATCCTGCTGTTTGAAATAAACATTTTAGCTTTGCTTTTGTGTTTTACTTTATTCGATCTGCTTTTTGGTTAGCAAATTGTAACACGCAAGTGGCAGTGGTCCAGCTGATAGAAAACAAAATAGCTACAGAATGCAACAGAACCGAATAAGATGCTACAATAAAAACAGGAAACAATTCTCACCCTCCTCGTGTCAGTTCCACAAGAAAACATAGCCGAACATTAGCTGGATCAAAATAACACATTTACAAGACAAATAACTGCATCTACATCTTCTGTTTTGTTCGCCAGATAGCATAAATGGAATCAGAATTAGGCCTAGTCTCGTCTGGGAGCGATAGAGTGTTCATGTAAATCTCGCGATGTCTTAAAAAAAACAATTCATGACAGCACGAAAGATTACAAAATATAACTAAACACTAATCTTCATAACATTGTATGTGACTTTGTACGTTTTAAATGATTCAATTAAATAAATAACAACTAAGGTGTATACACGGCGTTTATCTTCGTTACAAACGATACATTAAAAGCAAGGTTTGAGTGTTACGCGAATGCGGGAGTAACTGTTAACTATTGTTTATTTGCTTTTCTTCTTTGATTAAATAAACTTGCAAGGATAACTTCTCGTAATTTTACTCTGACACGCTAAAAGTAGCTGATGAATGTGCAGCCATTCTTCCACATGCAACTGCAACATTTAAATATGTTTGGTTGTGTACTCTGTGCTTGTGCTCACGCTTAAGTGCTACGCCACTTCAGTTCTTATTATTGTGTTGTAGAAGTGTACTGTATCATAAAATGCACACGTTTGGTGATAACTAAGTGCAATTAATGGTCTATTACAGTCTGTTTGAACAAACATGTAGGGCAGTTTCAAGTCAAAAGGGGGAGTTGTTAGCTAGCCAGGTGATCCACTTCCGGCTCTACTACACGTTCAGGCTCCTGGTCGGACCTCTCAGCGAAATGGCTGCGTTCTTGCGTGCTCGTAAATATGTTAGTTGCGTGGTCCGTTTTTCCGACCGTGAACTGTAAACGTTAAACGCCGACCGTTTGTGAAGACACAACACACACCAAAAAGACTTCCAAGACTTCCTTGGCCAAGTTGTCATGGTGGGTCACCGTGCTTGTTAGCCGTTAGCAAGCTATAGGGAGAGGTTAGCATGCTAGCAGAGTTAGCTAACTTAGCGTGGCACGTTTCTCGTCACATGTACCCTAGTACAGTAAATGTCCGCAAGGGATGAGCCAGTGCAGTTATAAAACATCCGAATGGTCTTCCTGTTATGTTGTTTCAGTACTGTTCAAGTACACAGTAACGAGGTTAACATTAGCGTTCGTGAGTACTCACTAGCAAGTACTTGACTAGCAACTTGTCAAATTAAGCTAATGGCGATTTTTTAAAAACTTATCCCATGTAAACATTTTGCATTTATGAGTTTTCAGTTATCAGTTTCCGCAGTTAATATTTTATCTGCCTTCATTTGGTATAACAAAGTGTATTTGTGAAATTAAGAATAAAAAAAATATGCAGCAGAGTGCAAACCTTTTAAGGGATAAAATAGTGTTAAAGAATACTTAATAAATTGATTAAATTATCCAGGTGCTATGTATGTCAATTTACCATAGATATTTGATATATATATATAAAAAATAAGAGTACCTTACGATGTAAAGTGAGTGTAATACATCATACAGTAGTCCTTGTTATTCAGGTGTAGTATATCAAGGGTCTACTGATCCTCAAGGGCTCAGGATTTGTATAACTGTTTACATGTGTTATATAGTATCAATATTGCATTAGTTTGACTTAATTAGTTATTGTGATTGAAAACACCACATTTAGCTTTAGCAACAGAGGACGGAGCAGCATCTTGAGGACCTGCTAACCTGCTAACTTCAGTTATATTTACAGCCAAAAGTGATTGCTTCGCTTCCTACAGTGATAGTAAACAGAGTGGGTGGGGTGAGCAGGAAACTAAATATGTACAAAATAGTCTCCAGGAAATCAGTTTTTCGGGGTGCAGGCTCACTGTGCCATGCTTGGAAAACTCCTGGTTTAGAGAATGTTAAATTCCATCCATCCATCTTAGGCTGTTGCCCCCGCGACCCGATCTCGGATAAGCGGTAGAAGATGGATGGATGGATGGTTACCTCATCATATTGACTCATAACGTTAGTCTCTCTTTTTTTTTATTTTTGCGAGGCTGAAGAAAATGTGGGTACTGGTGGTACACTGGAGGAAGGGGAGGAGGATGAAGCAGCTGACGACCCAAATCTTGAGGTAAAATTTGTTTATTCGGCTTAAAACATCATTTATAACGTTACCACTTTAGGGTGGTGAGGGAACCGTATGGAACTCTCTATATAAAATTTTTTTGAAACCAAAAAGACCACTTCCACCAAATGATGGAAGAGTGTCTCCAAGTTCTGTCTTCTTTCACTGCCGCTGGTCATGACTTCCCCGAGTGTAACGCTGGGCTGTATGCTTTTAGAGCTGTTCTGCACGCTTTCACACCTCGCCTTTCATGGCGGTGGTAATGCACACTCCTCGGGCTTGTAGAGGTGCCCTGCATGTCTAGATCTCCGCTCCTGCGGCAAATGCTTCCCCTTTTGTGACTGCTTGTACTTGATGACAGAGTAAATGAATGACTCAAGAAACACTTTCTGTGACTGTCTTTCACTTTTAATACGTACCCGGTGAAATCCAGAGCAGAGTTGCGATGCATACGGGAATGCAATATGGGAAATGCTGGTAAAATTTGATAAAGGTTGAACCACATTGCCTCAAGTACAGTGGAACCTCGGTTAGCATCCGCCCCAGTTAGCGTGTTTTTTGGTGAACGTTGAAAATTTCTGCCACAATTTTGCCTCTGTTTGCATGCATGCTCCGGTTAGCGTACAATATGGCGTGTGTCTTTTGTTATTAATACACTGTGTGACATGAATTTGTATGACATCAGCAGTGGACTATTTCAACAGTGAATCATCCCCCCCCCCCCCCCCCCCCCCCAAAAAAAAAAAAACCCAAGCACTCCTTCATATTTTTGTTGTTGTGCTTTTTTTTTTAGCTGAGGATTGGAGCATAGCTAGAGGCTTGAAAAATTGATTCTGTTAGCGTCCGTTTCGATTAGTCATATCTTCTGGACTAAATTAATGACTCTGACCCAGGTTCCAGTGTAAAATATTTTTGCAAGGGCATGGACAGGATTTAGTAATCCCTCGTTTATGGTGGTTAATTGGTTCGATACCCGACCTTGGTAAGTGACTTTCCGCAAAGTAGAATTCCTTCTTTATTAATGGAATAATTTTGTTGTTATGGCATAGAAAACCTGTTTACAATTTTCGAAATACGTTTTTTTAACATTATTAGAACCCTATAAACGTGAAACGACACCCATAGAGCCGCATTTACATTCGTATTACCCGATATAGTAGACATAATCAGAGAAAATAAGCCATTAAAGACCTACATAAAACTCAAATGTGTTCCGGTGCTAGTTGGGGAGCAGAATGGGTGGTGGACAGGAAGTGACTGTGGGTTCAGAGTTGAGTTTTTTAGCTTGTGGGTTATGGCTGCAGCAACAGTAGCACGTGTTGTTGTTGTTATTATTATTGTGCCTGTTGTGAGATAATTTAAACCTGCAATAAAAGCCGGTTGTTGCAGCGATCAATTCTGGTGCTTGTCTCACCAAAAATTACTGACACCTAGAAACCAATGTAGATTACTTAATGCTTCACATTTGCATTTTAGTTAATTTAGCCATTTATATGCTTGAAAATGCTTAATTTAGGCAAAAAAATGTACTGTACAATTTGTTTAAATATGCATATTTTTGACTAATAATAGGCCATATCGAAACATGAAACAGCATGATTTATTAATAAGTATGTTTGGAAAAACCGTGAGAGTGACGCTGCGAGGGACGAATGTATTACAAATTGGTATAGTTAAAAAAAAAAAATAAAATTGTGGATACAAGTTTGTTTTGCTGTGATTCAACTGCAGCTAGAGCTCAATGCTTTCCGAGCTCAGTGGATGTCTGAGCTCAAACCGAGCTGCGACGCGAGCGGCTTGGGCCTGCGGCTTCTACGGACCTCGGGTCAGAAGAGAACGCAAGAAATTGCTCGGGAGGAAAAGGTATGTCATGAAAAGACAGGAGTGGACTTGTAAGCTAGGAGGCGCCATCATTTATTTCTTTTTTAAATTGGTCTTCACTCAGGCCGCAGAACTGTTCTTGAGGGCTGTTCAGGAAGAGCAGAATGGAGCAGTCTATGAAGGTGGGTGCATTTATGTGTAGTTCACTTGAAATAACCTATGCCATCATAAATCCCTTATTAACTACAGTAATGTCTTAGGTAATATTTGAACATTTTTAACTGTCACACAAAAAATAAGTTAACCACTGTTAATAATAAAAACATGCAGCTGACGCTGTGTACATTCCATTATTCTCCTTTGGTTATGATTGTGGAGTTAGCTACTGTATACAGTATAGTACTGAGCAGTCAGTGTACTTTAAAATTAACTATTTAGCTAATTTGCATAAGAGATAAGTTGACTCAGCACTTCCCTAATTAGGCTGTAGGTATATGTCCAAGGTTGTGGTAATGTAGAAAAAAAAAAAAGATGTATTGGGCATGAACCAACCGGTGGAGCCACCATGGCTGGCTGCTTGTTTGGCTGCAAATTCCTCTTAAAGCAAAGAAGCGAGAAGTTAAATAAGTTGAACCTTTCACTCACGGCTCAGCTTGCATTGATAGAGACACTCCGTTTGTGTTTTGTACTGTTTGTTGGACTTACAATAATCAATACATCTTTACAGGGACTCTATCAGGTAGGGTAGGAGGAGAGTGAAGCAGTCATTGTACAACACTATCTTCTATCATGACCACTACTGCTACTTCTACAACCATTGATTTGTGGTGACCACATGCTGAGCTGCTGTTTTGTCAACTTTTGGTTACATTTCTTGATGATTTGATTTGACCTTTGCACCATATTTTATTATCGTAAGTTTTTCAACTTACAAACTGTTGGGAGTTCCAAGGGTCAACTGTACACGTCAGCAATTCACAAGTCATCCTAGACTTGTCGCCAGCCAGTCGAAGGGCACATACATACAAACAACCATTCACATTCACAAATCTCCAATTTAGAGTCTCCAATTAACCTAACATATTTTTGGAATGTGAAAGGAATCCACTTGCTGACAGGGAGAACATGCAAAGTCCACACACACATGTTCTAACGGAGATATGAACCCAGATCTCCTGACTGTTTGGCCAATATGCTAACGTGCTTGCGATGACTAAGTCTCTGACATGTTTTGTTGGCAGCTATCAAGTTCTATCGCCTGGCTATGCAGCTTGTGCCTGACATAGAGTCAAAAATCTACTACAGCCGTCCAGATGCTGATCGAGCTGAAAGAAACTAGTAAGATGCTTGACATTGTGACAACGTTCTTGTCTTTATAAACTACTTGCTTGTGTCATGTAGGTGTCTTGTCCTTGCATTCAGGAGACCTATCATTTGTTATATTGTAGCAGGGAGGAGAGAGATGCAGAGGGAGACATTGAGGATCTGGTTGCCTATTTTGAGCATCAGCTCACAATGGGAACCTCATTTGCCAAGATTTGTACTCCTGAGTTGGAAAAGTCTCAGGTGCATATATCAGGTATAATGTACATGTATTATCTTTGATGTCTTTCATTTCCATTATGTTTCCCTTCATATTTATTTGATGTGACCGCAGCGTTGCCACGGGAAATCCTGATGTACATTTTTCGTTGGGTTGTGTCGAGTGACGTGGACATGCGAGCCCTGGAGCAGCTCTCGTTGGTTTGTCGTGGATTTTACATTTGTGCAAGGTCAGCGCGTGTGTGTGTGTCAACAGTTTTGCTTGTGTCAAATGTTGCAGCACCATCGCTCTGGGTGTGGCACAAAGTGTGCCCCATTTAAATAACATGAAAGGAGACTCATGGCATCACAACCAAACGGCAATGGTGGACCTCAACGCTTGTAACGTGTCAGGTGTATGTTTGCTATACGGCTACTCTGCCACTTTCAGCACATATACGCAGAAGTGTATTTGTTTGCATTTGAGTTTAGTTTATGTGCTAGCAGTGTCAAAGCGCTTTGAGTGTTTGGAGTTGGAAAAGCCCTATACAAGTGAACGACCATTTAGTGATAAAAAGTTGCAAGTGTTATTTAATTTGATTGCATATTCATTTATTTCCATTGTGTTTCATTAATTGATTGATTATGCGTTTGCAGAGATTCTGAGATTTGGCGTTTAGCCTGTTTAAGAGTGTGGGGACGCAACTGCACCAAACATGGACCCTTCCTGTCCTGGAGGGAGATGTTCCTGCAGAGGCCCCGTGTCCGCTTTGATGGTATCTATACATTGGATTACTTGCCATCTATTTGTGATGATTGATATGCAGGCATATTATCTGTGCAGGCGTCTACATCAGCAAGACATCTTACATTCGTCAAGGAGAGGAATCTCTGGATGGGTTCTACCGGCCTTGGCACCATGTTGAGTTCTACAGGTAGACTACACAGTTTTTGCACTGGCAGATATTATGAACTAGTAGATCAATATTTGTGTGGTTGTGTTGTTAGGTACCTGCGCTTCTTCCCTGATGGTACAGTTCTCATGCTGACCACGCCTGAGGAGCCTCTCTATGTTGTCCCTGGCTTACGTACTAAGAACATCAGGTGCATTCTTTTTTTCCCCTCCGCATTGAATCATACAGTGTTTCAATCATGTCTGACAGCGTGTGTCAAGATCTGACCGGAAGTCTGTCCTTTTTTCAGAATGGATGCTGTCATGTTCGGTCACTTCCGTCTGTCACAAGAAACAGACAATCAAACCAAAGTTTATGCTGTTGTCTGCAAGAAAAAAGAGGAGGTGAGTGTGTTGGAAGACTTTCCATGACAGTTTGTGTCGTAAATTAGGTGATATTTTTTAATGTTTGAACAAATAAAATATTTGTTGAGGCAGACATGAGGCAGACCACGAATGCAAACAAGTTCCAAATTGATATTTATTTTTGGCAGAATTGTCCGTTATTTATTTATTTTTTTTATTTAATTACCAGAAATTCAGATGAAAGCTAAGTCATCTTTTACATTTGGGAGGGATTTTTATTTGTAAACCTTTTAAAAAGCATATTTAAAATTTTTGTGATATTATTATGTTTCCGCACTTATTAATAAGCGACAGTTCACCACACGGCTCTTAAAAAGTTGTCACAGTCTACCTGACGACTGCGTTATTGACCCTCAATGTCAACAGAAATCGTCCGAGATGCAAAAGAATCGGTTCTGCAGGCGGAACCCGGCCCCCGACGCTGAGCACACCTTCCATGTAGGACTCCTTCTGTCCTCGGGGGGGCGTCAGAGTTTCAATAAGCTGGTGTGGATGCATCACTCCTGCCACATCACTTACAAGTAAGACCAACACACAAGTGACAGATGTACATTGTTACAGATAGTGTTCTTAGTTAAAGATACAATCGGACTTTATTTTCTAGGCTGACTGGGGAAACTGTTGTCACCGCATTTGATCTAAACAAGATGTACACGCCGTTCTTCTTTGGACGAGTGAAGAGTTACACAGCATTCTCAGAGCAGCCGCTCTAAGCCAACAGGACACCTGCATGTTCATCTATCACTTTAACACACAATGTCATTGTCAGCCTCCATTGTTTATGCTGCAGCTGGTTAAAACATCTAAACAAACCTTCATGGTTCTGACATGCAAGCACTTCTGGATTGATAAATGTTTGATGTTAAAAATACAAGTTAATTTTCTGATTTCAGAAATGTTGCACGCTAAATAATTAGCACATGTTCCCGATGAAGAATGTTAGCATACTGGTTTTGTTCCACAGTGCACTTTTCTTCCTCAAATAAAGAGCATTAAAATGAATGTTTCATTGTTTTCATTTTGAATCATAAACATCACAGTGCAATACACACTGAAGGCAGTTATGAAATAGAAATGAGATATTGTCCACAGTTACTAAGGACTCACATAATCCTCCATTTTTCTGAGAACTGAACATGGAACAGATCAAACAGGATTTGCTGGGGGGGAAAAGTGATTTTAAATTTTGGTGATGCAGCATGGTTACCTATAATTTGACTCAATTGCAAATCAAAAGCTCAAGGCACAATGTAACCAAATGAGCTAAGACAAAAGGAATGCAAATTGCTTTAACAGTTCTTACCTCATAGTTGATTGCGTTACACTTGCAGTTGTGCTGTACTTGTACTTAATGCTTGCGTGTGCACCACTGTCCCTGTTATTGATCGGCCATGTCACGCCACTCTGGATGAAATAGTTTCTTTTGCATGCAGGCTCATAATCAATATCTATGCAGATAATTATAGTCTGACATGAGCACAAATGCATCACCAGTCTGACTTAACTTGTCAAGTAAGGGAATAATTTAACGAAGCATGTACAATTTTTTAATGTTTCAAAGCTCCAGTGCACTGCACTAACATAAAATGTGTCATTCTAAAGCACCTGCAAGATAGAAAAGCACCAGTTGGATTTTTTGCTTTGCAAGCTGGATGTAGGTGAGACTTCCTGCATGAAAAGAGTCTGTCTACCCATCTGTATAGTAATAAAAGCAACAACAATACGTCATCACATACACTCAAAAATAACGCTTAAATGAAGTAGTTAATTACTGTCCACTGCTGATGTCATAAATGAAATTTAGGCACAGAGTAAACCATCGTGAATGTGGTGACATTAGCAACCAAATAAAACAGGTCCATGATGATACCGTATATAGAACACATTGGCTAATGACCAGGATGAACTTCTATTGAGCTAATATCTCATGATGAACAGCTGATATGCATGAGCGTGATGTTATTCTCTAATAAACGTACCGCTTTTCTGAATAAACTAAAGTCCCATTAAAGAGGGAGTTCGAAGGGATTTAACACTTTTTGGGGACTAAATGGCTTAATATCAATATTGCACGATATGCATCTTGTGTCTCTCCCTGCAGAGGACAGAGTATTTAGGGATTATGCAACAGCATAGCCAGGGAGGACACAAGAAACGTGCTCTTGTTACACACATCAAGGACGATCCTACAGTAAATGTCGCCTGCTTAAAATTTCCATCAAGCGCACAGGAGCTTTCATGTGTACATGGAAAGCCTCCTGAGATCAGTCAAAATGTTTGTTTGTTTAAATAAAGTACTGAAATAATGAGATGCTTGCTGTGACGCCAATAATACAATAGAAAAATGTCTCCTAACAGCTTAAGCCAACAAGCTACAGTGACAACAGAGCCTCTCAGATGTCAGTCTGTTCTCAGTTTGTCTTTGCTGTGGGCATTGAGTTCCTGCGATGGCGTCCTGTTTGTGTGGTGAGCCATCAGCGGTGAGCCATCCTCATCCCTCTTGTGTTTCTTGTATGTCTTGTGTGGGACAGAGAGAACAAAATGTGTTCACGATCACTGTCAAAATGCACTTATTCTCTTTAGTGTCAGGGTTTGACCCTGCATTGGTCACCCGAGATGTTTGCACACCTCAATTTTTAATAACTGCTCATAGTTTGCTGTTGGCAGCTTACTTATTTTGCAGATTTGGTGAGAATGTCAAGTGTGTGGAGTGATGCATGTATAGTTTCATGATAGATGTATTTTTTTCATCTTTTTATTTTTGTACTCACCGTTGGTCACCTGGGGTGTCCGGTCACACCACATTAAAAGTGCTCGTAATTAGTAACTGGCAACTCATTTATTTTGGTTCCTCCCAACCAACTCTTCATACGGGTCAGGGTGTCACATGTGTGATGTGGCACAGCCGTGGCTCAAATTGACGTGGGTGTCAGAGGTCAATAGGCCTGCTGGGTCTGGCTGGGGTGTCCAAACACTTTGATAGCTAAACCAATGACTAATTACACCTTAAAACACTGTGACTCTCAATGGAATGCTTGTGCCACCGAGTGCCAACCGTGGGGTTAGGCTTGCAAATTAGGGTTAGAGTTCAAGGTTAGGGTTTCAGATTAGGGCTTCCAACATCAGGTTAGGGTTGAGGGTGAGGGTTTTGTGTTCACACTGTAGGGTGGCATTAGGTTTTTGACTTAGTGTATGATGTTAAGGTTAGATAGCGGCCTGTCAGGTAAGATTACGTTTTTTGGGGTTGGAGGTAGGGTTTGCATATCAAGTTAGAGTTAGGGTTTAGCGTTGGGGTTTCAGGTTAGGTTTGTTGGATAGTGTTAGGTTTTTAAGGTTATGATTTTGGAGTATTTAAGTTAGGTTTAGGGTTAAGACTATGTTGTGTTTCTTGTTGCAAAGTGGGGTTAGCGTTTCAAGAGTTAGAGATCCACGATATGGGATACGGCTTATGGCTTAAAGTTAGTGTTTATTGGGGTTTCAGGTTAGAAACCTGAAAGTAGAATTAGGTGTGCAGGTTACAATTTTGGTTCAGCTTTGCAAGGTAGAAGCTGTAGGTAGAAGAAGGTAGCATTAGTGGTGTAGGGTTAGAGTTTTGGGATAGGGTTGGGGTAGGGTTTTAGTTTAAGATTAGGGTTTAAGGTTGGCATTAGTGTTTAGGTTTCAATTAAGAGTTAGGGTTTAAGGTTAGCAGGGTTTTAGGTTATTGAAAGATGTGATTTAAGGTTGGTGATGTGTTTCATTTAATCGTAATGGTTTGGCAATGGGAAAATCCATATCATGAGCTGATGCAAGTTTAAAGTCATCATTTAACAATATGAAAATGGGAAAACTACTGACCTGGAAGTAGAAATTGGAGAAAAACATCACAAGGGTGAGCATGTAAGTTATTTCGAAGTAGAGCCATCCTAAGGGCAAACCACATGGCCATATGACGGCACACATCGTCTGCAACACTGTTAATACAAACTGGATCTGAAACATGACACACACACACACACACACACACACACAGTGTAGTTAGAAGGTGACTAGAAAGACAGTATCGATCCTCAGCCCAAAATATCTTTAATGGATGCATTTTTCTTTCACCTATGCTTTGTTTAAGCAATTCCGAGAATAGAAGGCGATAAACATTTACTCAAGGACAAAGCTATGCTCTAGATGGCCAGAAGTATTGGGACCAAGACAGCTACACGTGAAAAAAGAACAACATATGGAAACTCTCCTTTGCCTTTGTAACAGCTTCCACTTTACAGACTAAGAGATGTGTCCCAATACCGTAAATTCCGGACTATAGCGCACGTCGGTGTATTAGTCGCACACCCACTAAATTTAAAGAGAAAAAAGATTTGTACATATATTTGCTGCACCTGTATATAAGCCGCAGGTGTCCACATTGTAACATGGGATATTTAGTACACAGATAGATGTTACAAACAAACAATGTTTTAAACTTCTGATTTTAAAAAATGCTTTTTTCCAAACAGTGCCAAGTAACATGGCTACATAAACAATGCCGAACAGTGAGTGTAAGATCACTATAAACAGTAGCGTACCAGAAAAGTCATACATGGCCGTCCTCCTCCTTCTGGGAACTAAAACCACTCAAGTCGTCTCGACAAGCATCACAATTGAATAACTCTCATAATTCCTTCATCACACACTTTATCGGTCTCTCTCTCGTTGTCGCTCTCTGTTTCTGGAGGCTAATTAGCCATTTAGCTTGAGCTTTCCTCTTCATTCAGTTGAGCCTTTTGAAACCCGTTGGTGATAGTGGGCGGCTGGCAGTCTGACTAGTCCAAACAGAAGCTGTAGTAATTTTACACTTGATCAAACTTACTTAAGATGTGTCAGAGATTGCTGCATAAGTCTTCAAAACGTAGTATTAGCTCCCATTTTACTCATTCATGTCACTACTTCCTGAAGCTGCACTCTAAGCATCATGGGAAACGTAGTTTTTAGCCATAAATTTTTAGACATCACTGTACAAGCCACAGGGTTCAAAGCATGAGAAGAAAGTAGCGGCTTAGAAACCCAAAACTTACAGTACTTTTGTTGTCCATACTGTAGCGACTATCTTGTCCTATCATTTTAGTCGCTTCTGGGTGCGGGGGATCCAGGTCATAACGCGCTCCAAATAAACAAAGTCCGGACAGATGATTAGGTATAGTCACTTTTGTTGCACAATGATGAATGAATGAATCAGTCGCTTATAAAGCGGTGGTGTATGTCATCAGGTTGTATGTATGGCAAATGTGGAGGTCTGGTGCAGCGAACATGGGTGGAGCTGGTTGTCCAGGTGAGTCTGCATGTAAAAACCGTGTGACCTCCAGTCACCACCAACCCGTGCCCCGTCACTTCCGCACTTAAATAGTGTGCCTCCATACCACCACCAGCGGTCAAGCGCAATATAATTACTCCAACAAAACTAAAAGACCAACACCAAAATAAGCCAAATAACTACAGCAAAACAAAGCATAAATGGCTCCTACACATACAGTGTAGCTGAAAGATAAAGTTGTGCTTACCATCTGCAGCTGTGTGATGTACTTTTTCCACCAGAGGTACGGCCGCATTGCGGGGATGGCAGACAGGCCGTAGTAGGAGTACATGACCACATGGACAAAACTGTTGAGGCAGGGGCCGAAGTACGCTGAGAGACGCAGGAAGTATCAGTGAGTCAGCTGACTACCATCCAGGGTAGAAATCATCATGATGATTTGCAATTTGTGTGCTCACTTCTATATCAAATCAGTTTAGAGTGCCATAGATTAAATGGATGGTTGACAGGGATGACAACAAGTAGGGGTGTCACAAGATCTCGTGTCACAATATGAAAATGTGACGAGATTTCTCATTCAGAAAATAAATGTCTCGCGATGAAAAAATAAATCAATTAATCACACGATAAATGAAAATGAACTTGATAATTTTGCCGGCCTCCATATGTTGCCTTGTGCATGCATGTCTGTTTTCCTCGTCTCTTGCCTTCACTCTGTGCACTGGTTTAGCACATAGACGCTTCATAGAACAACAGCGTTCCATAGAACAACACAACATATTTTAAAACAGTTAATTGGTCTTGAAAAAAAAGGGAAAAGGTGACATACATGGCTGTCAACAAACAGTGACGATACAGTACTGTGGTTTCAGGTCTATGTTAATATCAATGCAGTGTGATGCTCAGTCAAAATACTCACAGTGGCCACAGGGGAGCCAGTTCATGACAAACCACCAGATGTTGAGCATGCTGGTGTGGTGGTAGACATGAAGAAAGGTAATCTGGTGATTGTTCTTCCGCAGAATGAAAAAGATGGTGTCCATGAACTCAATAAACTTAGAGAAGTAGTACCACCACAGGACATTCATGACCTGAGACGCAGAAAAGCAAAGTCAAACAAAACTTGGCTGTTGAAAAGTCACTAATGAGACTTCAGGTAGCATTTGAAGGAATAACTGAAGTGTGTTTAGCTTTATCTTTGTATTTTTTTTTTTAAATGGCACCAGTGATGCTAATGAGATGATGATAGCGATAGAACTAGAAATGGAACTTAACGGCGTCGCCAGGAATTCTGGACCCCATGGAAAAATAATAATAATCACAAATACCGTATACGCATATCCAGAGCATCCCAAAAATGCTCAATGGGTGACATGTCCAATGAATATGCTGGCCATGCAAGAACTGGGATGTTTTCAATGCATCTGTGTTGTGGTGGTGGCGGTGGGGTTATGGCATGAGCAGGCATACGTGGTGGACAACAAACACAGGTCATTTTATTGATGGCATTTTAAATGCAGCGATACGGTGACAAGATCCTGAGGCTCATTGCTATGCCATTCATCCACGACCATCACCTCATGTTGCAGCATGATAATGCACGGCCCCATGCTGCAAGGATCTGTACACAATTCCTGGAAGCATGGCCAGCATACGCAAACTTTGCCATGCATTGACCATGTTTGGGATGCTCTGGATCGGTATACAGTAATCCCTCATTTATATCGCAGTTAATTGGTTCCAGACCCCACCATGATAGGTGAATTTATGCAAAATAGGATCCCTTATTTATAAATACAATATTTCCGTAGGTAGCACATACAAAACTTGTCTACAAGAGCCCTCTAGACACATAAAATCACAACCATATAGTCACCTTTACACTCATATTACCCAAAATACAGTCGTTGACACAATAAGCCATTTAAGATATAAATAAGGCTTGTGCTTGTATGTGCTGCTGTAAATGTGTTCTCTAGGGGACCCGAGTGAGGGGCAGACAGGAAGTGACGTCAGGGGTTCAGAGTTGAGCAACGGTAGCCTGTGTTACGGATTATTGTGCCTGCTGTGAGATAATTCAAACCTGCATTAAAAGCCTGTTTTTCCAGCGATCAAGTCTGGTGCTTGTGTGCCTGACCGAACATTACAGTAAGGCCTTGTTTGCATTTGCACAATTTGTCCTCGCAGTGATATGCAATTTTGCGTGACAATGAGTAAATTGGTCGTAAACAAGTGTGAAGTATGTCTAAAGTATGTGGGCGGGGCTGCCTGCCAGTGCAAAAGTTCGATCTCGCCGATGTTGATGTCATTAAGGCAGGGATGATAAAAAACACAATGTGCAGCAAAGAACATGGAGAGGTTGTACAGACAGTATGGCACACTCACCTTATTATCAGATTCCTGTGCACTGTGTGTGTTTTGGCAGTAGAAGTCATAGCTTCCTTGCCACACAGCAGTAACAAGCTGCGGACAAAGACGAATGATAAATACATAGTATGAACATATATGAACATGAACATGTGAGTACATGTACAACTGCATGTAATGTACACTGTGAAAAAGTGGTTGTCCCCTTGCTCATTTCACACACCTTCCAAAACGGTTAACTTGAGTAACTTTAGTATTTTCCCAAAGGTCTTGGTTATCATCAAGATGCTTTCTGGCAAAACTGAGACAAGCCTTAATGTTCTTTTTGTTCAGCATTGGTTTTCATCTTGAAACTCCGTTTAGAAAGGCCGTTTTTGTCCAGTGTATTTCTTAGGGTGGAGTCATGAACACTGACCTTAACTGAGGCAAGTGAGGCCTGCAGTTGTTGTGGGGTCTTTTGTGACCTCTTCGGTGAGTTGTCGCTGCGCTCTCGGGGTAATTTTGGTTGGCCGGCCACTCCTGGGAAGGTTCACCAATGTTTCATATTTTTACGGTTTGTGGATAATGGCTGTTACTGGGATTCGCTCTGTCACGATCGGGCATTGTGTTGTGGTGGCTCGACCCCAGGATGCGGAGAGAGAGAGAGAACCCAAGTGCAGGTAAAATGTCTATTTTATTAATTATAGCTGTTGTGCAGCGGCAGGATACCAACAAAGAGCAGTTCAATGACCACGCTCCGACAAACCAAGGCGTACGCACCTGGACTAAATACCAACAACAGAAATTAGTGGCAGATGCGCGTGAACAGAACGGCAAAGCAGGCAAAACACAGGACGAAGCAGAAACGGAAGGCATACCAAAATAATGGCATACAGGAACTAAGACATAAAAAGGGAAAATATATCAAACTGTCACATGGGCTAACTCTAAGAGCGTGACATTCTGCAGTCCCAAAGCTTTAGAAATGACTTTATAACCTTTTCCACTTGAAGTCAGGCGTGATAAACCACAGTTAAGTTATGTTATAACAGGGGGGCAATCACTTTTTCACACAAGGTCATGTAGGTTTGTATTTTTTTTTCTCCCTTACTAACAAAAAGTTTCATTTAAAACGGCATTTAGTGTTTAGTTGTGTTGTCATTGACTAATTTTTAAATTTGTTGGGTGATCTGAAACATTTAAGTGTGACAAACATGCAAAAAAATAACAAATCAGGGAGGAGGCTAACACTTTTTCGCACCACTGTAGCTTGACTGTCCATTCAAAGCACACTTCATAAATAATCAGTAGAAATCACTTTTGACTGCAATCAAACTGCTGTGTACTTTGATTCCAATCAGATGACATTAAGCAGGGTTTAAATGAACCTTATGTAAGACAGAGAGGGGAAGCAAGAAGTCAGCCAGAAAGGGAGAAGACGCACTTTTGTTTTTAGTTTTTATGTCAACTGTTCATTAAA
Organism: Dunckerocampus dactyliophorus; assembly: GCF_027744805.1. Taxonomy (NCBI): domain Eukaryota; kingdom Metazoa; phylum Chordata; class Actinopteri; order Syngnathiformes; family Syngnathidae; genus Dunckerocampus; species Dunckerocampus dactyliophorus. The sequence goes on along the minus strand of NC_072832.1, from coordinate 15,465,350 downwards.
AGGCGTTGACGGTAGCACAGTAGTGTTTTATTCATCAGTTATTCACTTACTAGCCAACATCTAGCTTATAACTACTCATCTGAGACCATGTCTTCACAATACAGTTATTGTGACTATTTTAGTGTTCAAGCACTGGACACAAACAGTCACTTTTAGTACTGACACCAGTAATAACGCAACCATGAGAAGTGTCTTGGCAGAGCCACTGACGTTACATACCACAAAATTTGGAGTTCAGCTAAAAAAATAGGCCAAAATATGCCTCCGAAGTCACACAGAAACATGGATTTCAAAACAGTGGTTCTGCATGATGACATACAATCTCACATTCTAATGTACTACAAGCATTACAGTATATCCCACCTCTTTCTGCTTCCTGCACTCACGAGCACTAGTTATGTTTGTTATCAGCTAATGATAAAGTTAGCTACCACTGAATGTAAAGACTATTGTAACGACATTAATGTAAACTGTTGGTGACTTCTCTGATACTGCTTTTGTGTACGTGTATACGCGACAAACATGCACGTGATACCAACAGCCCTGAGTGACAGCCATGAATGCCAGCGCCAAACAAAAATGTACAACAATTTTTATGCAGTTTCATTCGTAATTGTGAAAAGCATATACTGTACATTTTTTGTCTGTTCCTTTAAACTATTACTGGGGTAAAATATGCTAACTGGTGGTGGTGTTGTTACATTTTTTTTTGGTGGTCATGGTGAAAGTTTGACCCTGGAAGAGATTCATGACTGTGTTACATGGATGTTGATCAGAATGATTAATATATTCAGGTATGAAAGTGTTTAAAAAATAGCTTGTCATTTTTAAGTCAAGACAGCAACACCTGAAAAATGAAAAACAGCTAAAAAGTTAAAACCAAGAGTGGCTGCTGGTTTATGGTCCTGATTTTGATCCTACTCACTAAATGACATGACATGACGGTGTTGTTATCATGACTCACAAGAGGCCGGGGAAGTTATCTTAGAGGGTGTATTTTATATGCAAAACCTTCTAACTAAATCTCATTCACAATCTATGATGATTAGGTTCTATGCTGTGGGTTCTGGGGTCGGCACAGACTTCCTGGAGTCCGTTACCTGACAACGGGCCCTCCTGCTATTAGACAGTGTGATTGATTTTAGCATGGATTAGAAAAAAAATCAATAGGCAACTGACACACACAGGTTTGAGTGAGTATGTAGCATAATTCCCTCATTGCTGGCTTCCGTGTGTACCTGGTAGAACATGCAGAAGGACAAGAGCGTCAGGCCCGCGTTGTAAAGCACGAGGGCGCCTCTGCACGAGTACGGCTGCCTGTGTTTCATATACTTGGGCCCGGTCCACACGACTACAAGGTACAACAGGGTGAGGGCAAAGGTCGGAGAGTAATTGTCTAGCAGCAGCCAACCCCGCACCCGCTGATCTGGAACAGTATTAGATAAAATACACATGGTTAGTTCAGAAGATAAAACTTAACTTTTAATCTTATGCTTCATTCATTACATTACGTTATTTTAAATTAAACTCCAAGTTGACAATATGAGCTTACCTCTGGGGCCCAGCCATGACCCAAACAAGGTGTTGAGTCTTCGATCAAAGTCCTCCATGAGTCACCTAAAAAACAAAATACACTAAGAACAGCTTAGAAGATGTTTCGCCTCTCATCCAAATAGGCTTCATCGGTTCACGCTCACAGACTAGGTGGGACACACGGCAGTCAGACTAGATAGGACAGCTGTAGTCTGAGATCTTGGTGCAAGATCCAATCTACTAAAGGAGGAGGCAGGTCCAGACAGGAATGGTTGGCTCTTTGGTGGTGTCAAATGACAATCAGGATACAATAGAGTGTGGCGTCTGCCCGCCGACGATGGTCATTTGGTTGGTATCACCTTCGCTAGCATCTCATTCAGATGTAATGATGGGTATGGACCCACCTGAAAAAGGGTGGCTGTGCCTTGTTTATTTGTGAGAGGCTAAATGACTAAGAATATCTAGTCTGACTGGTGTGTGTCCCACCTCATATTGGAGCATGAACTGATGAAGTCTGCTCAAATTAGAGGCAAAGCATCTTCTAAGACAACCTGAACAATCCGGTTGTGATTGATTGAAAGCCCTGAGAATACATTGACCTGGATGAATGAGAATATTCACAGGAATTAAGAACAGCTAGCCTTCTAACTGCATTATTTAAGCCTATAAACGTGTTAGCACTGGTCTGTTGGGCATTTGAACAAGCACTATATCCTTTCATTCCATTGAAGTACAGCAGTACCTCAGTTTTCATTATTAATTCATTCCAAAAGGTCTAACAAAATCGCAAACGTACGAAAACTGAGGCAATTTTTCCGAAATAGGAAATAATTGTAAATCCAAGTAATCCCTTCCAGACACCCAAACATATTAACAAGAAATAAATATAATTTTACATGCAACAATCAATGTGAAATCATTTTTTCCATGGTCCCATGGTGGACTAGTGGTCGTATTCACTAAAAAATGCAACGCAGAGGGTGCTTTGTTTGGGCAGCGATAAAGCCTCATTTTCAGGGCAATCCTCACTCTCTCATACTGACACGCACATACTATTAGTATTTGCATTAATTTTGCCATTTTTATGCTTTAAAATGCTTAATTTAGGACAAGAATACATAAACCTTTCTTAAACATGCGTATTATCACCAACAATAGGCTGTATTCAACCATGAAACAATGAACATTTTTAAATTAGTACATTTTTGAGGGTGCGATGTTTGAACCATGAGGTAGAGAGGGACGACTGTAGTTACTAATGCTCAACGTTACTAGCAGTAATGTAAGTCAGGCGTATCACAGACTATGTAGTTGAAGATATGAAGACTTATGTTTTTAACGATACAGTACTTGTATCGCGGAAACCCAGCCATTACTTATTGTGTGGTGGTGTGGTAATATCGGCTGCGCTTCACACGGTTGACCGTGGTTTGAAATCCATTTTTTGAAATGATGCTGGCCCTCACAGTGTGTACTGAAAACAATTCCGGCCGGTTAAGTCACCACTGAAGGGCCATATACTAAAGGCACCGCCTTCCACTGCGTGCAACACAGTAATTGAGGCAATGTAATGGCTTAAAAACTTACACTTTGTGTAGCGTACAGTAATTGGTCTTCATAGACAATAGGGCTACACCAACCCAGTGAGTTTCCTTTTTAAACACACAATATGTGTCACTGGAAGGTCAATTAAGAGTTTAGTCCCCTTATGCTAGCAAGCTATGCTGACTATGCTTACTCATGCTAAGGAAGTTAGCATTGATGCTTAGTCAACCAGATGCATATCTAATTATCTTCTACATAAATGACCTATTGTTCTGTTATACTAATCTAACAGCGCCTTTACATCCTAACCGTATAACTTGACAACATTTACAGCACACGAAAGGCAGACTTGTACAGTATATCAATGCATCTGACATTCTTAGCATTGATGTGATATCACACATTCTATTCTTTATCAGCCACAAGCTATTTGCACAATCTCCTTTCTAGCTTTTCTCTGTCAGGGTTCACCACAGTCTCATGAACTAGTTTTTAGACGGAATGCCATTGCAATCAAACTCATACCTTCTGCCCTGAAAGGCAGAAGCGTGTACCACCAGGGAACTCTCCTGTAGGTTTTAAACACACAAATTTCCATCTTGCAAACACACAGTGCTGCATTATCATGTCAACAGTGCCACCATTTATTATATATACTGTGTGTGTGTGTGTGTGTGTGTGTATATATATATATATACACACACACACACACACACATATATATGTATATATTTATTTTTTTCTAATGTTTTTACCACAGACAGATTACAGATTTGAGCAGGTCAGAGGTCATGTTAAGATTAAAAGCATGAAAGGTTAACAGATTAGAATAACCTTGGATTTAAGCGACCAAAACATGAGTTATCAAATTCAGTGAAAATATTAAAAATTTAATCTGTGTGTGCGCAGAGGCTGCACACATGACATTGAAATATGACTGCCCGATCAATAGCAGCATACTGCTGACTTTGTTTACATGCTTTTAGGCAGCGGTGTCCAAACTTTTTCTACCGAGGGCTGCATACTGAAAATCAAAGGATGCGGTGGGGCCACTTAGATACAGTCAAACCTGTCTTAGCGGCCACCTTTATAGAAGGGCCACCTGCCTATAGCAGCCACTGAAAAATCCCCCCCAGCAAATTTACATGTTATAGACCCTGTGTATAGCAGTCACCTGTCCAACACAGCCAGCAGCCACCCATTTTGTCTCTCTTGGTCAATATCTGACTGCATATAGCAGCCAAATTACCAACTCAAGTAGAAGCTTCATGCACAAAAAAGTTTTGTTTTTCAATCAATGAAGGCGTCGTGTGTAGACTTTAATTACTGAGTCCTAGCTCAGTCACAATCATTCACAAGATCCACACAAACTGTGAGTTGTTCCACATAAAAAAGCAGTCTTCTTTTGAGCTTGCTATTTCCTGGTCAAACATGTAACTTTAAGAGCATTTGCACCAAAACATTACCGCAAATTAGGCTGGGAACAGGACGTGCTCCCAGCGACGCTACAATAAAAAAAAAAACATATGCTAGCATGCATGCGGCAGCGAGAGCAAAACTGAGTTCGGTTGTACTTAACTGAAGTATTTTATCAGTTATCAGTTATTATTAAGCCTCTAGCTTCCTTTTAGTAAGTAAAAACCTTGACTATGATTGCACTACATTGTCATGTAGACCTACAAAGTACACTTGGAAGAACAAGAGGTGAATAAATGTATTGCAACTGATGTGAAACTGATGAGGGGTAGGATTAAATAAGCTTTGCTTCTTCCTACTCCTTTTTGGACATGCAAAATTGTGAATTGTACTATGTGATGTGCTACTGTTTGACTCATGCATGTTCAGGATTAAAACCATGAACCATGATAATAACAAGCCTAGTAGTGCTGTACAACTTTTATCAGCAGTCCGCAGTGCCATCTACTGGTCAACATTATTATTATTATTTTTTTCCCTTTTTTTTTCCTCTACTGGTCAACGTTCAAACTGGACGCCAACCTGTCTATAGAGGCCACCTGTCTATAGCGGCCACTTTTGCAGACTCCCTCTAGTGGCCGCTACAGACAAGTTTGACTGTATTTGTATCTATTTTTCTATTTTGGAAATTTGGACATTTCGGCTTCTTCTCTTTACATTTTGCGCTATTTTTCCCATTTTTCCTGGGTTTTTGGTTTAATTTTATTTTCACAACGTGCTGCGCAGGTCAATTAAAAGCAAGCTGCAGGCCGCAGTTTGTTTTGGACACCCCTGCATTTAGGCATCGAATATAATTACATAACATATAGTAAAGTTAAGCATTAATCCTGTAATTATTTTTTATGATCCAACACAGTAATACCCATGCTGTGATTGTGCAGTTGATTTCAAGGAGTATTTGCTTGTTATTATATTATTAAGCTCTGAGATAGGTCAGCAATTGGCAGCAACATTGATTTTTATGTTGTTTTTTTCCACAGCGTCAGATTTAAAATAAAAACTCACTCAGCTTGAACAATACATACCAAATATTAATTGTACTTTGGTGATTTTAACCCTTTAGTTGCCAGTAGATTGAAATAGCGCAACAGTATAAAAAAAATTTAAAAACACACAAAAAAACAACAAATGGCGACACACACTTATCATTTCAGTAGCACGGCACCATTCAAGAAAACAGTAAAAAGGTGAGAAATTTTGTTGCATGTTCTGAATGGGAAAAAGCAGTGCCATCAGGTGGACAAATGTATTTAAAAAAATTCAAAGCCTGCAGTCTAAATTGCTGTGGATGTGCATGATTCCTCCACACCACTGTGGTGCAGGACAGCTCGTTAAAAGACCACATTGTAAAATTGCCAATATGTCTACTGATGTGACTTAGACCATCCAATCCACCAAACAACATTAAATGAGCAAAATGCAACATCAGTATGAGCTATTAGATTTTGCACATTTAACATACAGTATAGGAGGTACACCATACATGCATGTTCTTTACAAATGAAACATCATTTACATGGCAAATAAACAGGTTTTCCAACATCTATATGGTAAGGAAGCATTGTTACAACTAGGAAATTACCTTAGCAGCTTCCAATTGTATAAAAACTATGCCAGAATGCTATACATGTGGTTTAACCAGTTCTTAGAAAACTGTAACCAAGTTAGCAAAAGTCATATGTTGACGGACAGATACTGTGTAGATTGATACAGATAGTACGTAGCAGTGTTGTTACTCTTACAGCACTTAGTACCAATTTTACAACATGTATATTAAAGTATACAGTAAACATTTGACTGTCAAAATAAAATATGTAGGACTTAGCTAGTTTGTATGAACAGTGTGCTAACATTCTTCATATGACTTCATAAGGATGGCCGTCTACACACTCCCACAGGTACCGGCAAACCCGCTTTGAGCATGGTTTGGACCGACATAATGACATAAATAACACTCACCATAAAGTCCAAGGAGCCCCCGGACGGCCACTGGCAAACAGGAGTATGTAGCGATACTTTTTGGTGGAAAATCACGTCTTCCAACCGTGGCTGCCGGAGCGGTGTTAGCACAAGTACAGCCTTGTCAGCTTTGACAAGAAGGTAGTGCAGAGTCGGCGGGGCTTGAACGTGTAAAAAGTGGCAACGGACTACAAAGATGGCGGACGTACAGTGGCCCTCACTAGCACTACTTCAGTACTGAAAGTGAAATTACCATCACGGAAATGATTAAAAGTAACTATTACGACTCAATTAATCGCTTTAAGTCCATGTGATAAACTTTGGTGACAAACAGAAAGCCTTTTTTCAGTTCTTTTAAGGTTTAGTATGCAAAAATATTTTAGTTTATTAAATCACTTCAGTGCAATGAAATGTTAATGTTAAGTTCTTAAGTCACATTATGAGTATCCACTGTTATGTCATCCACTAAAATGTTAAGCGTAAATTACACTCTTATTATTTGACGACGTGTAACCGAGTCAAGGTGCAAATGTTTATTATGGTGACAACACTTTTATTGCTGTATTTACACACTTACTGTATCAAGTCCCTCTTGTTTCGCTATACAAATAGCACACCTAAAAGGTAGTTCATAATTGCTAAAATAAACAAGAACAAGGTACAAGGACTACCTGTTATGATACAATCATTAAACAGAAAAATTGTGGTTGGACAGTCTCACATACCCAGCACATAATGTTTCTTTTAAAGTTTGTAATTGGTAAATAAATTATGCTTATCATAAAATTAATTAAGTAAAATTAGTGTGCTAAAATCGTCACACTTATGTTGATCCCTCCTTTATAATAACCTAAATATAAGCAGAAGCTGCGCTTAAGAGGAGTTAAATTGTAGTTGGATTGATCTGTGGCTCACTGCCGCCATCTAGTGGCTTTAAAAAGACATACGGCAGTACTAGATTACAAAACTGGCCTAAGATTTTAAAGAAGGTAAAATTTTTCCTCAAATTTGGTGCCTTTCTTTTAATGGGAATGTTGCAAAAAATAACATCTCCCTAGAATCCCGATGTGCCAAAGAAAGGGCACATCAGGCTCTATGTCTTTGAATGTGAATAAACAAAAGCATATTTCTGCAATAAATACAATAAAGTTGTGTTGTACAGATTTATTCTGAAGCAGCATCATATAGAAAACTGCCTGTACTTGAATGCAACACTGCCTCCAACTACAATTACAAATAGAGCAAAGCAATAGAACAAAACAAAACAGATCTTGTCCAAAAGGCAAAGAAAGCTCACATAGATGCTGAGACACAACGCAGTGTGCCATGTTAATGTTTCAAAGAGCAATGAGGTACAGTATTAACAGGAGGGAAAGACACTAACTACTGTACAACTCTTTGCTACATTTACATTGTCACACAGAGATGTTTCATTTCCAGAGAAAAATAAATATACATGATTTCTATGACATAACCTTTACCATATCTCAATCCTATTAAAATAATTTGCAATCATAAAAATCTGATACAGTATATATGTACATAGATTTGCTGCAGTGTATTTTTTGTTAGTTTTTTTAAAAACATCTTTTAAAAACTGGACCGCTTTCAATTTGAGCCACGTAGTTTGGTCGTTGTCTTATACATGTACAAGTTATTCTTACTTGAACTTGTTGACTGGATTCCCAATGAGCTCTGGGCACTGTTCTTCACCTTTTGCGATCTTGTCACACCTCACAAAGAAGTCATAGTTTATCTTGTCGGTTATGACGCTGTCCTGCTTGTACTCGGGGTGCTTGGCCACAAACTCCCTCATCCACTTGGCCATTGTCATTAATTCACCTGGCCAGCAAAACACAGCCAGTCTCAATTGTCAAAAGTTGCAAAACAAAAAAAAATTATGGTGCATATAAAGTTAAAATGTACCTGAGGCACGCTTCTTGATAAGCTTCAGGTAGTTCAATATGGTGCATCTGGTATCTACATCAACCTCCATGTTCTCCAAATAGCAGTTAAGGATGGGGATGAGTCCCTGAAACACTCCCTCCTAGTCATTAAAAAAAAAAAAAAAACAATAAAAAGGAAGGCAAAGACGAGTTTTCCTCAGGAATTCATAAAAAAAAATTATAGATTTTGACAAATGCATGACGTTTTTTTCCATCAAAGGTTAACAAAAATGAACTGTAATTATGTAATTCAGCAACTTTCGCACTGAGAAGCAACTTCATACATGCTTCTTTTTAATTTGTCCTTTACTAGAGAGGAGGTGAAATGCTCACTTCGTTGGTCCTATTTATTTTGTGCAATTTTGACATTGGGTTATACTTTATTATTCAATTCCTTAGTCATGAATTCTCAAATGCATTTGAACATGTAATTATGTCTATACAGTATATGTTTAATAAGATGCCATACACATGTTTTAGCAGGGTATTTTGGAAAAATACATTTGTTTGCTTTCACTGCTATTTGGTACTATTTCACTGCTATTTGGTAATAGCAGAAGGGAGATGTACGACCAAACACAAATTAATGGAGTGGATATTGAAAAAGTGGTAGAATATAAATTCCTCGGGGTTGTAATAGATTAAAAAATGAGTTGGAAATCTCAGATTAAATATATACAACAAAAGGTGGTGAGAAATATCTCTATATTGAATAAAGCAAAATATGTTCTTGACCAAAAATCACTCCACACCCTGTACTGTTCCTTAGTATTACCATATTTAATGTATTGTGTGGAGATATGGGGAAATAATTACAAAAGCAAGATTCACACACTCACTGTACTGCAAAAAAGATCGATGAGGATCATTCATAATGCCAAGTATAGAGAACATACAAACCCTCTATTTTTAAAATCGCAGATATTGAAATTTGCAGATTTAGTACACTTTCAAACCGCTAGAATTATGTATAAAGTTAATAACAACTCGTTACCCAAAAACCTCAAACAGTATTTCTCTATCAGCGAGGAGAAATATGATCTTAGAGGAAAATTAAACTTAAAACATTTATATGCGAGAACTACGCTGAAAACACACAGCATTTCCATGTGCGGAATTAAATTATGGAACGGATTGAGTGAGGAACTCAAACAAAGTACAGAGATGAGCAAATTCAAAAAACAATACAAGCAGTTGGTGTTTGCTAATTACAAGGCAGAAGAGGCTTGATTATCACAATGATGTTCTTTCAGGTTTTTTTTTGTTTTGGTTTGTTTAAAATAAAAAAGTTTTGTTCTTTATTCATATTTATTTTAAGCATTTATTTATTTTATTTTTATTATTATTATTATTATTAATGTATATGTATATATATATATATATATATATAATTTTTTATAATTATAATAACTATTATAATATAAAAATAAACTTATATATAAAAATAAATATATTATAAAAATATATAATAACCGTTATCTATTATGTATTATTCTTACTATCACAGAAAACATGACATGGAATGCAGGAAGTGAACAACATGTACTGTACTAGATGTAGAATGGTTGGGGGGTAGGATTAAATAAGCTTCGCTTCTTCCTACTCCTTTTGGACATGTGGAACTGTCAAAAAATGATTCATGAGATGTATTCCATTGTAACCTTCATGTTCAAATAAACTAAACTAAACCAAACTACTATAAAACTGGGTTGCAACTTAATGACTATGTAAAAATGTGGGTCCCAGGATGAGACCAGAACCCCTGCCTGACCTAACACACCTGTGTAGCGGAATGCATGAGATAATCTAGCAGATGTCCATAAGAAAACATTGTGGTTGCCTATAGCCATGCATTTCCAATTTTACATTGAGTGTGTAAAGTAACTTAAGTGTGACTTAAAAAGCAAAAACAAATACTATGTATGAAGGGCAATGTTAGGAAATCTTCCCCAAAAAATGCAGATTTTTTTTTTTTTTTTTTTAATTGCATTTTAAATCAGCATGTTTTTCCACGCAATATCACACTAACCTTCCCATTGATGATGGTGTCGATGCTCATCAGTGTGTACTCCTCGTTGGCGCAGTCAGTCTCCAGGCCATTCTGGGCAGAGGAGGTGCCGTCGAGGCCAGGATTACAGCCTGTTTATGAGCAGAATATGATAATGCGTAATAAACTGCTGTCCACTGAACCCGCCATAAAAGGTGAGACTGTCGTTTTCAATCACCTTTGAAGATGTCCTTTCGGAAGTAGAACATGCCCTCTTGCACAGCGTTCCTTCTCTGCGCCGCTTTCATGTTTTCGTCCACCTGATGAAAGATAAATTTACATCAGAACACCCACAACTAGCAATCAACAACTAAATATACTAACCTGTTCAAAAAATTTCATTACCTTGGACAAGGGGATGAGGAAGTCCAGTTTGTAGGATAAGATGACTCTGGTCAGCAGGACAACGAATACAACATAGGCAGCATTTTCAAAGTCTGTTAGCTGTACCTAAAAAGTGAAATGTGTCAGTGTTTGTGTCTGATGGCTGCATTCAAATCATATGTATTCATATCATCAGGCCCATATGAGGAATTATGATGTCATACCGATAAATCCAATAACATTAAAAAAAATAATAAATTGAAAGCTCTGACAAACTGATAAAAAACAAAAACTTCCAATGAGGTGAGATTACACATACTGTACTGTAAGATGAGCAAATCAAGCACTCCTTTTCTTCCGTCTGATGTGTGGAAACTCACTTTACATCATAAACAAACATGAAACATGAAAGGGGGGAAAAAACATCAAGCTTCAACCCATGAAAACTTAGCCACCTGAAACACCAGCAGCGCGCCCGGGGCTTGTTCCTATCGCTGCAGCATTTGAAAGGTGTAAACAGTTTGCCAGAGAGGACCCGAGGGCTAAAGCAGTCTGATTTCATTATGGAAATGATGGTGCTAGAGGAACCATCATTGAAGATACCTGTTTTTGTCGGTTAGTAAACCGCTTGGAGCCATGGTTTGTCCAGAGTCGCTGCTATTTTTTTAAAATGTTTTCTTAGTGATGTCATGATATTTGGTTAGGACAAAAGTTTAGCAAATCCAACTTTGTTTGAGTTGTTTTTACCTCAAGGTGTGCACAAACTACAGTTAAATCTGAATTTAAAAATGATACAAAAAGTTATCGGGTATCGGTATTTGTCTTGAGAAGCAGGAAGTTATCAGCATCAGTTTGAAAAAAATTTATTGTGCATCCCTCATCATTACTTCACCTCCATTGGGCGGAACTCAACTCTCCAGCCAATGTCTGAGTTGGGAGGGGGTGGTTTGAACCTCATCGTCTGCCAGTTGGTGGACTGGAGGTTCTGTCAAATGCCACGAGAGTAGTTGAAATCTCTCACAAGTTGATACACTAATACTGTCATCTAAGGAAAAGTCAAATCCTCACCTCAAAGTGATCTGACTCATTCTCGTCATCTTGGTTCAATTTCTCCTCATAGGTGCAGAGCGGATCGCGAATGAAGAGGTGCGCAATGTGCTGGGCCAGAAGCTTGTCAATTCCTACACATTTCCCACAAGATAAGTTCCACATGTCAGGTGTTAGTGTATATGCGCATGTGTAATACCTGCACCCAGCAGCTGCTTACAGATGTCCTCATCTATCGTCAAATCGATGTCGTTGTACTTCTCACCGCATTTAGACAAGTAGCTGTCAATGGAGTCATATCTTGACTTGAAAATTCTGTATTTGTTCTTTTTTAAAGGCTGCAAAAGGACAAAACAAGCACGGTTAGACACTTAAATTGTAGTTTATGTATTGAACATGCCTTCCTCCTTGTGGTTTGCAATCAGTAAAGCACCAACTAGAAGGGCACTCAGTACAGCGCAAAAATGGGCGAAGGTGGAAAGACTGAGGCGTACATATCAAAAAGGATTGTATACATTGCTACCATACATGTACAGTATAAAACTCACCACACTGCTCTATACCAAACCGTGATTCAGCATGCCATCAATCGTGCCATCACTTCATAACATTGTCATTATTGCAGCTTTCCTGACTTTTGGTATTATTTTGAGTCATTTTGTTTATTTTTTTAAAAAGTCATCATTATGCAAAGTGGCAGTTAGTTAGTCATATAATACAACACATCCAACTGTCACATTCATACATTTTGCTTGTTTATTAGAAAGTCCTCTAACTTTGGAGCAGGGGAAAATGACCATACAGTGAACGTATAAAAGGTGCCTCAAAAACCCAAATCTAATTACACTGTAGTAAGGTATTTTTCAAAGTATTTTTCCCTGCTCCAAGTTATGTCAAGACAGGTATTGTATCGGATAGTGTGGCAAGAGTGTGAATAAGACTTTACCATTTGATTACAATGTTTATGCACATGTTACATACACATTTTGTGAGAAGACAATGCATGTGGAAACAACAGCTTTCACACGCTCATGAATAAAACCACTTTTAAAAAGTCATGTTCTCTCTAGTGTCTCTCACCTTGAGTCCACGTTCCTCCTGTGTCCTGTCATCCACCGAGGCAGAAATAACCCCCCAGCGACAATCAATGTCCGACACGTGGCCTCTGTAGAATGGGGAGGCTGCGCTCAGAGCCATCTGCACATAGCCAAAATAGTACTGAGAGGTTGCAGCATTTAAATCATCACAATCATATCCATTATCGGCCTTCAACAATATTTTGATGATACAGTTGTTAATAGAGAACCCGTGATTCCTGTGAGACTCCTGGATTGCCTACTTTACTAGTCTATAACAGGGGTCCCCTAGAAAGTTCAGAAGATTGTAATGTATACTGTAGCATACATTATAATTGACCAGCTGACTAAAAAAGAAGAAAATTGTACAACAATACTGAGTGTTATAAAGTGCTTTCCAGCAAGATATCCAAAAATGATTGAGTTGAGTGTCAGCAGTTTGAGTTGCTTCATTCTTTCTTGATAAACTACATTTGCAAAACAATGTGAACTAATACTAACAACTAAATAGCCTCCTTTTTTTTTTGGTTTAAACTGCTCATGTCACTAAAACATGTTAATAAATGTTATATAAAAATAGCATTGAAAGGCAGATTTCCAGTGTTGGATGTGAGAGAACCCTCCCACCTGAATATGGCCATGGTTTTTACAGTCATGGAAAAAATGATTAGACCACTGTTGTTTGTCTTCAGTGTCTATGTTCATTTTTATGCCTGCTAGAACAAAAGTTAATTTGTTTGACAAATACAATGACAACAAAAATAACTCATAGGAGTTTAATTTAAGAGCTGATATCTACCCATTTCCATGGCTTTCTTGATCATAACCAAAATCACTTAAGTTCTTACTTCAATAGCTATGGCATTTGAAATGTTGTCATTATTATATTTGTCCAAACAAATGTGCCTTAAGTTGTACCAGGCATTAACATGAACAAGAAAATGAAGATAAGAGCGGCCAAATCATTTTTTTCTGTGGCTGTATATTGCTATGCTGCAGTTTTGGTAGAATTTCTGTTGTTAAAAAGATGTTTTGACATTATGCCAGCTCATTGTGTGGCAGGCCTTTGCGCAAACACTCGAGGAGATGGAGTAAGCCTGCTCACACGTGACGTCACAGCCAAGATGGCGGTGACTTAGCTTGAGGGTGTCTGAAAAACTTAATTGCACTCGTATTTTATAGTTGCTCACTGGCGGATGACCGCAGTATGACAAAATCATTTTATTTACGGAGTACTTTCATTTTGTTATTGTTCCCTCAAAATTTTCTTTGGTGCCTTGAGCACATCGGTTTAGTCTGAACATTCTTCCTTGGACTTCTGTTCTCACACACCCCCATTGTACAACTTTTGCTCTACATGCAAAGCTTCTCTCAATAAACCGTTTTATTGGATGAGTCGTGTCACATGGGGCAGAGTTTCAATGCTCATAGCTGGTTTGTGTGTTTCTTGTGTACATACATTTACTACAGTATGTCAAGAAAAGCTCTCAGGAAGTAAATACCAAAAAGTTGCACTGGTTAAAATTTGATTTCAAGATTCAATGATAATATAACACAAACAAGTTATGTTAGTGTTTAAGCATATACATTTATTAGCTTGTCTGTAATGTAAAGTAACTTGACTGCCAATTTAAATTAGATCAAATATTGTTAACAGACAATTAGCAAAGACCAAGACCAGCGACAGGTAATAAATACCTGGCACGCGCTCATTTTTTTTTCTTTTCTTTTTTTTAATCTACTCACCACTATCGGACAGAATGTTGCTAGTTGGTCATAAAGATATCTTGCCTCATCAATACTGCAAGCTTGGAATGTAACCTGTAAAAACATAATAAACCTGTTAAAGAGATACATTTACGGCAGGGATTAAAGCCTTCCTCACCGCTAACAGACCAGATAGCACCCTATTATGTTAGACAAAGAAAAATCAAAGACACCATTCAACTAAAGCATGTAGGTCGGTCTGCTAGCTACCTGCAGGCAACAGTTTCCCATCCCAAAGCCCATGGCGTCCATGTAGATGTGGTCAGGAAGAGCTGCTCTCGCCGACTCCCCGTCATCTTCAGGAAACTCTTCCACAAATGGAGATGGAGTGCACTTGTCTCTGAAGACTGAAACACACCAAGTTGATGCACATCCAGTGGCATATAACACCTGCTAATTAATAATAATAATAATAATAATAATAATAATAATAATAATAATAATAATACTGGATGGGTTAAAAAATGGCATCAATGTGACTTACTCGGCACATTAATTGTGACTTTCTCTCCTCGCCTGTGTCGTATGTTCCGAGTGAGGGTGCTAATAAACAAAAAAAAACATGCACAATGAATACATTAAAGACAAATATGTGATAAAGAAACACTTGATAAAAGACACGAAGACACTATGTATACACCTACAGGTGGTCCTCGGGTCACGAACGAGTTCCATTCTAAAACTGTGATGCAAGTCGAGTTTTAGTGCAAGTTGAAGCTTAAACCTAAATTAACTCCTAAGTCACTCACACTGTTATTTTATTTTACACTGTTATTTATTTTATTTAATCTTTTTATTGCTGTATTTATACAGCAGTAATAAAAAAGAGAACACCGTACAACTCCTTACTTTTATCCCGGGTGCAGGCCTTTCTACAGGGTAGACACACAACTTTAAAGTACAAATTTAAAGACTTAAGACCTTTCAAGACATCAAAATGGAAAAATGAAGACTATACCACGGCAAAATAAATAAATAAATAAAAAGAGTTCTGAAGGCGGGGCATTATTGTTATGAAGTGCTTTGAAAGATTAGTCATGACCCACATCAAAAAGAGCATCCCGGCGGCAACCGTGGACCCTCTACAGTTTGCATATCGCCAGAACCGGTCCACGGATGATGCAGTCAACACTGCCATCCACACAGCCCTTTCTCACCTACAGGGCCAGGACACATACGTCAGAATGCTATTTATAGACTATAGCTCTGCTTTTAATACAGTCAGCCCCCACAAACTCACAGATAAGCTCCTCACACTTGGCCTGTCTCCCTCCCTCTGTAACTGGGTGTTTAACTTTCTCACAGGCAGGCCCCAGTCAGTCAGAGTCCACAACCGCACATCCAGCTCAAGAATTGTGAGCACTGGGACCCCACAGGGGTGTGTGCTGAGTCCACTCCTCTACACGCTCTTCACCTACGATTGCGTGGCCTCCCAGAACACCACCAGCATCATTAAATTTGCAGATGACACTACAGTCATCGGACTGATCACTGGTGGTGTTGAAACATCATACAGAAGAGAGGTGGCGGACCTCATAGCTTGGTGTCGTGATAACAATCTCCTTCTCAATACAGATAAGACTAAAGAGATGATCATCGACCCAAGAACAAGGGAAAAGGAGCCGCATAGACCCCTGTTTATTGATGAGACTGAGGTGGAGAGGGTGAAAACCTTCAAGTTCCTTGGCACACACATCAGCGAGGACCTCACCTGGTCTCACAACACCCAACAAATTCTGAAGAAGTCCCAAAGGAGACTGTACTTCCTGAGAAGACTGAGGAAATTTGGCATGTCCACCACAATCCTGAGTTGCTTCTACAGATGCACATCGAAAGTGTCCTTACCGCCTCCATCACTGTTTGGTACGGTAACTGTACAACACGTGATAGGAAGGCACTCCAGCGGGTGATCAAGACCTCACAGAACATTGTTGGGGCAGCCCTCCCCTCACTGCAAGACATTTATAAATCTAGAGTCCTACGCAGAACACACAACCTCATCAAGGACAGCACACATCCACAACACTCATTATTCACACTCCTACCGTCAGGCAGACGCTACAGGAGTTTGAAGTCCAGGACCACAAGGCTGGCAAACAGCTTTTACCCACAGGCCATCAGGCTCCTCAACGAAGCACTCGCACACGCCGCACGCAACACACGCACACACTCATAGCACTTTATTTATTTATTTATTTGTATTATTTACTTGTATTAATGTCTCTTCTGTTGTTGTTGCTTAATTTATTGGTATATATGTTTATGTGTTTATGTTTCTTATGTTCTTATTCTTTCATTTGTTTTCTTTCTTTTCTTGGGAGAATGAACAGAATAAGATTTTCATTGCATGGTATAACTGCTGTTGTACTATGCACATGACAATAAAACTCTCTTGAATCTTGAATCTTGAATTACCCATTTAATTTGCAAAATTTGCCATGGCGCATGACTGGTTTCTTTTTAGGAAAGTGAAAGAATGCAGGTAAGTACAGTACAAGAATTTCAAGTGTGTGAATTATTATTTTATTTTTAGTAAACTAAAGTTCCTTCTTGGCTGAAGTGCAGCATTAATAGTTCTAACATGTATTTGAACAATGTCAGCTCACTGCTTACGTCTTATCTATTTGTCTTTGTCTATTTATGCCAGGACTGTCCAAACTTTCAGAACTGCATTGCACAGCGGTGTTCCTGCTGCACACTCGGAAGTGGAGCGCCACTACCGCCAGCTTGCACAGTGAATACTTCGCCTTCCTTTGCCGCTTGTGTTCAATTACCAAATAAATGCATGCCCCTACAAACGCGGCTAAAGAGTTACGGTGCACACCGCCATCTTTTTGATTTCACACGGTATATTCATCCACCCAGCACAAGGCACACACTGCCTTTTTGTGCTGCGCGCTGCGCGTCTTCTTCCGCCGGCATGCATTGTAAGTGGTTCTCGAGCAGGCCTCTCATTTACGAACAAAAAATAAGTTTTTAATACATTTTTGTGTGTTGTGTGTAACCACAAAACACGGTCATCTGTGTAATATAACACAAATGTATGTAGTCACTAATGAACAAAACAGGAAGTTGGCTGGTGCATACCTGAATCTTGGGTGTATGTTAATGGCTTCATCCGGGAAAAACAGTGACTTTGACGCGCCGCTCTCAATAGGCGTTGGCCGATACTCAGGCTTGGTAAAACCAGGGCAACCTAGCCTAGTGGACAATGCAAAAAAAAATTTGCAACAATTAAGTGTATACAGTAAATGCAGTCTTGTGTTTTTGCTGTTCAGGTTTTGCTCAGTGCAAAGATATGAGTCCAATGGTCAACATAAATTCCATGTTTGCTACATTTGAAGATTTTTTCAATCACTATCTACTGGCCTTTTGTCCACATGCCCATTTTACGAAAGTCAGCTGTATAGACAAAACCCATCCCCCCTTACATACCGTACATAATATTCAAGTGTGTAGTCAGTAAAATGCACTTCCTTATTAATGCATATGTCTGATTACCTTTTAGTGTTACTGTGGTTTTGAAAGAAGTTACACCCCAAAAGTCATACGCTTTCTACGACAACATCATACATGATGTCACACTAGATGTGAACAAATTAAAAGTTTAAAAGATGAACAAGATATACAAGTGTTTTGCTTTATTTTGGGGTTTTGTTGATGCCACCACAGAAGGGTACGAATGATGGCAAATAAGGAAAGTGTGTTGATAACAACAGAACTAAAAATGGAACTGATAGGAATGTGCCTCAGTGCAATATAAACAATTACTTTATTTTAATATGGATTACATAGAAGAAGATGACAAACACGGAATTCCAGCAATATTTATTTTTTAAAAACTCGAAAATTGTACCTTGGAAATGAGGTGATTGTGCATAGAATTTCATTGTGGTTAAGAACAGATGAAGCCTCTTGTCGTCTCTTCCCCATGTTGCCCTCCACAGTGTTGAACTCTGACATGGTCCCGCCATATGGCTGCCCTGGAGTTCCCTCTATCATGTAGCTGCCATACTCGGGCCTCCAAAGCGTGGGGTGGCTGCACAAATAAACACACACTTAAACACAAAAATTTCTTTTTGACATCACTTGATGAAGTTTCATTGGTTCACTCTGACTGACTCCACTCTCCTTTTGTATCTTACGTCAACCAGAATTTTGGCGGGGGAGAGTACGCAACGGCTTTGTGCATCAGAGCGAGCAGTAATGAGGAATGTTGGGCTCTACTATGCTCACTGCCACCAGGATTTCCCCCGTGGAAGAAAAATTGGCTGCACAGATATACAAGTATTTCCATGGACATCATGGCAAGTACAGCGCTTGCAAAGCATGTATAAACGCAATGCAACTTCAGGTGACAAATGTGTAGAGAACATTTCCAGGGTGGGTGTTGATTGTCTGCAGCTCAGATTTTTTTCCAGGTTCGGACATGTCCCAAAATCTCAGCTCACTTTAACTGCCCTTTTCTGGTCTGGGACAAGGGGGAAAGCACCCATTCTCTCTCAAAAGGTCCCGGCAGGACCCAAAAATGGAAGAAAAATGTTCTGTGCGGGTCAAATTTCAGAATTTTTTATTTTTTTTGCTTTTGCAAAATACTTTTTTCCCAGGCAGCTTCAACTACACTTTTCTGGTCTCGGAGGGTGGGGAAACCTCCCACACCCAGCGATTACATGCAAGAAGATGACTGAGTCCCGGCATGACCCAAAATGGCAAAAAATGGCACTTTTCAGAGGGGCAGATCTTCTGAATTTTTTTCAGGTCCAGACCTGTCAAAAAATGTCATTTCTTTCAGGTCACATCCTCCAGCAAAAGAGCATTATATCAGCATTAGCAAATACAATACAAAAAAATCTTACTTATATATCGGTGCAGCGTGACTTAGCTTGGCTTCAAAGAGTTGAATGTTTTTATCCCACAGTGACTTGCTGATGAGACGCTAGTCGACTTCCTAAACAATAATGATGTGTCCTTGAACAAATCACCTACATCCTTCCGTTGCCTGCATAGCCAAGGGGTGTCCAAACTTTTTCAACTCAAGGCCGGAGGGGACACCTTGGTATTTTTATATATTTTTTTTATTTTGTATTTCCCCATTTCCCCCCTTTTTTGGTTTCATTTTATTTCTACAATGTGCTGTGGGCCAATAATAATTAAAAAAAAATGACAGGCTGCACTTTAGAAAGCATAGTTAAGAATTTCCCCTTAGTATTATTATTATTATCGTTATTATTATTATTATTCAAATAGTGAAAAAAAGCATTCTTCAAAGTGTGCTACATAGGGTTTTTTTTAACTTTTGTAATTTATTGTCTATTGCTTTAATTAAATACAGTTAGTCTTTCATTATATTAAATTAGAAACGTTTATCAATAATCTTCTTATGTGGCAGAAAACATTTGGTTCTGCTGCCTTCTAGCATTCAGTTTAAGTGACAAAATATGGTTTCTTGTCCTACTTGCTAATATATATATATATTTTTTTAATCAAATTAAAAATTTATTTTATCCACATTGTGACAAGCTCTCTCATAGTGCTAGCATTTCTGTCTACTTATTTCACAAATGATGTTACATTCTTTGAAAGAATTTTATCATGCCCCTAAAAAAACACACTCAAATTCCAAAGCATATATGTCACACTGTGCTGCACACAATGAGTGCAGCATATGTCAAGCATGACGTATGTTGAGCTACACCATTAAGGGAAGGGCGAAGCAGCCTTGGAGATGGGAAGCAACATGCCTGAAAGTCAGAGACTGCCAGATGGACACATACTTAAATCTACAGAAAAGCATAAAAGCATCAGACTCCTTGGCCAGAAACTGGGGAAATGGGCTGTCCTTTAAAGTTCAAACACATAAAATTGACATTTTATGGGCTTTCCCCTTCAGACGTGTGAAGCATGAAAAGAATGAATCCAGAACCCTGCAATTCATGTGCTGCTACTTTTGTTCTTATGTAATGCATATGATACGGTCTCTGAAGCTGCTGACTAAAAACCTGACAAGGGAGTAGCAAACAATATCGCGACATGTTCGCTATATTTAGGGAGTAGGTGTGCGGATTAAAAGTGAAAGACAGGAAGTGTTTCTTGCATCATGCATTTATTCAGTAATTAAATACACGCAGTTGACAAAGGTGAAGTATCCACCGCACAGGCAAGTGGGAGTGGAGCTCCACCTACGACTGTGTAGAGGTATCACTGTGCAATGATCTGTCTGAAAGATGCATAAACCCCTCCACAATGCAACCCAACCCCTTACCAGCGAGAGAACCAAGAAAACAAAACTTGGACACACTCCTCTGTCACCTGGCAGCGCCTCACCTTCCTGGCAAAACACGCATGGGTGTCTAAAGTGTGGCACAGGGGCTGTCTATATCCAAATATACAAAAACCCAGCAAAAGTAAAAAAAAATAATAATAATAATAATAAAATAAAGCAAAAAGGCATAATTTAACTAGGAAAGTTAAAATGTCTATACTCATAATAAAAACATTTGTTTTTAAATATATGTATAATGCTATTTTATTAGATTTTTTTAAAGCTACAAATATCAAAGGACAGCTGGACATCCCTGATGTAAATAGACAAAGACAAACAGATAAGACAAGAATGAGCTAGCATTGTTCAACTACAAGCTGGTACTATTAATACTGACAACCCTATTGAAAGGCCAGCATTTCAACAAATGCTACAAATGACTGAGACAGTATGAATTGCCTGGGGGAAAATGCATGTCGCAAACATCAAATCCGCATGCAACTTTAGAGAGTGAAAGATGACATATTAAAGAATATATTGCATTATGATATAATTTATATTATATATTACCATAATAGTGGTTTATTTGGTCTCAAAAAATGTTGGCAATACTATCGTTTACCATCAATTTGTCAGACAAACATTTCAAAACGCACCTAAATGCTTTTTTGACTCAGTTAAATTAATTTAAATCTTAAAAATAATGCTAAAATCTCGTACCTTCCCCATAGATCCAATTTAATGTATTGTCTCATGAACTTAGTGTCTCGTGACATTTCTAGTAAGCATATGTAACCGTAAATGTTTGTGTCACATGAACATGAAAGAGAGTGTCAAATGACTGTCATGGCTGCAGATCAAAGTTTCCTGACGTTGACTTACTTTGGGTTTATCTTTTCACCTTGACCTTGGAGGGTATCCAAAACATCGCTACTGTTCAGAGCCAGTCGAACCTTTTCATCTTTGTCATCCAATTCCACCAACATGTACTCTACCTAAAAATAATCAGACAATATATAAAGCACATTTGTGTGTTTCCTTGACTTTTTCCACACTGCTACACTTGTAAGCCCCTGTCTGAAAGAGGGATTAAACCTATAACAACAGCATTCCACATTGATGAAAATCATTACACAAGCTCATACGAGGGCGACATTCCACATGAGAGATCAAAGTTATCGATGGTCATGGCACAGTACTTTTGAACACATTTGCATCCTGTCTGCTATTTACATAAGCTCTGCAAGATGTTTTTATTGCCAGCGTAGTATGACTATGCAAAATCTACCAAAGCACACCTTTGTGTTTGGTAGTAAAGAGCCCCTGGATTATGCAAGACTTTACTGCACTTTCACTACTCAAATTCAAAAGGGACCGTCGTGTGCAATATGTAACATTGCCAGACAGCTTCCCCTAATAATGTATTATTATTTACACGTGTGTCCCCTTTGAAAGTATTTCCTGTACGTGCAAAAGTGGCTATGCAATGGCAAAATATCACACCATACCCACGTCTTAAATAAAGGCATTCTATCTGCAGTTATGGTATATTTGTTCTATTATACACAAAAGAGCACAGGCCATATTTAAAGCACATGATGCTCCTGTCACGTCTTACCTCATCGCCCCATTTTAGCACATCCTTCTGCCGGTCCTTCAGATTGTTGTAAATGTTAACAAACTGGATGATGCCGTGTTTTCTGATGTGATCAGCATACTTCTTGGTTTCTTCCCAGTTCAGTGGCGATCCTTGACTGAGCAAACCCATCTCACAGACGCTCAAACAGAGCTTGCCTTGCTGTCTTCTCCGGCTAACTTTCACGCCGAGTGTTAGCTAGTAACAAGCTAGTCTGTCCAACTTGTGCCAAGCTAGCATAAAGTCTCACAGAAAAAACATAGCAATAGGATAATTAAATGAGCTCTCCGGGAGGTCAGATGTTGATTTCGTATTTTCGGGGTGTTGGAAGTTGAAAGCAGCCTGTCTTTAACTTTTAAGTGTCTATCCACAAGAAGCTAGAAAGGGCCCTGCTCATCACTTGCTAATACCTCGTTAGCTGACAGACACGCTACGGCTGATGCTCAACGAAAGCAACCCTGCGGGAGCTTTTTGTCACTTGCCTGCTCGTTGAGGCGCTTTATAAATGTGCACTTCTGTGGTGGGTTGAACCAAAGGAGCCGCGGCTGCCAAACCAACCCACTTTAACAGAGTTGTACTGTCTGTCGTACATAATGAACACCTCCCCCGAAATAAATTGCATGTGACGTCACTATGACTCAGCATTGTTCGCTAAACTCCTGTCAGGATGGTGCCTTAAAATGTTAGTGGAAAAGTAGGACTACATACAGGCAAAGGAAGAAAAGTATTGAAACCCCAGGTAAAAAAAAGAATGTTACAATTATATTTATGTGACTAAGTGTATAACTAAACTATATTACATCGTGAGAGTACAAAAAGAGAGAAAGAAAACGGATTTTCAATGAGTGAATTTCAAAATTACGTTTCCTCGATGTTTCTTTTTAATAGTCTTATGTGCAACCTAAATAAGCCACTCCAATTGGCTTCCATAATTATTCCTGCAATTTATATACAGTATCTTTATCATTTAGATCTATACAATTGTCATTTCTCTTTCACATATTGTACTACTGGTCAGGATGGTGCCTTCAAATGCTGGAGGAACACATATTGTCTGGGAGGAAAACTAACAGAACCCCGTTAAACAAAGTATTTTAAAAAGTAAGTAATTAAAGAAAAATGCAAGAAAAAAATTGCAAGAACACAAAGAGAAAACAGATTTTTAATGAGTGAATCTCAAATTCAGCCTTTTCTTTGTTTTTTTTCACTAGTAATTCTCCATTGTATAACCTAAATAATGTAAGAAGAGAAGTAATATTTTTTTCCCCTCTTTTCGACAACAAGCAGAGTTTCTCAAATTGATTTCCATAATTATTTCTGTAATTTTGATATTTTTATAGCTCAGATAAGGTTTTCTTTTCACGTTTACATATAACTGTGGATTTTATACTATTTTATTTCATTATTATGTATACTTTCAGCCTTCCTGGCCTTCAAACTAAGCAACACATTC
The DNA here is from genome assembly GCF_027744805.1 of Dunckerocampus dactyliophorus. Taxonomy (NCBI): domain Eukaryota; kingdom Metazoa; phylum Chordata; class Actinopteri; order Syngnathiformes; family Syngnathidae; genus Dunckerocampus; species Dunckerocampus dactyliophorus. The sequence goes on along the minus strand of NC_072832.1, from coordinate 15,441,279 downwards.
TTGTAATATTTAGATACCAATTTCACAACACATAACTGGAATGTCAACATTCAGTCTTCTGCTGTAACTTTATTTTCATGAACAATTTATTTGATTTGTATTAAAAAATTAAATATCAAATGAATGTTTGCTTTACTTTATTAAATATATTAAAAACATATTTTGGGATTAAAAGAAACTAAATATGTTTCTTCTGCCTTATAATTGTATTTTTAAATACATATTTATTCTGCAAATGTTATAGATAATTGCATAGCATTATAATTTATCTTTAATAATAGCCTTTGACCAACTTTTGACATTATGTAATCACAGAAAGACAAAGGAAAAATAAAGCACGATGCAGTAAACCTCCATTATCAGAGGTGTGGCAAATACTGTGGGAAAAGTAGACTTGCATCTGACTCAAATACCAGTTAGATTGATAAAATAGCTGTTAATGTATTGTTGAATTGGCTGTATCCTGCTGATTTATTACCTTTCTGCTTCAGTCGGTATTCAATCCTGCATGCATGCACACAAATGTCTTTATATTAAGTTGAAGACAAGGTCGGAAAGGCTTGGGTTGTAGACCTGTAAAAAAGAAAATGCTTGCTCATGCTTGCTCAAGAGGAAGAGGGACGGTCTAACAAGATAATGAAAATGACATTCTAGGTCAAAGTTAACACAGATTCAAACAAAACACAACACTTGAACCAAATAAACACAATTCAGAGTCAGCCTGAGACAGCCTAGACGGGGCTGTCCCAATGAGCTTACAATAAACTTGGTACAAAGGTACACTTTAAACTTGTGTAGCTGTAAAAGGTGCAACTTTCAATACTCTAAGCCAGTGGTTTCCAAACTTTTTACAGTTGCGTGCCCCTTCCGACATTTGACCTGAAGGCATGTACCCCCTACTCCTGCACACTTAAAAAACATACACTTTTTAAAAATCTTAATTAACTTGAAATCCATCCATCCATCCATTTTCTATACCGCTTCTCCTCTTTAGGGTCGCGAGGGTATGCTGGAGCCTATCCAGCTGACATCGGGCGACAGGCGGGGTACACCCTGGACTGGTCGCCAGCCAATCGCAGAGCACATATCGACAAACAACCATTCACACTCACATTCATACCTATGGACAATTTAGAGTCTCCAATTAACCTAACATGCATGTTTTTGGATGTGGGAGGAAACCGGAGTACCCGGAGAAAACCCAGAACGCGGCCCTAATTAACTTGAAATATTGAACATAATTAATTGGTCAAATAATTTAGTAGTAATTTCAAGTCAAAGATTTGTATTTTGCATGGTCACATTTTGATAAAGTTTCACATGAGTACTGATAAATAGATAAGTAATCATCCTACATGTCATTTATTCCAGTCTGATGTTGGCATGTCTGATGTTGGGTTGAATTTGAGAATCACTTTTTTTGTCCACTCACAATGACTATGGTATATAGGTCTGCATATTAATTTAATACCAAATTGAAGGGGAAAGTTTAACAATCACGATAAAGGTGTATCTGAAGTACAAAAATACATGCAACCAATGATAACGTCTGATTTTGGGGAGGCATCCCCACTCACAGTGCACGTGCAGGGATTGGAACACCAATATAAACATAAATCTTCAAGATGAAACACTCTCAATGCCGTGAGGCGTTCAGGTGCACTCGTAATTGTGAGTATGAGGCAATAATTGTTTTTAATTTGTATTCACGTATCCCATTACAATTGGCGTACTTTTGGGGTATATATATTTTAAAGTTGATAAAAAACAACAACTGACATATATTTAAAGCCAAAGATTTGTGTTAATTGTTAGTATCAACATTTGAGCATTTTTCTTTACATTGTGCCACATTTTGTTTTCATTTTATGCTGTTTTAAATTTTATTTCCTGGGCCTCACTTTGCACAACTCTGCTCTAAGCAACAGAGTCAGATTTGAGGTCAAAAAGAAACGTTTCCTTCAAAAACACTAGAAAACAAAGAGGCTGACTCAGGAATCACATGACACGAGAGGGGAACACGCACAACAGGAGCCCCCACTAACTTAAAAGTGTTTCCAGGCAGAAAAACGATCTCTTTCTACTGTGAATAGTTGATTTGGAAGGACAGGTTTGACAGGTCAGGCGACATTAAGAAAGTTGCAACTACTCTATGCTTATTGAACATAAAATAAGCAACAAAAAAGACTGCTGAAGATACGCCAAGTAAACCTTTGAACCAACAACCAAAGCTGATTTGCACTTAGCAAAGGTCATGTCAGGTGATGCTTTTGCTTTATCAGCATGCATTGTAGAATAAACATGACCATTTGCTAAACATAATGATGGTAGCAAGACCATACCTTGAGTTTATTGCCCATTGATTTTTACTCACACTTTCTAACTAATCAACGTTTTCCATATGGTCTGCCTATATAAAGTATTCAATATTCATATCAACATTATTCAATCTAAGCTTGAACTCCAAACTATGTCACCAGTATCTGCTCTTGAGCTGTTCATGACTGTGTATATTTGTCCTCAATTACGGAGAGGTCTTGAATATTGAACGTGTCTCACATGTGAGTAATTACTGTTTTTTTTAAATGCATTGTCATTTATGTTATGTTTTATTTTTAATATGTGTCAAATGTTTTTGTGGCTCTCAAATTGTAGACTCGGCAGTCTGGAGAATGCCATTTTACAAGCCGCTGGACAGGTTCTTTCTGCAGCTGTCATTCACATTCTCTTGGCGTTTATAGATTGTAAAAAAAAAAATTGTCTTTCACAAGTTAACAAAGGAACAAAGCCAAAAAACCCAGAAATTAACTATTATTATGTCTTCTATATTGGGTAATACGAGTGTACAGGTGTTATTCGATGTCGAGTGGGCTCTAAAAATGTTAAAAAACCTATTTAAAAGGTTGTAAAGAGGTTTTATATGCTGTAACTACGAAAATTTTCCATTTATGAACATGGAATAAAGGAATCCTACTTCGCAGAAATTCACTTACCACTTACCACTGAACCAATTAGCTGTGATAAATGAGGGATTATTGTAATGTACACTTAAATAGCAAAACCACAAAATTAAATTTAAATAGCCCAGCTGGTATATATGACTTGCCATCATGCTTCCGAAAGTCAACAGAAATCGTTACGACTGTTGCTGTTGTTGTCTGTGATCCACTTTTGGGTCTTGACCCACCAGTTGAGAACAACCGATGTAGCGTACATTTCAGGGGCCAAAACCTATTTGGACTAATTGTAAAAATAACCATAATGCATATGTACTGTAGGTATAAAATTTGGGTGAAACGTCATATTGTCATGTTATTTTACAGAATCTAATATTAGCCATAGCTGACAAAATAAACCTTGTAGAGTACAATCTGAAGGTTGCTGAGAATTCCTGTGGTTCAAGTTTCAAGCCTGGAACAAAGTTTCAATGCTCGCAAACTGAACAGTGGCTTATGCTGTGATAGTGGGTTTCCAACTTTATGCAGTAGATCCCTGCTATTCGTTGGGGTTACCTTCCAAGACCCCATGCAAATGGTGAAAAAACACAAATAATGGAGGCACCCATAAAAAGCTTTTTGATCAACTCAACGCACAGTTATTCAACACATGCACTTTAAATTCAGTTTTACACATTAAGAAACAATTACAGGCATATTGTACTTATAAAATGTGCAGCTACATGTCAGGTCTTTACGAAGGAACATTAGGGCCACATTTTTTTTTTTAAATTAGAAATTTTGAGAATAAAGTTGTAAATTTCCGAGAATAAAGTTTTAAATTTACACGAATAAAGTCAAAAATTTGTAAGAAAAAAAGCCGTAAATTTACGAGAAAAAAAGTCATAATATTACCTTTGCCCAAGGTCAAAGGTCACATAAGTCCCCCCTTTTCATAGCTGTCTCAGGCAATGTCTGGTAATTAGTTATTAGTATTAAAATAACCTAAGATTTCGAGAATAAAGTCGTAAATTTACAAGAAAAAACTCTGAACTTACAGGCATTGCCTGAGACAGCTATGAAAAGGGCCAACTTATGTGACCTTTGGCTTTGGGCATGTAGAGGGTTGGGGTAAGGAAGGCGGAAGTGAGAAGGGCTAGATGTGCTAATTGTTTTGTGCTCAACTGCTCTGTTTTGCTGTCAAGTTGTAAACAAAAGCTTTCCTGAAGCAAGAGGATAGTCTCCTTCCGTCCGAAAGCACTATGCTCTATTTTCCCTGACACGTATGGTACGATGACACGTAATATTACAACTTTATTCTCGTAAATGTACGACTTTATTCTCGTTAACTTTACGACATTTTTTCTCATAAATGTACAACTTAATTCCCGTTAATATTACGACATTTTTTCTCGTAAATGTACGAGTTTATTCTCGTTAATATTACGTCATTTTCTTCCTCGTAAATTGATGACTTTTTTCTCGTAAACTTACAACATTGTTTCTCATACATTTACAACTTTATCCTCGAAATTTACAAATTTTTTCTTGTAAATGTACAACTTTATTCTTGTAAATTTATGACTTTATTTTTTAAATCTCTGATTTTTTTTTTTCCAATGTGGCTCTAATACTCCGTCGTACGTCTTGTCAAAGCATCATCTTAATGGAAAATGTTGAGTGAATTCACCTGTGAGACAGCACCCTCTGCAGGAGTCAGAGCTGCAGCACTCTTTCCCCTGCAGATAGTGCCGACAAACCACCTCCTATTTAAGTTACTGTACAACTCAAAGCAGAGAAAAGAAATCCTCTAATAGGCGTGGAATTACTGTATTATCTACAACAGGGGTCACCAACGTTTTTTCTTGCGAGAGCTACTTTTAGAAAATGAAAATGGCCACGAGCTACTCATTTTTGTAGAAATGATTTTCATACCTTATTTCAACCCAAACAAATCAAATATGCTTATTTTACCAAAACATTCACAAAATGCTGGTATCCACAACTCACATTTTATGTTTCAGAATACATTTCTTTCTAGTGTTCTCACATTATTAACTGAAAACCTGAATGAAAAGCAGGCCTGCAGGCGCCTCATGTGGTCGTGGGGGCACCTGCGGGCACCAGGTTGGTGACCCCTGATCTACAGTATCTATTTACTGTATTCTTGATGCCAGGTCGAGTCTGCTGTATAGTTTTTCCTGACACTACAAGATGGGAATTCAAATAAGCATACGTCGTGATACAAATATAGCATGCAAATGAAGCCTACTGGCAGCCTTATCACATGAAAACCTGTTGATCCACAAAACACTGAGCCAGTGTTCATTCAATAGGCAAGCAATAATTTTGAAAGAATGACAACAGCAGACTTGCTTGTGTAATGTCACTTCTTTTATTTAAAAACAAAACAAAAAACATGAGCAACCATGGAAATCACTACTCCCAAGACAGCTCAGGCAGAAACATCTCCTGTTACAATGTATATATTTTTTTTACAAGTTTTCTGAACACATTCATCATCCCCATCCTTGCAGTATTTTCCAGCAGGACCTTTTTCAATTTAAATTCACAGATATTGTTGACCATCACGCAACCAAACAAAATGTTCAGCACCCACTTCTGGCAGGTGTTGCCTCATTAATTCCAGCTTTTTGACTCTTCAAGTACCTGAGCTTTGTAGTCACCATAAACCAGGGTTTCCCAAACTGAGGGTCGAGACCCAAAATGGGTCACCAGTCCATTTCTATTGTCCCACAAAATGTTTTAAGATATTGTAGGTACAGGTAGGCACAAAAGCGTTCTTTATCATGAATTTATGTGCAGTATATGTCAATGTTATGTCAATACATGGTGAAGGAACCACATTTGTAAAAAGCTTGGGAAACCCTTCGATAGTCTGGATTTTAAAATAAATACCTACTTTATGTTGTGAATGCATGTCAATTTTGTTTTCAAAGTGTGGCACAGTCAGCCTCTCCTCAGAGAATATAATACGTATCGGGCTGCACTCCAAAAAACAGATTTTCTGGAGCACATTTTGTGAATGTTTTATTTTTTTCTAACTCACTATAGGAACTAAAAAAAAAATCATTTTGTCTGTTAGCTTAGCAGGTTTGAAAAATATGTTTTTTTTCAAGCTGCTGCGCCTCCCTCAAAGTCCGCCTCACACGGAGTAGTGGGTTTAATTTAGAGATGCTACAGAATACGGGCAAATGCTAAAATGCTAACATCTAAATTGGCCCCACAGAGAAATGTCTGCCTAATAGTTGTGGTGGATATGACTATGGCGAGTTTGTCTGTCTCATAAACATTATCTGCCGGTTTCATACAGCTGCTTAATTAAAGACCCTTTCCAGTCACTTGAAAGCAGCACAGGGAGATGTTTATGTAACAGACAATTAAAGTCCTAGAAGCAGGTAAAGTATCTGACCATTAGGATCTCATGCTTATATACTGACTGGTGCAGAGGAAACAGAGCTGGCTCTTGACTCTCGTGTTGCTTTCCTTGTGGGTATGGTGACAACGCAGCAGGAAATACCCACTGTCGCTTCTGGCAACTCGTCATCTTCAGTCCACTCATTGAGGTCAGGGTTGTACACCTGAATACACTTCTTGTACTTCTTCTCACCCTCGTTCCAGCCTCCGAGGAGATACAGCTTGTTGTTCAAAATGGAAATACCGGCCGTGCTTACGCCCGTGTGAAGAGCAGCGCAGTAGCTCCACTGCCCTGTATGAGGGTTGAAGGATTCCACCGCCAGGACATCCACCCTCTCCCCGCGACCTCCCAGCTGGCTGCCACCAATGACATAGGCGCGGTCACCCACTGTGGCAGCACAGTGCCAACCTCGAGGTGAGCTCAGGCTACCCTTATCCTGCCAGCTGTCGGTGGACGGGTCGTATGAACACACGGCTCTGGAATAGGCGTTATTGATGTAACCACCCGACACCAGGATCTTGCCGTCGATGACTGAGCTAGCGTGACAGCAGCGGGGCACCTCCATGGGCGCTTTCATTTGCCACTGGTTGGATGACGGCACGTAGCACTCCACTGAGGCCTGAACGCCATCGGAGTTACGGCCACCGATGGCAAACAATAGGCCATTGAAGGTGCTGAGGCTGAAGTGGGTGCGCCTTTGGATCATGTTGTTCAGGTGGATCCAAGTGTTGAAGCGGGGGTCATACCTAAAGAATGCGAATGGGATTATTATTTGCTCAACACATGGACTGCACTACTTGGCTGAAACCAACAGAGGCGCTGTTGGTCAGTCGCAACTAGTTTTTGGTCTAAAGAAGAACATGACATCGTCTTTGGGAAGTTGAGCTACACTATCTCATAAAAGTGAGTACACTCCTCTCAGTCCAGCAACCATTTTTACAACAGTACAGTATATAATCTCAAGGGACAATACTACAGAAGTGAAACTTTAGTAGTCAGCATACAGCTTGTATAGCAGTATATATTTGCTACTCAACACACAACCATTTTTGTCCAAACAGCTGTTGACACAAGTGAGCACCAAGATAATTGTGTCTTGCCTATAGTCTATGGCTGCATGAGTGCTGCTGGACAGGGGAGCTGCGGTTCGTTGAGGGATACAATAAAAATGATTGCTGAAATGTGAGATACTATACATCCAGGCTGGCCTTCGCTATGGTTCAACATTATTCTGCTTAACACAACACTGGCATAGAAGCAGGAGTTCAGAACATTTAGGGAGTGATTCCTCCTTATTTAAATTTCGTACGTTAATCCAATACTGCCAAACACTACCTAAGCAAGATGTTTGTACCTGCAGAAGTTGCTGACGGCATGCTTGGCCTGGTTCCTCGCGTCATTCTGGTCCTCGCCTCCAGCCACATACAGGAAGCCATCCAACACCGCCACACACTGATTAAAGCTCTTGGCCGGCATTTCTGTCAAGCGATTCCACACGTTATCAACGTCCCTGTAGAGAACATCCTTGCTGAGAGATTTCTCTGTCAAGGCGGGGCGTCCTCCAACCGTCAGTATCACCTTGAGGCCCCCGCGCACCTTTGTTCTTCTCGACTGGAGGATATTCTGCTGGTACGGCAGCAGGTGGTAGTTCATAGCGTCCACCAGGAGACGGTGGCACTCGGGATCCTGCATCATTCTCGGCACGCTCTGGATGTGATTTACAAGATCTTGGGCAGAGATGGTGCCGAAGCGGATGTGAGTCAGGAGATCGGCGGCATACTTCAACCTCTTCTCGTCGAAGTCCAACCATTTCATGGCGATCTGGAAGGCGGTGACCTCCGAGGGAAGATGGAGGGAATCGTCTGAGAGGAAGTCACTGATCTGCTCATAGGTGAGCTTCAGGAACTGCTCCATCTCGGAGAACTCAATGAAGTTCTCCCGCATGTACTTCTGCGCCGCCTCCTTGGTTTCTTTAAGATCATAGGCGTCTGCAATGTTTGTCACGTACATGCAGTTCTCCACGCTGAGTTCCTGCATAAGGAAGTCACTGCACATCTTCACTAAGGTTCTGATCTGCAGAAGCATGGCCGCCGCGATGGTGCTTCCGATGCTGTAGAGCGACAAGGTGAGTTTTCCTGAGTATGCGTATGTGATGACTGTAGCCAGGCCGACGGGTGACAGGTCGTTCAAGTCGATTTTCTGCAGCGTTGAATCTTTTTTCAAAATGTTGTGTATGTACTCGCTGCAAGAGGCCATGATGACCTTGTGGACATCAAAGGACTTTGATTTGGTGGCCACTGTTAGATCGCAAAGGAAACTCTCGTTCCGCATGGTGCTCAGACCCTCCAGGAGGTTGGGAGCATAAACGGAATCTGTAACCTCAGTGGAAATGCAGCTGAAGCCATTTCCTCCTTCGAACAGTGTGTTCAACCCATTGATCTTGTTGACAGGGCTGTCCTCAACCATGATGGCCATCTCGTTGATGTCTCCTTTGTTCTTCTTGGTCGTCTTGTTCTTTTTGGGTGCCATGGCTGAGGCAGCAGAGCACAACCCAGACCTTTTGGAAATATAAACAAAACAATAAATGCTTTCAATTTGATGGACCAAAAAGCAAACAATGATCTAACATCTGATTTCTCAGATAGAACATGTTAAAACACCTAAGTTGTTCCTAGAAATGGTATCTTTAGGCACTAGCAAGACACCGACACCTTCCAAGCATGTGTTGTGCCAGGTGATGCCGGAGCTAGTGAGTGCGTCAACACAGCCCTCGTTGCATCTGTCACATTTTATCAGCAGCCTGTCCCGGAATAGCAACACTGGAACGGCTCACCACCAATGTTCCTTTTATAGACGTTGAGGCACGTATGGCAGGCCTCATGTGCTCCCGAGTATTTTGGTTCAATGGTTCAATAATGAATTCCAAAATACAGATTATTTTATGTAGTTGTATCTTGAATTTAATGGCTTCACCTAACCGTACTGATAATCTGTCTCTATGACAATGTATACAACTTTGCAAAGGTTGAACAACTTCAAGTGATTCATCCAATCACCAAAGCCCAGAGAGAATAAAAGTTGGATTTTATATCGTCAAACATCACAGCATCAGCTTTTACCACCACTGTATGAAATAAATCCCACGTACCTGAAGAATGAAGATGAGGCTGGGGAAGAAGGACCTTGTGCCTCCAGTTACTGGAGCAGGAGAGACCGGCAGTCACCCAAGCTGAAAAAGAAATCCTGCTAACTCCTCCTCTAGGGGAGTGGGTGCCAATCACACATTGTGACATGAATGTGGCTGGCTGGGGGTATAGTGTCCCATAATAGCTTCCAGTCCGAGGATGTCAACATTCTGTTTATCGTGATACGTGACATTCAAAGTTACATGTGGACATCCTGTGTAAAAAAATGTTAAGTCATCAATTATGATTGCGCTACAACCATTAGTTCCTTGGTGATCTCAATTCATGTTGTCACTAAATTATTTTGGACAATTGTGTGCCGCAAATTTTGTGGAAACAGCTTAGGGAAAGCCCTTCTGTTCCAACACCAGTGATTTCTGACCACACGGACAACAACTCCCAGACACACTTTCAACATCTGGTTGAAACTATTCCCAGAAGACTGTAAACTGGGAACAACTTCCTATTTTATTCCATGTTCACTTTCTGTTTAGGTGCAGTGACAAACACTTTTGTCCATAAAGTGTATTTCTGTCTAAAGTGAGCCTCTAAAGTTGAACACACTATGTTTGGTGACGTGGGTTGACTTTTAAGTTGCTCTGATTTCAAATAATTTGTTCCCATATGAAATAAATTTTTCCAGGCTCGAACTGCACAGACAATGTTAACATTTGAACATTTTAAACATTTACAAAAGTAAGAAAAAACAAAGAACTTCAGAATTAAACTAAATAAAAAACACTACTCACCCCTAGAAGCCGCCGTCGACAGAGCTGTAATGCAAAAGGAACATGAAACGGTTTGTTGGCAAGCATGCTCGTCATTAGCCACTATGCTTCTATCTGCATTGTATTGTATTGTATTGTATTGTACTTTATTTATCCCACAGCAGGGAAATTCACTTGTTACTTGCATGTGATATACATTATCATCTCATCGGTAAAATTCCTTGGTAAATGCAACTGATTGTATTGCTCATATTGTACTGGGCAGCCAGACCTTCAATTTCTGGTTTCATTGCTCACTGATCTGAAGTCTCATGGTGACTTTTGAGGACTTTTTTTGTTTTTTTTTTACAGAAAAATTCCAAACTCCAAGTCATGCATATTTTGATGCATTTGTATTGTAAAGTTTTTTCTTATGTGGACATTCATATCATTGTCCACATTGAAAGAGATCCTCCTATTATCACAATTGGCTGCACAGCAGCGGCAACTTAGGTGTCAGATGACAAATATCATTAGCATATCCGCTGAGTGATACGCAAACCCTTGACGTGGTTGTTCTTCGTGCATCTATTATACATTGTATCATAGTGACGACTTTCCAGCACACTTTAACATCATAAACACGCCAGCGCTTGGATATTCCATATTTCACCTTAGGGGACCCTTAAGTGCGCATTATGACTTCCTCTTCTTATAATTAGTGTCATTATCAGTCAGGTGTGTGGATGATCGCACTTGCAGCACAGTGATGGCCAGCAGCTCGGAGGTGGTGAAGAGAGTTTTACGCTACAAACGTCAACTAGCAGGCACACCACAGTCTGCCACGGTAGATAGCTTTTGGTTTTTACCTTTTTAACACACGGACTGCAAACGCACCATTTATCTTGTCACTGCATATTAGCAGTAGTTGTGGTTAGTTCACTGGGCGCCGTTGAACAATCTAGCTTCCTTTTTAAATTATTTATTTATGAGAAACAGTTAATGTTTCTGTCACTCACCTTCGTTGAAATGTAAAATGATCAACTGGAATATCAATAAACACAGACAAGACGTCTATCAAGGTCGAGTAATACTAATTTGGATTAGCATCAATTGATATTAATGGCCCATTCTGATACATGGCTCTTTTTGTAATTAAAATTAACTGAATATTTAGGAATTAGGACGAAAGTGAGGCGGGGGGGGGGCGGGTGGAACACAGATTCACACTTTTCAAAATCATTAAAGGTAACAATAGCACAGACTAAAACAAGCAAATATTAAATTAGATGGAAGTAGATTAAAAATACCCCCCCCCGCCCAAAAAATCGGGAGTTCTCCTTAATTTCAAAGGTCGGCATAGTTACCAAAATAAAAGTGTATAATATTGAAAACTAACTTGTAAAATGTGACTTACTGCCTGGGATTGTATTCATCAGCTGCAAATTATGCTAGATAAAGTTTCACAGGACATTTCAGTTTCAGTGTTCTTTTTAAATACTCATAGCTAAAAAAAGAATGCCACAGACCCCCCAATATTCTGAAAACAGACAAGCACTTTAGTCCAGTGTTACATGATAGTTTAAAACGTCCATTATAAAGAATTGTAAGGCATTCAGAGATAATTAGACTGCGTAGTGGGAGTGGGAGTCAGGCTGCTGAATGGGAGGTGCTTTGCTGCTAAAAATGGCTTCTTCTCCAGGGGTTGAATTTATGACTGCTGTCTGTTTCCCCTGATGGCTGTAGACATGGAACACTTCCTCTGTAGCAACAATTTGAAATGGAAGTACATGCAGTTGACGGGACAGCGACACTGAACGACTTAAATCTGTTTAAATGACATTTTACGTGCTCCGTATAAATACGCACATATTAATCCAATGGAGAGAATAAATAGCAAAGAGCAGAGGTGTTGTCCATTTATAGCTGGCAGTAAAAGGAGCAGACTAAAAGAGGGCGTGAAAGGTTCCCATACATAGCTTCAGCTCTGAATGCACAATCAGCAACTGTCGGGATCCCAAACCAGGATTGCCATATTCGGTGTGTCAGGTTTTGTTCACACTTTAGTGTTGCAATTATGCATGGTGATTTTTGCTTCAACTACAAATTTCTTCTCATAATCTCATTTCAGGTACTAAAAATCTTGCAGAAACTCAACAATCTGGATGTCACTGTAGATGTTCTTGCTGTAAGTGCTGCAAAGACGATGTTTGGATGTGACAGTGCATTGACTGATGACTGCCCTTATAAATTAGGAAACTGGCATTGGTAAAACAGTCAACTCCTTGCGCAAACACAAAGAAGCTGGAGAACTAGCTAAAACGCTGGTCAAAAGTTGGAAACAATTACTCCCTAAGAAGTCAAGGTGTGCATCCTTGTTTTTAGTCCCTAAATTGTACAATGCAATTCAGATGTATTTTGTTTGACACCTTTGTCTTAAATGCAGTCATACAGGCAAAGGAAACTCATCGGACAGTTTGTTCGTCAAAGAGCAACTCATCAATGACATCAGATGTCCAAATAGAATGCAGGACGTAAACAACAATTGCTTAAAATCAAAACGCAAGAGTGTGGACACTTCAAATGAACATGCCAATGAAAAACATCATACAGAGAAAATGCATGAAAATGAAAAAAGAAAAACGGAGCAGAATGAGCAGAGTGATGAAGACACTACAAATAAGATGGGAATCTTGAGTTTAAAAAATGAGGAAAAATGTGACGCTGTTTTGAAGCAGAAGAAGAATGGCAACTGTAAATCCAAGTCTAAGGAAAAACTTAAAGAAAAAAGTGGAGGCTCTCATTTGGAAAGAAAGTCAAAAAAGAAATCAAAAGAACCCCCACAGCTCTGCGATGATACTGCCCCTGACAAGCCCCAGAACTCGGATGATGTGGGAGAAGATAGATCTTCGGGCAGCTCAGACACCAACAACAGAAAAAAGAAGAAACATGAAAAAGACGAGGAGCTGTCCAAACCCACAAAGAAAAAGGTCAAAATACAACCACAGAAGGACAATGAAAGCGAAACGGAAGAACCTTCCATGTCATTTGAATCCTACTTGAACTATGATGAGAATGTCTCCAAGAAAAAGGAACAACCCAGAAGGAAGAAAGCATCCAAAAAGAGCAAGACTGTTTTAAAGGAGCAGCCAAAACAAACTGTTGTACAGTCCACATTGATGCCTGCTTCTCCAATGCCTGCTTCTCCAAAAAAGGTACACTACACAATCTAAACTATGAATTATTTGGATTGTAATGATTGATTTAATCTTTTTAATTGTAGAAGTGTATGGAGTCTCCAAAGGACCTGCTGAGCATTCCTTTACCGGTCATTCTTCCTGAAGTATCCACTTTTGACTATTTCGATAGGAAAGGTACAGCATGTCCACCAAACACTAAACTTTCACAGTATACAGTACAAGCCCCTCTACTATAAACTGTATTTGTCTTTTTAAGTGGAGAAAGAGCCTGATTTTGGAGACCAGTATGAGGAATGTACAGTCTTCACCGGCCAACGTCTAAACAAGAAGATGCAGGTCTATTCTGGAACGAAAACCATCTTCCTGCCGGCCATGATGAGCTTGTACCAGCAGTGTATACGCATGTTGCAGAACAATATTAACTGTGAGTCATGCCCACATGCCTTCAATACACCTTTCATACGGCTTCAGCCGTACAATATCATTCTTGTAGTAATTGAACCGGTTTTCTCATTATAGCAGTTTGTGTAATATAACACTTGTACTCCTGAACCGCTGCACACAAGAAGGTGAACATTTGTCGAAACATGCATCCCCACTGTGTTGCCTGTGGTATTTTTTTCTGACATACGCATTCAACGCTGTTGTGAAACATCAAAATTTGACCCTGTACGTTGTATTGACTTTGAAATTTCTCACACAGCTTTACAAAACACCCACTGTAACTTTAGGATGGTTAGCCGAATCAGCGTGGAAGTTGGTATACGGCTTTAGGGGACCAACGAGCAGGCTTTAAGCAGGCTTAATTGAGGAAAAACATGGCATCAACCAAAACGTCCTTGTAGGGGCACGGGCTCATGATTGTATATGAGGATATCTGGATTACAGTAATCCATTGTTTTGTGGTTAATTGGTTCCAGACCCAACCGTGATAAGTGAATTTCTGCGAAGTAGGATTCCTTATTTATAAATCGAATATTTTTATAGTTATAGCATAGAAAACCTGTTTACGACCTTCAAAATATGTTTTTTAACATTATAGCTCCCTCGACATGATATAGCATCCCTACAATCAGCTTTACTCGTATTACCCAATATAGTAGACATTAACTGAAAATAAGCCATTTAGGACATGAATAAGTTGCTGTAAATGTGTTCCAGTGCTATGGGAGCTGAGTGGCGGGCGTACAGGAAGTGGCTTCAAGGGTTCAGAGTTGGGTTTTAGCTTGCCGTGCATGCCTGCAATAAAAGCTTGTTGTTCCGGTGATCAGCTCTGGTGCTTGTGTGTCTCACCCAACATTACAGTAACATTAATGACACCTAGTGACCAGTGTAGAATACTACATGTCATCAGTCTTTTGATTGCATCTTCTGAATGCCTTATGTTTTGTATTTTTGTTCATTTAGCCATTTTTATGCTTAAACGCTTTAACATAGGCAAAAGTGTACAATTTGCTGAAATATTCATACATTTGACTAATAGGCCCTATTAAACAGCATGAGTTATTCAAATACCTGTATTTTTTTAAAAACATGACCAAGTGAAATCACAAAATTTGAAGTACGAAGTGGTGAGGGATTACCGTACATGTATGCAAATGTGTCTTCCCTAGCACTTTGAGAACAACCTGGAGGGGGTGCCACAAATGTCGTGCAAAAATTTTGACAAGGTAGGCACTGTAACTCCATACATAATGCCCTGGCCAATGAGTTTATTCAGAGCAGCATAGACACTAATTTGCCATACCAAAAATATTATGAACTGATAAAGGATGTTAAACTATTAGATTATCTAAACTATTATCTATCCCATTAGATAAAGTAAACAAATCAACTCGCATGCTTGACTTGAGAATTTATACCAATTGCTAATTTCGTTGTCTTTGTGTTCTCTTTGTCTCAGTGCTTTATGAAACGGGCAGCGTACCCTTTGAAATCCTTGAGCCGGTGTTGGAGAGGTGTACGCCGGAGCAGCTGCTGCGCATCGAGGAATGCAACCCGGTAAGAATGTCTGAATCGCAATCGTACCCCTTAACCCTTCCCCTTCGTGTTACCCCTTTTAAAACCTAGGGCCACGGGGAGGAAGCCACTTGGAAATGGGACACCACATGATTCTCATTACGTCATCACCCTTCACCGCTTGCTGGCTGTGACATAGGCAGATAAGATAATTAAGTAGTTCATAATAATGTTTCCTACCATAAAGTGCATACATTTCTACATTATTTAAATGTTATACACCTTTTTTTAAAATAAAAGGCACACATTTTTACAAACTGGGACATTTATTGCAAAACAACAAATGACTCTAATAAATAACAGCTAACCAGCACAAGCACTGTGTAACATTTATAAAAATAAAAAATGTATCAAATATACCTATGAAATGGAAGTAACAATATAACAAACTATACGAACATCAACAAATGTATAAACCTTATGAACCATTATTTCAAGGTTTAAAAACCTCCCTGTTTTGGCCTCACTCTCCTCCTGTTGTTGATGTTCTCCTGCAGGAATGACACATATGCATGATTGATGGATACAACTATTAACTCACTGGAAATACAATAATAATAGTAGTAGTAGTATAGTAACAGTGTGCTTAACACAAATATAGAGTAATGGTTAAAAATAGCTGGGATGTTAGATTCCAAAAGTTGACTAAACTTCAATAATCTGGTGTGCTGTCAACACATGACCATGTTGTTTACATCTTTTATTTAGCTCACTTCCTGACCATCCATATTGTGTCCTGAATACAAGAGACATGAGAATTGTTTGTGGACTATGGTGGCTATAATTCAAAGCAAACAAACTTCAGTACGATGTACTGCGTTACATGAGTGATTAGATCGCTAATAGCTAAATGCGAACGTCACAGTACAGTTCAGTAATGTAGATTCACCTCTCTATTGAGCGATTTTAAAATACAACTTACAATTAACAAGCTAATGTGGATGCTATCTAATCATTGATGTTAGCCGCCAAGTTATAACTAGCAACAACCAACAATTCAAAACATGGCAAACATTTATGTGGAGTAGCAAATGATTGGATATCTAATCTAAAATGAGACATTACTGTGAAAGTCAATAATTATGCTGAATTACTTATATTTATGCTTCTTTCATTCTCAGCTCTGCTGCTAAAGTGTTGTATCGGAGAAGGCTCCGCCTACCCCTTCATTTCAAGTCTGGTCCCCGACAGCACTTGGTTTCTAGGGCTATACACCCCTTAGCACTTACCCCTTGATTTAAGGAGAATTGGGACACCACTTGATTCTCGTGAACGCACAAAACCTAGGGAAAGGGATAACATAAGAGGTAGAATTGGGATTCAGCCTAAATTTAGAACAGACTCTCTGAACAGCTAGATACACCTGCCAAAGCCTAGGCAGAGACTTTGAATGTTATAAGTCCAACAAAAATGCTTAAATGAGGAATTCAAATCAAGTGTGTAGTCCAGAGATGTCATGCCGCCACCAGTCAAACAAGTGGACACAAAAACTCACTGTCTTGTGATCTTAGATTTACAGTGAATGGGCCAGGTCATTGAGTAGAGTTGCCTACATTCTCAATGTTAAATTGAGCTGAGCTAATACAAGCATGCAAAGCGGGTTTCTTGGAATTCTCTATGCTGCTTGTTTCTACAGGTGTACATCGGAGTGACGGACAACCTGTGGGGAAAACACTGCCAGAGGGACTTCAAGGACGCCAAGCTTCAGCAGTACGAGTCATGGAAAGAGATGTACATCAGACTGTCTGAAGAGAGGGAGAGAAAATTCCAGAGGCTGGCCAAAAAAATTGTCTTGGATCATTCCAAGAAACCGAAAGGTGTGTACAAAGAATTCCCAAATACAGTTCTATGCAAAAGTCTAAGGTATGGAGTTAAAATTGTGCCAAAACATCAAACACACATGTTTTACTCACACCCAATGATAAATTGTGGTTTACAAATACAAAACATCATTCACAAACTTAATGCAAATAAGAAATCCTGTACATCCTGCTTCTGAAAGAAATACAGCATGTTTTATACCAGGGGTGCCCATTACGCCGACCTGTCGATCGCATAAATGTTGCTTTGCAGATGTCATTTGACGTCAAGTCAACTGACATTAAGCTCCCCTCCTGATTCGCTCTTGCTCCCCTGCGACAGTGGTGAACGTCTCGTCACAAACTACACACACAGATGCAACTACACACAGTCAAACTTTCATGCTACTTTGATTACGTGTAAACTTTGAACCTGTCAATGTGAAATATTAATCATTAGTATTTAGTATAGTAGTTTCGAAGTTTATCAGTTAGTTTATATATACGTTGTATGTTTTGTAGTCAGAGATAGATCACGTCGACTTATAACTTGCATGCTGAAAAAGTGTGTGCACCCCGATATACATGTACAATGTACATAAATACACTTATCAAGATGGTGAATATATATTTTCAATATTTATAGTAGGGTGTAGATCTTTGGTACTTGGTCATTTTAAAAGTAGCTCGCAGGCTGAAAAAGTGTGAGCAACCCTGTTTTTACACATACAAAGGAACATTTCTTCAATTAGAAGAAACATCCTTCAAGTACAAAAAACAATTCTACAATTTGGAAAACCATCACGTGACTATTATCACAATCTTACCGCTGTCGTGTGATTTTTGTCACTCATCTTCTGCCTTGCAGTTCAACACACAAATACACTTACACAAGGAAGCCAGTTCCGAGAAATGGCCTGTAATTTGCACACCACAACGACCATGATGATTTTAATGTATTTATGTTCATAAGTGACACTATGGTACTTAATGAACTTTGTGTGTATGTATATTTAGGACATAGTTGCAAGTGTCACTAATATATAAGTGGCAAAAAATGAGGACCTGTAATATACCATCCTCTTCACATTAATGGCACCAACACGTCACCAAGATCAGTTATCGGTCACAACAAAGTCAATCATCCATAGTTAAATATTAACAAAAGAAAGCATGTAAGAAACGGCTGAAATCGAACTCGTGACCCAACGTTTAAGAAAAAAAATGACACTTAAGTTGTGGTCTGCATCACTACTACACTGTGAATGTATTCCAGTAGCGACATGAACACTTAACATCTTAAGGCCCTGTCACACCTTGACGATTTAGCCAGCTTACGCCAACGTATGAAAAATTTGGCCAATACGCTGGCGTACATCGAATAAGTTATGGGCAAGTTTTGTATATCTTAACAGCACGCGGAAGCACGCCGGCATACGTCGTAGTACGTCTAAGTCGTCCAAAAATTTTGTGCATGCACAAAACTTTTCGACATATGTCAACGTATGATTCATACGTCCCGCATCCGCGGGCAATAAGTTATGCCATCGTTGACACTCGTTCACACACGTTATTTGTAAGTTATGCACAAGTCATGTCAACATACCTTGAGACAACTATCTTAAGTTATGCACAAGTCATGTCAACATACCTTGAGACAACTATCTTAGCTTGACCAGTAGAGGGCACTGTGACACTGGGAATGGAACTAACATTTATTTTAAATTTTTTTGCGCTTTGTCTGAGAGAAACAATGCACGTTTTAATCAAGCATTATTGATCACGTCAACATAAAGTGCATAGGAGTATTTACATTGAAAAAGAATGGAGAGATACAGCATGTTACTGTCCAAGTTAGCGTTAGGTTTGATGCTGGTCAAGTATGGAATCACAGGAGTGCCAAAATTAAAAGGGAATATGTGTGGAAATACAAAGAGAAGCAATAATAAAAAAAATATACAAATGTAGTCATTCTTTTTTACATTTTGTCAATGTTTTTTCTGTATTGTTTGTTTTTTCCAATTCGCCGTTCTTTTTCCTGTTTTGTATTTGTCTTTTCCACTTGCGTTTTGTCATTGCATTTAGTAATGACAAAAAAAAAAGAATGATTTCTGCATTGTCTTTGTTTTTTCCATGTTGGCGTCGCTTTTCCTGTTTTGTCTTTGTCATTACTAAATGCAATGACAAAACAAGTGGAAAAGACAAATACAAAACAGGAAAAACAATGGCCAATTGGAAAAAACAGACAATACAGAAAAAACAATTTGTGTATATATATTTTTTATTATTGATTCTCTTTGTAATTCCACATTTGTATATTTTTGTATTATTAATTCTCTTTGTATGTCCACACGTATTCCCTTTTAATTTTGGCAATCCTGTGATTCCATAGTCAAGCTGCTAACTTATCTGCTAACGCAAACACGACAGTCTCCCTCTCCTCTCAGTCAAAGCTTGCCAAGAAGACAGTTTTGTCTCAATGTATGTTGATGTATTACGACTTGTGTGTAACTTACAAATAATGTGTGTGAACGGGTGTCGACGATCGCATAACTTATTGCCCGCGGATGCGGGACGTATGAATCATACGTTGACATACGTTGAAAAGTTTTGTGCATGCCCAAAATTTTTGGACGACTTAGACATACTACGACGTATGCCGGCGTGCTTCTGCGTCTTGTTAACATACACAAAACTTACCCATAACTTACTCGACGTATGCCAGCGTATTGGCCAAATTTTTCATACGTTGACGTAAGCTGGCTAAATCGTCAAGGTATGACAGGCGTTGGCCGTTGGGCATAAATTGTGAACACCGGCAACGCTACGCATTCGTTGATATAAGTTGTCTATAAGTTAGAGAAACGTTCTATATTAGTTACTAATACGTCATGTTTACTTTGACCTCGTTATTAATACGCTATGTATACGCCCAAAATTGGAAAAAAAAAACTGTCGGCAGTTCAACGTATGCCATCAAAATGATCACGTCAGGCATGCGCTGCCTAAATCGTCAAGGTGTGACAGGTCCCTTACTTCACTTATGACTTGTTCTGGTCTGGAGGCTTCTTGCAACCATGCCCCCTAAATACGCATACACGGTTAAATAAGAATCATAGAGTGTTGCGTATGAACATTTAATAAAATGTGTGGACACACATTACTCTTTGGACGTCATTTAAAAAGTCTCCCCGCCCCTCTCCCATACCCAGGACAAACAAACTTTAACCTCACACAGACACTCTATAAAGTTGTATGGTACCACAATTGAGACATTTAATGAATTTGTCTACACAGTATATTGTAGAACATAAACTATTTTTGACAGTGACGAAAATAGTTGTTTTCATGACATTGTACCCTGCCTTTTCTGTTAAGGCCGGCAAGTGAAGATGGCATTTATTCACACTGTTGCCAAGCCACCCAGACATGTGCGTATCCAACAAGAAATCCATGGAACTGCGGTTCAGCAGCCTCAACAGCCCAAGTGCAGGTGGGTTGCTACTCTAAAAATATGAAGGATTTATTTATGCTTCCTGCACATATAGTAAATGCACAATAAGTGTACTAGGACACTTGTTACTAGAATCTCCTAGAGACTTTTGTCTTGTCATGCTTACAAGGCTTCGGGCCTTCGCTTATCCAAACAAAGTAACTGGAGCAGTGTGCTGGATGAACTGGTTTTTATTGTGGCTAGAGGCGGCCTTTGTCACATGTTGCAACGTGACTTCAGCCTCATGTCATAATTATTCAAGAGCTTCTTTAACGTGGGGAAAATGTTTTAAAGATAACGGCTGAATGCAGGTTATTCCATGCTTCTTCTATATTCAAGCGTCAAATCTCGGGAGAGCAAACCAAAGCTGAGTAATGACCCAGCAAAGACCACTAACAGCAGTAGCACCACCACCACCACCACTACTACTTCAGGTCCAGGCAACACACAAGACCCTCGCAAGAAAACAAGTGAGCCCACATGCACATCACTTGCACAATCTTGCCCTCCCTACCATTCAAAGGCTAGGCTATACAAATAAACTGTTTAATACTGTACATGATTTGAATGTGCCCATGTTTTATGAGAGATTGTATAATCTTTTTTAAACATGTTTATCACCACAGGGGTCGCTCCAATAATGGCAAAGTCCTTAAAGGCGTTCAAGAAGCAGTTAGGACGACGATGAACGATCCCGCGCTTGTTTGAATTGTGGCTGTGTTCATTCACACAGTATTCACCTTGTATTACTCTTTGTATTTATAATACAAAGAATCGCTATGTTACTCCTGAAATGAGGATTTTCTTGATAAAATAAAATGCATTACCATGTCTGTTTTTTTTCTTACACCCCACAAACTATAGGTTCTGTTTTATCAAATGGAGTGTGGCTCCCTCTAAAGGACACATAGGAAAATAGTTTCACCCGCAGAAAGCTGTGTTTTTTCCTGCTAACGTAAAATGTATAACTTCTGTGTTTTGATACACTTCATGGCTAAAAGCTGTTTGGTCTGATGCTAGTGAGTTTGCTTTTAATAGATGATTTGGTTATTGTTTTTGTCACAATCGATACTTTTGTCTTACGGGGAAGTATTTCCGTAGTACTGTATTTGATGCTTCTCGAGCCCTTTTGTCTGTTTTTGTAGTATTTTTTTTTTTTTAGTTGGAATGATGGTAATGCTGGCGTGAATGCTTTAAAAAGGGTCATGGCCTACAGCTCGACCTGTGATAGCCCAATGAAATTATGTTTGATGTTTCATGTAAGATTTCTCCCTTTCCATAACGACATTTTAACTCAGTCTTAGATTTTTGCCATCATTTCGAATTATTGGACTTCCCAGTTGACGAGAGAGACGGAAGTGAAGCCACTGTATTAATAAGTAAAAAGGGCATGTTAGTGTGGTTGAGTTACAACACAGCCTGGGGCCTCCTGAGTCCTAGATTCACTGATTGTATTTTGGGGGTACATGCTTAGATTAATTGTGACTTTGTTTTGGATGAATCAAAAATCTGTTTAATTCATATAATCAGTAGACTATAGTGTTTTTTTTGCTTCCTGGGGTGCAGTCTTATGGCGTTAGCTACTAAAATGAAGACCTGCATTATTTAATCTAATCATGCTGACATGTCACTTATTGATATCGCTACACAGCCATCTAAAATGTCCAAAGTAGAACGCAGAGCATAATATGAGGGATGGATGCTGAGTTGATGGGACAGAATGTATTATCATGGGCTCACCCTTCCTGCAAGCTATTTAATCATTTTAGCTGCGTGTACATAAATGAGATAAAAATCACAGGCAATAGAGGCAATGATTCATAATGATAATGACACTGACCTACTGAACCGATTTGTAGTGATCCAAGCACCGGCAGGTTTTTAATGCTGCAATGCAAAGTGATAGAATGTAAAAGGGTGCATTATAATAATCCTTTCACTTGAACCAAAATGAATAAATCCATTTACATGAATCAAAAAATGTTTCTATTTTTTTCATGAATATTGGTGGATATTCATTTCTTAAACATTTTAGAATAGCCATCTGTGTTCCTTAAAGGAAAACTGCACTTTTTGTGGGAATTTTACCCATCATCTACAATCCGTATGTGAGACATGAACACAGGTCACAGCTTTTCTGTGCGTACTAAAGATATAAAAACAGCTAGAAAGAGGCCGCTAAGAATGCACGTAAAGCAACTATCCCGCCTATAAAGTTTTATGAAAAAAAGCTAAAAACACCGCCAACAATGCCCCATTTACATAATGTGACTTGCATGTTAACCAAGCTACAGCGACAATTTAATATTAACATTGTTACGTCGAAGAACTACTTTAACGGTGTAGTGACACCTTGACACACCACCACATCGACTAGCTATTCGCCTGCTAGCGACTAGCTTCACCACACACTCACTCAGAGCGCCGTGCTCACAATGCCTCAGGCCACTACCGAAAGGTAACGGTACATATTGGAGCTGCTGCTGCTCCTGCTGTGTTTTTGAGTTTGGAAAAGCCAATGCTAAGTGTAGTGTTCATGTCTACAGTATGTTGCTATGTGAAATCAATGTGCCCAGGAAGGAAGTTCTGGTGTTGCTTAAAATGACCAAAGTACGGCAACATACTGTAAGTACTACAAGTTATCATGAATGTACCTGTCATTATGGTCACAGTATGGATATAAAACAACGTTGTTGGGAGGTTTTTGGAGGTGTTTTAATAGCAGACTTTGTAGGCGGAATAGGTGTGTCCCATTACGTGTATGAATGCCTGCCTCTTTTTATGTGTTTTTATATGTTTAGAACGCAGAGAAATGAGAAAGCAATCCATGTTATGATTTCAATTTGGGCTACTGTTTTTTAAATTTGTCCACTGGTTGGAACGCCTGCAGCAAAATTTCTCAACTTTTGCTGTTTTCTGCAAAGGTGCCTTAGTTTGATATACTTTGGTCCAGGTTTTCGCAACTGGTGTCATGTCACCACCCACTTTATAAATGCATTTTTTATTTCAAAACAACCACATGTATGTAGGGATGGGTACCTTTAATATTTGAACTAATATGGTACCAATGCACGGTACCTGGGATACTCAATGGTAAAGATTTCCAGTACTTTTGTGTGTGTTTATGTGATGATAAATGCTAACTTACCAATTTAATTACATTTTTTCGTGTTGTTGGTAATTTTTTAATGACATCTGCTTTGGTTTGTGTGGTTGTGGTGCTCCTGAGAGGCATAGAAAGAAATTGCCATTGGGGCAGATTAAGTTAACTAACTAGAAACTTTCTGCTATGCAGTGAATGATTTTTTATTGCTGGATTACCTGTCAATGACATATAAATTGTTGTATATGGACATTCCAGGTTTACTTTACTAAATAAAGTATTAATAAATATGTTGGTTGTGAATGTTGTTTCTCACATACCTCCAGCCTGTTGATGTTGTTGTAAACTTACCATTGACTTATGAAATACACACATATGATTTTCAGTCTATTTTAAGTCATGTGTGAATACAAAAGTTTTGGTAGTTTGGTTTGGTTAAAATATGGCTGTTTGGTCATTTCCACACACCAGTATGTATCCAGGCATCATGTCACGTATTAAAAGTGTGTTCTTCCACAACATTGACATTTAATTAAACAGGTACGTTTTATTGTATCCATGTTCTTAAAAATATGACTTATTTCAACTTCTGTAGCTTTAATTTGTCTCCTTGTTGGTGTAAACATCGCCCCCTCCCTCTGGCTCGGTCTTCTTAACTTGTGAATTTAATGTTGTTAGAAGTAGCGCCGTGACACTCCATAGAGACTGCCGTTTAGGTACCAAAATATGGTACCTTTGCATTTTACGTGAATCGGTACTCTGTCGTACTGACAAAATGCGGTCGTTGCCTATAAAAATAACAAATTCAGTACCCATTCCTTCATGTATGTCACCTTTTAAACATAAACACCTGTAAACAATTACATGTGAAAAGTACTTTTCAGAACACAGTTTTTAAGAAACGTATGAGTAGAAAATAACTGCAGGTATAAACATTTATAAATATAGATAATTTTGTGTATACCAAGGAAACATGTGCCTATCAAAAATATTTTTTCATAATGTTATTTTAACTTGGCTGTGTATTGAATATTTCAACATAATTTCTTCGACCCACTCACAATGGGCCAACAACCCACTTTTGGGTCGCGACCCATCAGTTGAGAATTCCTGCTTTACCTAACTTGAGGTCAACCATTACTTTTATCATTATACAAAAGACTATCTTTAGAATGTATCGTTTGTGTTTTCAAATGAATGAAAAAGCCCAAATGTTAAGGGGGTGGTGTTCTTGTGATCAAAGGGTTGACTGGGCAAAAGGCGCACCCTTCCGTCCCAACATGGCGACCCAGCGCGGGACGATGGGAGGAGCCGCCAGGAGTGATGACGTAGATTGGAATGAGGGAGTGAATGTTCCGGGTCAGAATCTGGACGCGAGAGGAAATTAACTCTGGGACGAACGGCGCGAATAAAACGACAATGTTTGCCTTCTTCCAGGAGATGTAGGCCGGCTTCCATGCTGGTAGTAACAGCGGGGAGTTTAACGTGGCCAAGCTAAGGGTGCCTTCAAACTAACTTAGGAAAGTGACGACGGAGAGTGATCCCCATGTTGGCCGCCACCTAACATTCGGTACCTTGGACTTGTTTACGACTGGAACCACCTGTTAGTTTCGCTTTACCTGTGATTTTTCTTTTTTTGTTTTAATCCGGAGCGGCCGCTCCGTGGCAATCTGTTGCATTCCCTTCCAGGCTTGGACTGTTAGTTTGTCGCTCTGGTACGACATTCACCCGCACCTCCCCCGTGATGTTTCACTGTATCCCCCTGTGGCGGTGCAACCGTCATGTGGAGATGATCGATAGACGCCACTGCTCGCTGCTCTTTGTGCCCGATGACATTTATCGCTACTGTCGGAGTTTGGAGGAGCTCTTACTGGATGCAAACCAACTTCGAGACTTGCCTAAGGTAAGTTAGCAACAAGCCGCTTCCGCACACCTTTCTTCCCCACCCATCCACACGAACTCGCACACAAAATGCAGCCTGTGTTAGAAGTTGACACTGAGCAACCAACTAGTTAGCTGAGCTGGTCCATCCCGTGAGAATGTGCGAGGACCTGGGGACAGTCATTACGCAAGACCAGCAAGCAGGGGCGTATTTCGTCATTTGGGGGCCCAAGGCAAACCTTCTCACTGGGGCCCTCCACATTCGTTTTTTTTTTTTTTTTTTTTTTTTAAAGTTTTTACAAAATGTGAGTATGTAATTCAGGCCACTTTTGTTCTATTACAATTATCTATCAGTTTAGTTGCTAAGTTGATAGTTACATAGCCATGTTTTTATAACCCACCCCAAAAAACGATTTTTAATATTAAGTGTGAATATGACAAAATTCTCCTATTTTCTGAGCTCGATAAAGTCCTTGAAATCCTCCTGGGGGATTATTATTACCTAACATGTGCATTATCTCAATGCTTTTACTGTAATTGATAAAAACACTAACCAACATTTAATATTATTACCGCCTTAATACATCTTTGTTATGGAAAGCATCATTCTCGGGTTCTTTTCTAAAACTAATGCATCCTCAGCTGACACTCTGGCCCTGTCCAGACGGGAACGCTTCTGAGATTTTTTTTTTTTCGAAAAGGATCACTGAGTGAAAACGATGTAATACACAAGGCTACGCCTACGTGTGGCGCTGTGAACAGATGCGCAGACGGAACCACGTGACACACCGTACTATGGAAGAAGAAAGGACGCATGCGCATAAGTATGTCGTCTTACACTTTCCAAGGCTTTGTCTAGACTTAACGTCAAAGTGGAATTACATGTGTGTCATTTTGGGAGTATAAGACAAGAAAATACCAGGAGAATGTTGACTGCTGTGAGTCATGACACTCAAAATATTCAGATAGTATGTTTGCTTGTCGTGAAACCTCACTTCTGGTCATGTGACGGCGACGGGTCGCTGACATCATCGCTTTAAAAAAGAAGCGGATTGCTCGTCTATCCGGAAACGGCGATGGTCTGTGTTTGCCTAATGGTAAGTCTGCCTCTGCCAGCAAGGCAGCAACAACCTGTAGAGGTGCAAATTTCCTGCACAGCAGGCCACTTCACGGGTTAACTACATGCATCTGCCTGGCCTTGGTTTGGTCACTGCTGCTTGCACAAGAAGCATTACTTTTACTTTAGGCACGGTAATTCTCCATGCAAGTGACAGTACTTCAAAACAGCTTTAAAGAGCTGCTGAACCAAAACAAAGAAACAAAAAACAATTGTTTTGGTATATAAACAGGACAAAGATCTCAAACTGCGCTGCTTGAACGGAATTTGAGATGAACACAACATAGCCTTTGTCTTGGAGACGTAAACATAAATTTATGAGCATCCATATTTGCGTGTAAATGATTATACAGTATCTCCCAAAAGTGATTACGTCCCTTAAATTTCAGTAACCATTTTATTATATCCTCTCAAGGGACAAAAGTACAGATCGATTAGTACGAGTACCACTAGTGGTACGTAGCCTTCATCCATCCATCCATTTTCTATACCGCTTGACCTCATTAAGGTCATGTGTAAGCTGTAGCCTATCCCAGCTGAGAGGCAGGGTACACACTTGCCTGGTTGCCAGTCAATCACAGGAAACATATAGCCACATGACCATTCACACTAGGGCTACTGCAAAAAAACCCCTCAAAAAACATGATCTCAATTCACACTAAGACACTCTAATTTCTAAATGATGACTTTCAAAATTTAATTAGCTGCATCACAAACAAATGCTGCAGTTTTCTTAAGGACTCACTGCACAGTCGTTGCCATGACGGCTGATGCTTCCTCCTCACTCTACCCGTGCCCCACCGAGCCTCGCTGGCCAGGGAGGGCTAATGTCAACCACGAGGCTCGCTGGCTGTCATTCGTCAGCTCGCAGGAGGAGCGATGCCATTAATTAATTGACTTTTCTTTTGACTGGTCTTTATTACATACATGAAGGTACTGTCGAGTGAGCAAGCGTGCCATGTTTTTGACGGGATAGATTATTTTCCGTCTCGTATGCATTCATTTTTATTAAGATTCAACTGTCCTTCTGGAATCTCCCATTAAGAACTGCCAATAGAACAAAAACATGTTTGTGTGTGAGAGAAAAACTGTATCAGCCAATTGCAATCTGAAGAAAATTGTGATTCACATTTCTTCCAGAATCAGAATTGACACTTGGGCTGGGAATCTCAGGGTACCTCACGATACTATATGATTCGTGGTAAATGGCTCACGATAATGATAATATCTTGATATGGTCATAGGGTGAAACAAAACAAACAAAAAAAAAGGCGGAATTTATATTTTGCAGCATTCAGTTGGGATAGGCTCCAGCTTAGCAAACGGTATAGAAAATGGATGGATATTTTGCAGCGTATGAGATCGTTTTAGTACAACATAACTGTAAACAGGATTTTAATTTAGGCGTGACACTATTTTAAACTCATTCAGAAAACACAACATCGTTTAGTGTAGTGTACAATTTGTGTAGTATAGTAGTAGTGACGTAACCACCGGAAAGACACAGACAATGACTGGATAAGGTTGAGCAGCACAAAAATATTGACAATAAAATACAGTACATAAACTAAACACACGTCTCTTGATTCAACAACACAAACATTTAGCATTTCAACATTTCTCTTACTAGGCACAGTTTTCTCAGTGAGCGTGGTGACGGACGAGGTGGCTGACTGCGCATGTTTGTCGTACCTTTGTATCCATGCAAAGTCCATATCCAGCTTTGTCTCATCCACACTATAAAAGCCAAAGTGAGTTCTTTCTTGTTCTCCTGTGACTTCTGCTCAAGTTTCTGCAGCTCTCACAAGGAGCTTCTCCTGGATGACATAAAATGGGGACTCGACACACTAGGGAGGAACGGTGAAAGAAGTTTTTAGCGGCTGTATATTAATAATAACGGCGAGAGCGAATAAATAGGCAAATATCGCGATAGTTTGAAATATTGATATTTTGTCACACCCATAATTGACACTCTCATTCACACCTATGGACAATTTAGAGTCTCCAGTTAACCTACATTCTTATTTCTAGGATGTGGGAGGAAGCCGGAAAAACTAAGCAAGCACTGTGAAAACATGCAAACGCCACATAGAGACATTCCAACGGAGATTCAAACCCTCGATTTCCTGACTGTGAGTCTGTAATCCTGACCAGTCCACAGTGCAGCCTATGCGGGCTCCATGAAAAGAATTACAAAATTTGATATAAAGTGACCGCATTGAAAATGTGAATATAAGTATTTTTTCCCACTAGATAACATATTATATTTGCCGTCTAGAGGTTTATACACTTCCGAGCGGACTGCCGCCCATCTCTCAAGCGACTCCAAAGCTAAACCGTGAGGACAAACAGTATAGAAAATGGATGGATATTTTGCA
Organism: Dunckerocampus dactyliophorus; assembly: GCF_027744805.1. Lineage (NCBI taxonomy): Eukaryota > Metazoa > Chordata > Actinopteri > Syngnathiformes > Syngnathidae > Dunckerocampus > Dunckerocampus dactyliophorus. Next base: position 15,412,022 of record NC_072832.1, on the reverse strand, counting down.
ACATATTGTCATATGTAAATCTTGTCATATCTAGAGGTTTATACATGCACAACAACAGGCTGTTGTGATGCACTTGCGAGCGGACTGCTGCCCATCTTCCAAGCAGCTCCAAAGCTAAACCGTGATTGCAAGCGTAGGCAGCAAAAACAGTCGTACTGGCAAGGCAAAACATTTTTCAAGTTTGAAAAGTACTTGTTGTAAAAAGTTTGAGAACCACTGGTGCACAGATTGTATAGCAGTATAGCTTGACTGTCTTTTGCCAGCTAGACAATAATGGCTATGTGTTGAGCCATTGTCAGTGGATAGTAAATGTATACTGCTATACAAACTGTACACTGACTAGTCTAAAGTATATCCATGTTTCATTTCTATCATGTTGTAACTTGAGAAGATATGCTGTAATAAAAATCAAATGTGGGGTAGTCACTTTTGTGCAATACTGCATTACTTCTTGACATACAAGTACATGGTCATGTGATGTGGTAGGAAAATGTCCAGGAAGTTTATCTTGTAGTACAACTAGGAAGAGACCTTGCAAAAAATGGGTCATGATAATAAAACTGTGGTATCTTATCTACTTTTGTAAGCTGTTTTTTTTTTTTTTTCCTAATGAAAGACTCACATTCCTGTTAGACTTTCAACGACATTAGCTCAACAAGCTGGCTCTCCTTCACTGAACTGTGCGAAAGTCAAACAAATGACCTCGATTGACAATCTAGTGTGATAAAACAGACCAGAAGCAAAACAGACGGAAATTGTTGACGGTCCAACTACTAGCCTCTGAGATGGGGTACACACATGTAACCCCATTTGGAAGCTAATGCTGTGGATTAAGTTCAGTACTACTTATAGGATTAATGCATGTTACTCCTTGTGATTCATTATTTTCTGTTACTTTACGCAATCCCACTGTCTAGACTCAGTGCGTTTTATCTCTGACGAACTAACATGTTTGGTTTTGTTGCGGCATAGCACTCAGTTTTGGCTGCCACACCAGTTGTGCTTCACAGCTGACCCTGACAAGTGTACAGAGGATGCCACTTGGACCTGTCCTCAACTCATGTAGCTCACTAATGGAGACGAGAGACCTCTTATATAAAAGACCATAGTTTTAATTCACAATATCTAGGTTTATTTTGCCAAATGTTCATGATGTCTAACATTTTTTACATTGTCTACACTTGCTCTGTAATATGGCACTGAGTCAACTGTAGTAGTACACCTTGAACTGAACTGCGAACAGCTCTTTTACAACCCATATATAATTATTATAAATGACAAATTAGGCTGTTAAGTTCATGAAATGATTCATATTATGTTTGGTGATGTGGTCATTGAGCTAAATGTTACTCTGAGCTAGATGTAATAATTCCTTGATTTATTGTTCAGGACCATGTTGATTGTATGGAAATTGATTGATTGTTTATGTCTTGAAGCAGTTGAGGCAAAATTGAGTGCACCTCTTGGGTGTAACCAGCAGTTTGTATTCAGACTGCTTACTCAGTCTCAACTACAGTCGTCCCTCACTACATCGTGGTTTAAACCCCACTCTCTCACTCTATTGCGGTTTTCTGAAAATTAATGAAAAAACAACTGACCATTGTTGCGTGGTTAACTATGGACTATTATGAGTCAAAATATTGAAAAGACAAGTTATGTGTAATATTCTGGTCACTAGGTCTCAATAATGGTACATGGATGAGACAGATTAGATTGAGACAGCTTCACACTGCATGTGGTAGTCAGTCATGGCATGCCCAACATGACATAGTGAAAAAAAGTTCTCCCATTCTGTGTGGTAAGTTTTTGGCTTCTCTGTCCTTCTCCCCCACTCGGTTTGAAACCCTTTCTTAAGTTTAGAATAAACAAATTGGAGGCTAACTAGTTAACCCGGTAGCATGGTATGTTTAAAGCGGCGGCCTTCTCTTGTGTTCCTGCAGTGATCCCGTAGCCTGTGCATTGCAGTTGTAAACAAGGAGTAATAGGAGTGTAAAGGTGACTACAGGGGTGTTTTTTCATGTATACGGGGCTTTATAAAGGTAAAAAAAATCATATTTAGAAAGTCTTAAACAGGTTTTCTATGCTCTAACTCCAAAAATATTCAATTTATTATTAATATTGAATCCTACTTCGGAAATTCACTTATTGTGGTTGGGTCTGCAACCAGTTAACCTCGATAAACAAGTGATCACTGTAGTTCACAATGTAAAGAAGAGCAACACGGCGTTAGTTATGGGAAGTTGAATTACATTCACGCTATGTCAACTTTTTAGCATTATTCTGATAAATATGACACTGGTATGGAAGCAGGAGTTCAGAACAATCAGAGATGTGTTCATGCCATTTAAATAACTGTAAAAAACAAGAACTGGTGAATTAAAAACTAGTGAGAGCAACAGCATTCGTGTTTAACATGAGTAATGATGCGAACAATCTAGCAGGCTACGATACATCAGCAAATACTCACTTTCCTGCTCAAAAAAAAAGATGCAGATTAGACAACATGCTATCCAGATACATGCTACATCAAATGTATGTTTGTTAAGTCAGCGGTTTCATCTGTTTACTTCTTCTACTTTCTGCATGTTCCATTAAATCAAATCAAACTTGATTTATAAATAACTTTTCTGCACATAAAATGCAACACAAAGTGCCTTCCAGGGTTAAATACAATGCCCGACAACCCCCTCCCACACACCCCAACCACACACACGCACACCTATACACACATAAACTTAAAATACTCCTTAAAAACAAACCCAAATACTTCTCCACTTTCCGCACTTGATTCATTGTGTAGAAATAACAAAGTGCCCCTTCTTTGACAGGCTACGTTGGACTTCTTCTAAGTAGTCAGAATCAGGAACGTCAAACAATAAATGACGTTTGTCTGATGCCAATGTTACAGAGGGTTTCAGGATGTCGTCGAAGTTTGGTGTAAATGACGTGAGCATCGGCTGCAGGAGGCAAGTTTATGCATGTGCACAGTCTGTCTCTTTTAACAGTCAAGACACCTTATCAACCCACACAACACACTTCCATCCTTCAAAATAAGAGCTCTGTGTGCCACATCCTGTTTACTTGTGGTAACAAAATAACGGCATCATAAAAAATTGCTTACACCAACATTGAGGCAGCAAACAAAGTATACAGTACTTGTGCTAATACGGTAGCTCAACTCAAATATCCAGCCAAATATCCACGTGAGCCCGTGTACTTTTCATAGACAAATCTTTTACATGTTATTTGTTTGATATTCTGCACCCAGGTTAGTGCAAGTTTAAGTGCCTGCAGCATCACACACTCACTAACACATAACACAAACAACAGCTTATGTGGAAATGTTTTTTCATGAGCTTTTCAAAAGTAAACATCTTTTGTGAAAGTGTACTCCTGTGGAAAGAAATGCCATAACATTTATATTCAAGTTGAATGGTTCGATATGTGTATACTGCTTGAGAATAGCCCTGTGAGAAATTCATAGTAAATTGAAAAAAAGTTAATATCATTGAAAAAAATTCATAGAGGGTGGTCTAGTGGTTAGCATGTTGGCCAACACAGTAACAGTCTGGAGATCGGAAAGACCTGGGTTCGATTCTCCCTTGGGCATTTCTGTGTGGAGTTTGCATGTTCTCCCCGTGTGTGTGTGTTTTCTCCGGGTACTCCGGTTTCCTTCCACATTCCAAAAACATGCAGGTTAGGTTAATTGGCGACTCTAAATTGTCCATAGGTATGAATGTGAATGGTTGTTTGTCTATATGTGCCCTGCGATTGGCTGGCGAGCAGTCCATGGTGTACCCCGCCTGTCGCCCGAAGTCAGCTGGGATAGGCTCCAGCATGCCCCGCGACCCTAATGAGGAGAAGCGGTATAGAAAATGGATGGATGGAAATTCATAGAGAAGTTATGTCATTTCATCCAAAAAGAACTCACCCTCATTTCAGCCATGCAAACTTCTGTAACTTCTGTAACCCTGCCTGGGGAGGTGTTCAGGGCACTTTTGACCAGTTGGGGGGCTCGGGGAAGACCCAGGATATGTTGGAGAGACTATGCCTCTCAACTGGCCTGGGAACGCCTCGGATCCGTCGGGAGGAGTTGGACGAAGTAGCCGTGGAGAGGGAAGTCTGGGCTTCCCTGCTTAGGCTGCTGCCCTGGCTACTTGACATCGGAAGTGGAAGAAGATGGATGGATTGGTGGATGGGTGGATGGCACAGCCATTTCCATTTGTTTTGCAAAATTTACCAACATCGGTTCTTCCAGGTTACTGCCCTTAACACCACACCTGCCCATCACCTTCTCATCTCCTCTGTTTCCTTCACCAACATGGGAATTGAGATCTGCACCAACTACCACTCTCTCACCTGAAGGAATAGTCTGCATCAGATCCTCCATCCAGCTCCAGAAATTCTCTTTCTCTTCTCACAACCGACTTGTGGAGCGTACACACTAACAATATTCATCATCACTCCCGATTTCAATCTTCATCGTAATATCACCGTCTGACCTCCACAACACTGTATACATACAATTCCTTGCTGCCTTTCAATCTCTTGGACACACTATATCAATTTTCATATCAATTTTTTTCCTCCCTACCCTTTCCTTTCATTGTGCCAAAGTTTTGAGTCCCTACTCTCACTGCTACGCTGCTGTCTTTCCTTGCTGTCTCTGACTTGGTTGTCTTCAACCAACAGTTAAATCCCCACGGTCCTGTTTAAACCGTTTTATGAAGCTCTTCTTTTCTGGACATAAAAACATTCACACATGATAAAATAACTGTTAAGTGATTTTCTATTTTTGTCCCGCTCCAACTCCATTAATGAATGTTTATGGGGCTGTTGTAGTGAGTCAGGCAGGGAGTATGCTGGCGGTTTGTTTACGTGACTGAAGTTTTATATATTTGCGTTTGAGCAGCCTTGTGAGTGATGTAATTACCATTTGAGGCATATTTATTTGCATTGTCAAAGTTGACATTATTTCATGGTAGATACAAAGTTGATCGGCCTGAAGAGCTTTAAAATAAAGCTTTAAATTTTGTCAGAATATCAACACAATTAATGTGTTAAGATTTTTTTTTTTTCATTCATTTGATAAAGCAAAGAATGTTTTCTGCTCATTACACTTACATCAGGGGTTTCAGTACACTCCACAAAATATGCTCCAGAAAAGTTTTTGGAGAGTAGGGTACCCAACTCTATTATGTTCCTTGAGGAAAGACTCAGGGGCAATACACACGGAAACGTTTTTAGATCAAAACATCAAACTTTTTTTTTTATCATTTCAGCCTCTCATCCACACGGAAACGGTGTTCTGGGTACACTGATACTGTATTTTTTTTAAAACAGCTTCCAGAGTGTGAACATCTGAAAACGCCGGCTCGTTGTTTCCGTATAGATGAGCAATCCGCTGCTTTTTGGAAATAATGACATCACCGACCCGTCGCCGTCACGTGACCAGAAGTGAGCTTTGATGACAAGCCAACATAATATCTGAATATTTCAAGTGCCGCGACTCACCGCAGTTGACATTCTCAAGGTATTTTCTTGTCTCATACTCCCCAAATGACTTGCTGAAATAATTCCACTTTGTCGTAAGTCGAGTCGAGTGGAAAGCGGAAGACGACGGACTTATGTGCATCCATTCTTTCTTCTTCTATAGTATGGTGTGTCGCATGGTTTCGTACGTATGCGTGTTTGTTCACAGTGCCACATGTAGGTGCGCCTTCTGTATTACATCGTTTTCACTCCAGTCATGCATTCCCGTCTGGATGCAACTATTTACTAATCCGGCACAGTGTGGACACATTTTTTTCAACCCGCCAAAAAAAATAAAAAATCTCAGCAGTGTTCCCGTGTGGGCACGGCCTCAGTGTGTCACCGTGCTATACATTATTATATCCTCCTGGGCAAAATTTGCTGATAGAGATAAAGACTTTTATTGTCACGGGTTACAGTTTTATCAGGTTCAAAATTGGTGAGCTGGCAACAGTACTTCAAAATTCTTCAATTTTGTTATGAAAGAAAATTATGATTTCTTTTTGATTCAGTTTTATTGTAATTATTGGAATATCTATTGGGTGAATAACCTTTATACATATATACATTATGATTAAGAATTCCAGGGTGTCTGGTGGGATATTAAGGTTGTCTACAACCATGTAAGGCTATTTTATCCTCAAAGATTATATAAAATTCCCATAAGAAAAGGCTTGACCCATTTTACTATCTTTTGTAGTTAGTACATCAGTGAATTTGATTAACCTCCATTGATGAGATTGTCAATATTTGAGTCTTTTGCTTCATTAAATCAATTATATATTTTTTTTCCTCAGAGAAAAGCTCAACTTTCCGTAGCTGTGTGATTGTACTGTTTAGTTTGTTGGCCGAGTAAAAGCTACACAACAGGTACTGGAATTTAAAACAAAGGCAGCATTAAGGGTTCTGCTCATGTTATTATCGGTGTTAATAAGCATGCAGCAAATCAACACAAATGCTACTCTGCCATATCCACATGACAATGGAGTGATGTTTGAGTCCAGTTGAGAAGTGTTCTATGCATGTTTAGTGTAATGAAGGGTTATTAGTTGCATGAACACATAGAGAAATGGTTAATCATGCTTGCTGGCGTGTCACTAATGTCTTCAATGCTCGCTGAGTGAACTCAAAAACTGGATCGTATCAGTTCACTATCCACTTCAGTGCTTACTTTGCCTCCGAGGTGGATAAGTGGATGCGGCTTGACTGGCTCGGTGCTCACTTTTTGCCCAAAGCAGCACTTGTTTTCCCTTGGATGAAAAACACACAAGCACATTAAATCCTTAAGCGGTGCACTGACCTTTACTCAAATGTATAATTTTGTGGTGTGGCACTTGTATGAATGTTGTAGCCTTTTAAGCAAGTGATGTAATAGCTGAATACAAAACAGTTTTTTCAATTGGAGATATAATTGTTTTAAACTCTTTTAAACCGTCTGCTTTTGTGGTTTCAATTAGCTTTTGTGTGGTTATTAGAGCTTCAACTAATGATTATTTTCTTAGTCGATTAATCTGAAGCTAGTTGTTTAGATTATTCGAGTAATCTGTTAGGTCCTAGATGGACCAAAACAATCTACACTAGGGATGCTCCGACCAGGGTTTTATGCTGCCATTCCGATCATCAATGAGTGAGTGAGATCGGCTGATACTGATACCGATCACATGGATTAACTGTGCATTTTTCAATTTATTTATGATGAGTGCTATTGGCCAGGCCTGCCATTCGACAATTCCAAGGGCCCCTGGCAAATAGGTAATGTTCATAAAACAACACACAAATGGTGTTTGGAGGACCAGACATAATTAGTGTAATGACAATAATAGACACTTGAAAAAGTTAGCACGTACCCGATGGATGTAATATCCACTTCCCCATTAGACAAAAATGAGGTCAGAACTGACCACATTGCTTGTTTGTTTTAAAAACAAAATGTCACTGTGCTAAAAAAGTCACATTTGGAGTCTAAAGACGAGAAGCTAGGCGGCTAATTCTATCTCATTAGCTAATTAGCTGCGGCCGTAACCAGCTAGGCAAAGCGTGTAAAGAAAGATGCAAGAGAAGTCGAACACCAGTGCGTTTGCCAAGGAAGTGATCAAACACACAGGCATCGATTGGCGTAGCCTGTGATAAGCTGTCAAACGGAAACCATTGAGATTTTACCAACTAGTTTTGATTCTCGCGGCAATACGGGAAAAATTGCGTTCTTTGTCGGCTCAGTATGGGTGTTGCGAACCGTACGTGACACAGCAGACATGCACATTCATGTCATGTTTGTGTTGCCATGACATTAATTGTCATGTCGCCGCCACATGGCAATCAGATTTTGTGATCGGCTGTGAAAGGCATTTATCGGCATATGCCGATCGTGTTTTTTTTACGTAAATCGATCGATACTAATCTGACCGATCCATCGGAACATCCATAATATAAACCAAATACAAACAGTTTGGTATGCAGAAAAGAGGTAAAAATGCTGATCACTGTTTTCCAAAGCCAAAGCTGATGTGTGTATATAGTATATCGTGTTTTGCCTATAAGACAAAGATAATAGGTCTGGTTTCATGGATGACTAAGGACATTAAAAGATATTCACATTTGAGAGGCTGAAATCAGAGCATATGTCCTTTTTTTCAATAAAATAAACCATTAATTGAATACCAAAGTAGTGAATTACAGCTCGTCGATTAATTGGCTAATCAATTAATCATAGATTCATCGATTAATTGTTGCATCTCTAGTGGTTACTTTGTTTTAGTTGTTTTGTACACTGACCTTGAATCCTTTGTGACATAGAGTATATAATCAGACTGTTTTTAAAATAGTAGTAGTCTTACTAAACATCTGTTAAGCTTGTGAAGAAGAATGCAAGACAGCCTGCTGGAGTCTTTTTGTCTGTTTTAAAAATGAGCATTGTTACAAATCGGAAGTGTGACAGGTGATGTATAGTGTCTAGTTGCTTTGAATGTTTTCATTTTGAGCAGTTTGAGTGAAACAACTCCTTCACCTGTGCGGTTGTATAAGCACATGCTTCTGCATAATACAGCGGAATTCCTTCTGGGCAAGTTTTGCCACATGGCATTCATCTTGGTTACGCCTTCGGACAGTTATTTTGGAGTGACAAGACCAACTTCATACCTAAATGATTATAGAGTGAATCATAACATAATATTTTGTCCGGCGTGAGATGTACAAGATGAATCTAATGTACTTGCTTCCTGCTCTGTTAGAACCACAGTTTAATCAAGAGGGGATAACCTGAAGTTTGCAGTTTATTATCATACTGTAAAATCACTTTCAGTCATAGATTTTTATTTGTGTTTGGATTTCATAATCATTATTTTGTCCGTCACCACAAGCCCGGTCTTTGCACTTTAATCATTTTGAAAGCATGTTTTTGGTTTCACAAAGTAGTAGGATAAAGACTTGTCTGAATGAGCATTTCTTTTTTAATTTTCCTATTATTTAAAAGCCCTTGTTTTGACATCAGTAGCATCGACAACACGTCTGTATGGGTCTGACAGGTGATTTACCTCGGACCACCTTTAACTAAAAGCAAACTAACCACAACTCACTTTCTGATGACAAATACTGTATCGAACCCAATATAAGACTGTATTTTTCTACTAGAAAAACAGTCTGAAAAAGACTTGTCGTCTTATATTCGGGGGGTTACGTAGAGAGTCATGGAATGAATCAGAGGTTTTCTTCATGTTACTCACACTAGTGACCTGGAGAAATGCAAACACGACATAGAGACCCTGTGGAAGAAAGTGTCTCAAAGGTGTCTGAAAGGTTATGTTAGCAACAGAGGAGTTGTTATGCTAACTTTAAAATAATGGGGAGTCATAAAACTCCTTTTTTTTTTTTTTTTTTTTTTTTAGTTTGTCTTATTTTTTCAAAACAAGCAGTTGCACTACACGCATGTTGTGCAGGCATATCATAATTTTTTTTCTTCAGATTTTTCAGTTTTTACGGCACTGGAATGGGTGATCAGGCTGTTTTCTGTTTTGGGGGTAGTGTCATAGTTGTAGCAGAGGCAGTGACACTGACTGTCTGAAAGGTAATAGTGGAAAACTGGGACGCGGGTGTGAAATTAAACACCCAATGGTCACTTGACTTGAAAATAATTGTTGTCTGAGAAGTATATGTCACATCCCTGACTATCTGATCCTTGATTATCTGAATGCAGTATTGTGTGTTGCTGTGTGAAAGTGCACACATACATGCCAATACACAGCAATGAACTCCATGTCACTTGACTCCTTCTTCTGTACAGTATGATGTTGAGCAGTACTGTATGTTGATGGTCATGCATGCATTTGTGTAATTACTAAGAAAGAAGTGGCACTTAATGGCATTGCTCTGACTGTTCAAGTGTCTTATTTAGGGATGCCCCATTCAAGGTTTTATGCCCGGGGTTCCGATACCGATCATCCAGGACTGAAATCGGCCGATACCGATCACATGGATTAATTATACATTTTAAAATGTATTTATGAGTGCTATTGGCCACGGGTGCCGTATAATTATTAATTATTAATAATTCTATTCAAACATGACACCTGTATTTACTGACAAATGAGTACAATTAGTGGAGCTGTGTTTTGTAAATAAAGTGCCATTTAAATATCACACAGTGTCACATAAAACACAAATAGCGAATACTTTCTTTTTGTCAAATTGGTTTTATCATAACCTAATAAGTCGCTAATGTCGTCGTTTAATAGGTTGTAGTGTGACACTACACGTATAGTAAAATGTAGTAAACAACAAACTTCACTAATATAGCTTTATTTAGTGAAAACATTGTACTCCGGTGAAAGATTCCTTTAAAAGGGACGCACACCTATCGTCATTACACAGCGTTTAAATTATTTATGTTGTGACCTTCCTGAGCCACTTAGTGATTGCATTTATTTGCGTTTTGCTTTTTTTTTGGTTTGTTTAAAGTATTTACAGTATGGTGTTGTGACTTGAGTTGCACGATTAGCCACAGTAGACTGCATTAAAAATTGCATTATTTATTGTTTGTTTAGAAAGAATTCAGTTATTTTGGTTATTTATTTTAAAAACATATGTTCCACTTCCGTCTTGTACTATTATATTGTTGAAAAATGACAGTTTTTCTTCTTCTTTTCAGTGAAGATATTTAAAAATAACACATTTTACAGCCGTAATTATAATGCCGTGAAACTGATATCTTTGTCCAAGTTTATCGTACCGTCAGAATCTCATAACGGCTCATGCCTAATTGCTACGCTATAATTTCAAACGATATTTAGAATCTTGCATGATGCACAACAACAACTGGTGCTGAAGGTGAAAGACAAAATTCAATGATTGACTTGGGTTTGCATAGGTTAACCGCTTGACTCAGCCTGTTTTGGTTTTTGTGTTACACATGGGTGATTTTTTTTTCTTTTCTTCAGGGGGCGTGGAGCCCATTGACAGTAACAGGAAGAACTGGTTTGATCTTGCAAACGTGCACATTTGTAAGCGTTGTTGTTGTCAAGCAGATTTGAACGCCACTATGAAACTGCTTTTCTTTGAGATGCACGATTTGAGGTGATGGGAAAGATGGTATCAGTCTTCTGTTTTTTTTTGTGTTTATTATGTGTCACAATTGGGGAAGTTGGATGTCTGTCAATGGTGTGAAAATGAACACTTGTGCTGATCAGTTCAAGTGCATAGGAACCATCCTGCACCGAACAGGACATCCTTTATGAGCTCATAGGCTCTTTGCAGCTTTGGTTGCATTGGATTTGAACCAACACATTTAAGTTTGCTTGCACAAATGAAGGATTAAGGGTTGTTCCAACTGTCTGACATGTGCAGCACCTATTTTTTTAGGGTGGAGTTAGAGTGGAATTTATGCATCATGCAAATTATAACAACACGGTGTTGAATTGTTCTCTCTCTGGATAGCAGTTTGACAACAATGTCTTATTTTGAACTGCTTATTTTACAGTGATCCGACATCTGTTCAGTCTGGCTAGTCAAGACTGTATTTTTTTCCCCCCTTTCTGCACAGTCATATAATTTATAGCGGCAAAAGTTCATCACAACTTTGCAGCGGTACAAAAACCCCCAAAAAACTGTTGGACTCTTCTATGCATATAAATCTTTTTCATTCAATTGCGTAGCTTTTCCAAAAATCCAAATGGAAAATGAATCAGCATTGTTTATTCTGTATAAATTCAGATATATCGCTGTTAATTTGAATACAATCATGTATATATTGTTTATTATTGTATCTGCCAAAAAAACCAGAGGTGCAGTCTTTGAGATTATTGTGCTATGTTTTGCATTACAAAAGCTGTATGGAATTCAGACATTACTCATCATATTTATTGCACATGTGGTTTTATTTCTTTGGTTTAAAGGATTAAAGGGAGTGATATAAAGAAGTTCTGGCATTTAATTTGAGTTAAGTCAATCATTTGCTGCCCGTTAGAGCTTTTTCCACGAACTACGCCAAATGCTGCTGTTGTTTAACTGAGAAACAATTAGTCTTGCAACCTATTCTGATAATTGGAAACATCTACTTTTAGCAGGCCACCCATCAGAATATATTTCATGTAGCTCTCTTGGATAGAAAGGTCATGTCGAGTCCCAAACTGTCCACAAAACAACAGAACAACCCTAATTTGGATCGGCATAGGCACAGGCACAGGGGATGGGCATGCTAATGGCTTGATAGTTAACAATTTGGTGGTTTGTTTTGATGAAGTGAATTGAAGCAGTTGAGGCACGGTTGGGAAGCACTAATGGCAGAGACAGGATTCATTGATTGATTGAGTCTCAACTAGTTTGCAAAGAATAGGCTAGAAGTGAAATCGAATGGAAATTGGCATCAGGGCTGGGAAGCTACATCCGCACAGAACTCCATTATAGCACAGGAATTTAGCACAGGAATTTAAAACCTTTATTTTATTTAGTTTGTCAGGGCCGCCACACAAGCAAAACTCTTGTGTTTCAAGTATGTGCATGTTCTAACTACATTTGCCTGCCGTTTGAGTGCCAGTTGGCTTGCTCTCACATAGTGCAAGTTGATTCTGGCTGCTTATTAGTTTCACTCTCTGTATCTTTTCATACTGTATACATTATACAGTGTTTTCCATAGGTCAGCCGTTTAAATGTGGCAGGGAGGCAGTAAATGACGTAATCATATAATCTGCATTATTGGCCATGATGCAAAAGTTATTGTAAAACAAAGCTTTTTGGTTCGTGTCTTAAGAAATGTGCAACATTAGCTCCGAACAGAACATTAAGTTATTGACTTAAGTGGAGATCAATAAAGTATCTATCTTAATGGGGTTGACTTTGTGGTGTAAACATGTTTTTGTACTGGCATGCCTTTATTTTGAAAGCGTACTGTAACTTTACTGGCTAAGGATGTGTGGCACGCCGAGGTTGCTCGAGTGTTGCCCTGCGGACTGGACCCAAAGGTCACGGTCGCTTGAGGTTGCGAATGAAAAGCTTGCGTTGAGAAATACACCTTGAAGTCTGATTGAGCCCACATATACAAGGGACGTCAGCCTTCATTTTGTGCAGTGATGGACGTGCGTGTGTGTGTGCTGTATAATCATCTCCAAGAGGAATTCACACATGTCTATCGATTTATCAGTGCTCATGTAAAACTTTTATCATAATTTTACCATGCACAATACACATCTTTGAACCAGAATTACTTGCTGTAACATTTATTAACCGATTAATCATGTTTAATCTTTCAATTTAATAAAATGTAAAAATGGTTCATGTTTTTTAAGTGTGCAGCAGTCAAATGTCTTAAGGGATACGCAACGGTAAAATGTTTGGGAACCACTAGAGTAAGGAATATTTAGATTAGTAACAAACCAGCTGAACCAGTAATCTGAACCAGTAAGTGTCATTAGTTGCAAACATTCTGGCACGTCAACAAAGTGACCTTGCTGATGGCATCAGGGTTCCGAATTCTTAATAAACATTGCAATGGTTATTTTCCGACCCAGAATCAGACGTCTGACCAGTGGTGTGCAATTTAAGGACAGCATGGAGGAGATTACGTTTTCTGGAGGTGGGAGGAGGGGTGGGTGCTTGTTAATCAGTGCAACTTGATAACATCATGCCCACGCAAAAAGAATTGTGTGCCTCCTGCCTGTGAGGCTGTGCAGGTGATTTAAAAGTAAACAAAGTTTGTTCAAATAAACACAGGATTTTTTGAAGCTGCGGTGGTGGGCTACATGGGAGGGCGGATTGCTACCGCTGTGTCGTGCCGCTGCTGTGTCTGCAATATATTGTTTTTTTATGACAAATAGCAATTTCTTATGACTTATATATTAACAAAACTGTTAATTTAATGGCAAAGTTGCCGAGAGCACTTAAAGTGAAAGTCTAAAATGTCGAGACTCCTTTTGTTACCTGACCTAATTAGTCAACACAAGACGTGTCGCATATCTGGTCAGACATATGCAAGTTGCAACAAGACAGAGCGGCGATTCCGGTGCATGCTTATCAAAATAAAGCGCAGTGAGCAACCAAGATTTTTTTCAACATTTTTATGACATTTTAAATCGATTTCAAACTAATTTTGGTCAACGTGTGTAAAAAAATAAGCTTTATATGTATCTATTTTTACAATGTATTACTTAAAATTGTTTTCAAGTTAAAAAAAAAACTAATTTTTAAGGTGTGGCGGCTTTTATTTTGTAGTGGTGGGCCGCCACAATCAATTACATGTAACGGAAACCCTGTTAACAGGTTGGGGTTTGTACATTATAGCGATGTAATTTATCTTATCTCTGGCGTTTTTCCAGAGAGATTATTACATCGCTGTTAGCATGAATTAACTTGAGACAATTGTGCACATTAGCACTGAATAAGTCATCGAAACTTACCCTTATGCATTCCCACATAGTATCAGCATTTGACACCAAATATGAGGTGAAAGAAAAATTGTAAAAATACAGTAGTAGTCTATCTGTGCGACGAGAGAAAGTTAGCACACGCACAATGGACATGTGTGAAGTGAGACAGATGTAACAGAGAATCCGGCCACTTTTCAAAATAAAACATCAAGGAAATTATTTTTTTCTTTCTGTGCGGCCTGGTACCAAATGACCCACGGCCCGCGGGTTGGGGATCACTGCTATAATGTACGAACCCTTTTTTCATAGGGCATAGTAGTCCATCCACATCTTTATTAATACCACTATTAATACCACAAGATTTAACATGCAAAAAGCTAAGATGCAACAGTTTGTTACACGCAATATTGTATAACCGAGACAGTGGTCGAGAACCGAGGCAAAATTTTTGACAAAATTTTAGGCGAAAACCGAATCGCTACGAAAATGGGGGCAGCTAGGTAGAGGAACCAGGACGGTGTTCACTTAGCGATACTGTGCATTTATACTTTAGGTATTGCTGGAATTAATAATTTGTAACAACGCATTATGTGCTATGTGTTTGCTTTGATAATATGTATGAGTGGTCCATGGTGTTCGTCTTTGTAAATCCCACTGTGCATTCTTTGACTTTATGTGTTTTCTTTTTACCTTACAGCCATTTTTCCAACTGGCGAAGCTAAGAAAACTTGGCCTGAGTGACAATGAGATCCAGAGAATTCCACCAGAAATAGCTAACTTTGTACAGCTGGTCGAGCTGGATGTATCTCGAAATGGTAAGCGCAATTGTGTCAATCTGGATTATATGATTAGAAAAGGGTTTTCAAAGCAGGCCTATATTGTTTGCTCTTCCCTTGTGCAGATATTATGGAAATCCCAGAGACCATTTCATATTGCAAAGCCCTCCAAGTGGCAGACTTCAGCGGGAATCCATTAACAAGGTATTATGGCAGATTATGTCGGTTTTGCCCGTCAGGAATGGGGAAATAAATAGTGGATGAAAAACACATTATATAGTCGTTGCTGCGGAACAAAGCATGGTGATCACAGCGAGCAATGTCGGCTGTTCTCAGTTTAATACAAATAGTAATACAGCTCGTAATGACAAGGGCTGACAAGTGCTTATGGTTTGAAAGGAATAGAAGCAAGCACACAAAGGATGCTTAGAAACGAGTTTTCATCTTGTCTAGTGATGTCATCGGTCAATATAGGCATAAAAATTAGATATCGGTCTTGTTTTGTTTTGCTAGGTCAGTATGTCTGCGGTCTGGAATTACAGTCGTCAGTCGTTTATTGCGGTTAATTGGTTCCTGACCTGACCCGCGATAAGTGAATTTATGTGAAGTATGATTCAATATTAATGGAATATTTTCATAGTTAGAGCATATAGAACCTTTTTACAACTTTCTAAACACGGTTTTTACAATTATTAGAGCCCAGTAGACATGAAATAACACGCCTATAGTCACCTTTACACTTGTATTACCCAATATAGTAGACATAATAATAGAAAATAAGCCATTTTAGACTTGGGTAATATAAAAAAAAGACTCACATGCTATTGTCTCATCAATGCCACGTTACTGACAACTAGAGGCCAGTGTAGGATACTACTCTGCTGCCGCTGTTTAAGGAGAGACTCACGATGCACTTCAATTGCTTTATTAGCAAGCAGAGAACACATGCAGTGAACATTCACACAACCACTCTCTACACTGCTAACTTTCTACTAGCACTCAGCTACAGTCAACTTTCGCTAGCTAAGGTGACAAACGTCACTCCCCAGGCCCTGCCTCTTAAAGGCACTCACAAGTCACAGATACTATATTATACTTCATATCAGGTCTTCTGAATGATTTATATTTGTATTTTCATTCATTTTGCCATTTTCGTGCTTGAAAATACGCCAAGAAGATATACAATTTGCTTAAACACGCATCTTTTTTTTTTTTTTTTTTTTACTAATAATAGGCCGTATTCAACCACGAAACTGTCGTCATTTATTAAGTAACATTTTTGAAAAACTGCGATAAAGCGAGGGCGCGATGTAGCGAGGGACGACTGTATTTCTTGTAATTGTGCAATTTGCAGTGATTGTAAAGCACTGCAAGGGGGGAGTGAGGTCCCTTCCTTTAATACTTCTAATCTAATACCACACCCCTAATCTAATACCACACCCCAGGAAGAATCACTTAGTCAGCAGGTAGCATACCTGCAGCAAAATAAAAAGACGGGAGATGAATGAGTCCATTTTATAATTTCACTGTCTTAGTTTCATACTCTGAACTTTACTTTGTTTTTATACGTACGGTTGTACCATATAGAAATGTGCAACTTTCCAAATTGTGTCATTGCCAGCATTATTTCATTGGATTCTTATTTGTGAATTTATTAAGACTGAGCTGTCTTACTCGTACTGTAGATAGTAGGAGAACATGTTATTTCAGTTGACCATCGGTCATGAGGTTTTTTACATGAGATGTTAGTTAGAAGGAAGAGCTGCTGCCAGCATCGGTATTGGTTGATATTCGTATCAGTAATGAAGTACTCGACAATATCTGTATTTGGGTAAGAAAGCCAATATCGAGCATCTCTAATCTTGTCTCTTGGTTGATTATTTTCAATTAAGTTTGCATCTCCTGCTGTTTCCCTTTACTGTCTTTCCAGGCTACCTGAAAGCTTTCCAGAGCTACGGAATCTAACATGCCTTTCCATCAATGACATCTCACTGCAAGTCCTACCAGATAACATTGGAAAGTAAGTGGCATTTGATGTGACATAATGAGCACAAATCTGTAGCAGGTGAAAGGAAATAACCCGGTTTTGTTTTAGACTGTGTATAAAAAAAGGCATTTATTAGCTCTTATTAGCAGATGTTACCGTAGGTATTTTACCTAGTCACTTTAAACCAGGGGTGTCAAACTCGTGCCATGGAGGGCCGAGACACTGCAGGTTTTATCTCCAACCAGTTTCTCCAGCAGGTGATTTAATTGATGAGCTCCTTCCCTCAAATTGAAGGTGCTGATCATTAAAAATCACCTGCTTTGGTAACTGGCTTGTAAGAAAACCTGCAGCGTCTCAGCCCTCCATGGCACGAGTTTGACACCCCTGCTTTAAACACCTTAGATCAGTTGTCCCCAACTTTTTTTGACCCACGGACCGGCTTGTGTTCCCACAAATCTCCCGCGGACCTACATTATAGCGATCTAATTTATCTTATTTATTATGTGTTGTGTCAAGTTCCAGCCAAGTTTTTCCAGAGAGAATATTACATCGCTGTTTGATATTTGTGGTAAAAGGCAGTGCGCTAGCATGAATTAACTTGAGACAAATGTGCACATTAGCACTCAATAAGTCATCAAAACTTACCTTTATGCATTCCCACATAGTATCAGCATTTGACACCAAATATGAGGTGAAAGAAAAATGGTAAAAATACAGTAGTAGTCTATCTGTGCGGCATGAGATAAAGTTAGCACACGCACAATGGACATGCGTCAAGTGAGACGGATGTAATAGAGAGAATCCAGCCACTTTTCAAAATAAAACATAAAAAAAAATGAAATAATGGAAATTATTTTTTCTCTCTGTGCAGCCAAACGACCCACGGCCCAGGGTGGGCCACCACTGCTTTAGATCATGGGTCTCAAACTCAATTTCACTGGGGGCCACTGAAGGTAGAGTCTGGGTGAGGCTGGGCTGCATCAAGTATTGGGAGTAGAGCTGGGTATCTCAGGGTACCTCACGATACGATACAATTCACAATACATGGCTCACAATAACGCTAAAGGGCCACCCCTCCCCCGGTCCATGTGATAACACCACTGTTAGTTCAGTGTTGGTGTTTACTAACACTGAGCTTGCCCAGATGTTGCGGGCTGCAGTTACACTACTCTTTGATGTCCAGTCGCAGGCCGCAAGATACGATTTGGTGGCCCGCAAATGGCCCGCAGGCTGCGAGTTTGAAACCCCTGCTTTAGATGCAGTATAAAACACTTTCCTCTTACAAAAGCATGCAAAAAAAAAGGCTTGCTAAAGTCTTAACTTATTTTGAATGTTTTGAAAGCATAACCTTGTTCTTTCCTTGGCTGCATATCCTCTTGAAAGGCAATGATGGCAATGATGTCTTTAAATGTCACATAATCAGCAACTAGTGAAAAGGCATGTCTGACAACATTATTCCTTCTATCAAGTTTTAATTGGATTTAATAACACAACTATGCGCTTTTGGGGTCACATTGCCACGAGGGATGTTTTAATGGAAATTGCGGTGGATTTTAAGTGAAGTTGAGTTTCAGCTCTTAGAAGGTGGATTTAGAGAGAAAATCTGGGCACTCTTGTGCAGAAAGGTCTGTAATATCCTGATTTACTTTCCCAGACGCCCTCATTCACCTCTGCTGCATTCGTTTACTACTTTGTACAGCACTGAGTGGAACCTCCATTGTCCAAAACGCCAAAAGTGGTGCAATTTGAAGTTTATTGGGCCTCTAAAGGATTCCTGTGTTTTGCAGTACGGGTGATGACAAGGAGGAAATGTGTGATAACCACAGAACCAGAAATAGAACTTATTTAGAGTCAGAAAAGGACTTGGTTGCTCAGTACATTTATATAGTGTAGTTATTCATATTATATATACGACCGTATTTACACGAATGACCCTGAATATAAGCTGAGCTCTATTTTTAAATACTGTACCTGTTTTGGTCCAGACATGCTTAACCAGTTACATTAAAGAACATCACATGGCTATATTTGCACAATTAATATCTGAAAAGGAGTAAGAAGAAGCACGACGCTGACACACTGCAGGTGAGTCTGTAGTCTAGCTAGTCGCTAGCTGGCTAGTAGCGAGCCGGTGTGTTATGGCTAAGTGTCGATACACCAGTAACTTTAGTTCGATCGGCGTAACAATGATAATAATAATAACAATGTTGCTGTAGCTTGGTTAAATATGCAAGCCACCTTATATGTAAATGGAGCATTTTTGGCACTTTTTGGAGTCTTTTTCAGAAGACTTTATTGGGGGAATAAGTGGTTTCCATACATGCAGTAATGAGCTGTCTCTTTTTATCTGTTTTTATATCTTTAGAGCGCACAGAAAAAAGAGAGACATATGTATTCATGCCTCACATAAGGATTGTGGATGATGGGCAAAATTCCAAAAAAGTGCAGTTTTCCTTTTAAGGACAAATATTCCCCCTCTTAAAATCTTGTTTTCAATGTCAGTGGAATAACTGGTACATTGCAAGCTACTCATTTTTGTAACATTTATTTTCAGAGCTTATTTTAAACCCAAACAAAGCGAATTTGCTTGTTTTACCAGAACATTAACAAAATGCTGGTGTCCACAACTCACATTTTGTATTTCAGAATGCATTTCTTTCTACTGTTCTTACATTATTAACTGAAAACCTGAATGAAAAGAAGGCTTGCGGGCACCTCCTGTGGTCGAGGGGGGCTACCTGGTGCCCGCGGGCACCACGTTAGTGACCCCTGCTTCACAGTGTGTTGTTGCGTCTCTCCGGGTCACTGGTTTGTGGTAGCGACAGGAAGAGAAGATGACACATTTGGTCTTTATGTCTAAATATCTAGGCCCCAAATAAAAGATGGCCTGTTTTTTCAGACTTTTTAGGGAAAAATACTGCTTTATGTTTGTGTTATTTCAGTATACAACTTGATAGATTAAATATCCAATGTTGACAATAGATACAAGTAATTGCTGTTGGTGTCGATTGCCTATTTAAACAATTTCCTGACACTACAAAGTTAAACACATACCTGTATTTACTTTGGCTTGCCTTAGTGATATAGTACAGGATTATTTGCTCGTTTTGTGCAAATAGTACATGCAGGACAAATAAAAGCCTGGATCTTTAGTGTTCACAGGTCAAGACTGCATACTGACGTAATACTCAGCATGCCTCAAATGAGCTGTGGATTAGTGTAATTCAGATTATTTAAATAATTCTTCAGGAAAAACATGGTGAAAATCTGAAAATAACCCAATCTGCTACCTTCTATTTGCTCCATATTGATTATCAACTGCTCGTTTTATAACAGTTTTTCAACACCACGTTGTAGTGCAGTCTTCAGGGATTACAGCATGAAATATAGGTCTGTTTGTTTATGGTTACGTGATCTCTTGCACCTTGTTCCTCTTGGTACGGCTTATGTGCCACATAGGCCCCATATCTAATACGTTACATAACGCTGTCAGCCAAGTGCTGTTCATCGTCAAGAGACCAGCGTAATGAAAAGAGTTACAGAAAAACATGGTTTGGATTTTCTGAAGAGGATAACATGATGGATGTTTTTGAGCTTGGATGGCATCATTTTTTTTCTGCTTTGAGAGCGGGGCTACGGTGACATGATGAAAAATGTCTCTTACAGAAACATGAATACTGACATCATCTTTCAACAGTTACAACATTTAATGACTAAATGAATGTCTACTTCTGAATATTACATGCTGTTATTCCTCTGGAGTGTGTCTGAGATGCCTGTGACTATACAATGTTTTATACGATTATTAGTGTTCGAGTTTGGGTCTTCCACAACATTGTTGTTAGATTCTAACTAGAGATGGATTGATTGCTAAGAATTCTAATGACTGTGAGTAAGTAATTGAGGCAAAACAGAGTGCATTGCTTGGTAGCAACCAGCAGAGGCGCTGCTGATTCGGTCTCAACTAGTTTGTGGTCTCAAGAAGAACATGACGTCGGCATGGAAACAGGAGTTGAAAACATCCAAAACACGATTTTCCCATCCCATTAAAAATAGTATTTAAAAACAACAATCATTTATTTTTTCAAAATTGTCAAGGTAACCTCGACCAAATGTCTATCCCTAATACTACCCTCTTCTGTAAAACATCCGTCTTGAAGATGTACTTTGCGCTGTTCACCGGGTAAAAGTTTGCCATCATAAAACTCTCTGTGTACAGTGCTGTGACATAAACACTGACGAAGGATAAACTGTGCCTTGCTCTTTTTTTTTTTTACGGCCTTTGAGATGTTTTGCTCTTCATGTAAGTGCTGCAGTTGTTTATGTGGCTGCTGTGTGTGATAAGACAGACAGGCCTCCTTCCTGTTCCTTACATCAAGATGGCAAAGAGGTCTTTTATGGCTGTTTGTGGCACAGCTTTTATCCCGCCCACCCATCCTCTTTACTTGAAAAGCACTCACTGCGACACAAGCTGTGGTGTGGAAAGGTGAAGGCATTATTTAAACATTCAGGTGATGTTCTGCCTGCGTTGTCATTGCAGCCTCTCCAATTTGGTGTCGCTCGAACTCAGAGAAAACCTGTTGACATTCCTACCTGAGTAAGTATTCATGTTCACTGTCTAGTTGCATGTAAGATAGCTCACAAAAGTGAGATACCTCACATGTCAGAATCCATTTTTGTTACATTACAATATATCTTTTCAATACTGAAATTAAACTTGGATATACTTCACAGTAGTCAGTGTACAGCTTGTAGAGCAGCATAAATTTACGATCCACTGAAAATAACACACAGAGCTGTTATGGTCTAAATAGCTGGCAACACAAGTGAGCAAGAGAATTGCGTCTTGCCTGCAGTCAAATATGTTAGCGGTAGTGTCATGGTCTGCATGAGTGCTGCCCGCTGTGAGAAGCTGCGGTTCATTGAGGGAAACCTTTATAGCAAATAGCAAATCTATAATGCTATATAAGCTGTACACTGACTATTCTAAGTTATACAGTAATCCCCCGTTTATCATGGTCAATTGGTTCCAGACCCGACAGTGATAAGTGAATTTCCACGACGTAGGGTTCCTTATTTTTAAATTGAATATTTTCATAGTTAAGAGCATAGAAAACCTTTTTATTTTTAACATTTTTAGAGCTCTGTAGACATGAAATAACACACCTATAGTCACCTTTACACTCATACTACCCAATATAGTAGACATAATAAGAGAAAATAAGACATACGAATAAGACATAACATAGACTTATCGCTGGGAGACTTCCTTGTTTTTTTCTGGACGGTGTATTCCCGGCAGTGGATATTGTCTCATCATTGTAATGTAATGGCGGCTCAATGACACCACGTCAGGATGGCTGTAAATTATTAAGCCTTTTTATTTGAAATACAAACATGGCACTGTGTCTTACAGGCAGAAGATCAAAACACAGCATCAGCAGTTCAACAGTTCCCAGTTCTCTTCCTCTACTGATTTCTTAAAAGCTAGCTCTAACCCAGCATGAAGAATGTCACTGCCTTCTATATAGCCCATTAAACAGCAGCTCAGAACTACACAATAGACTGGTTATTACAGTAACATTACTGACACCTAGTGACCAGTGTAGAATCCTACATACAGACGTCTCTCGCCACTTTGTAGTTCGGACATCGCTC
Organism: Dunckerocampus dactyliophorus; assembly: GCF_027744805.1. Lineage (NCBI taxonomy): Eukaryota > Metazoa > Chordata > Actinopteri > Syngnathiformes > Syngnathidae > Dunckerocampus > Dunckerocampus dactyliophorus. The sequence continues at coordinate 15,389,220 of NC_072832.1, read as the reverse complement.
CCTCGCTCTATCGCGGTTTTCCAAAAATGCTGCTTTGTGGTTGACTATGGCCTATTATTAGTCAAAAGATACCGTATTTAGAAGGTCATAAACAGGTTTTCTATGCTGTAACTATGAAAATATTTTGTTTATTAGTATTGAATTCTACTTCGCGAAAATTCACTTATCGCGGTCGTGTTTAGAAACAGTTAACCGCGATAGAGGAGGCATGATATTTGTATTTTCATTCATTTAGCTATTTTTATGCTTGAAAATGCTGAATTTAGGCCAAGAATATCTATAATTTACTTAAATAAGTATATTTTTTGGACTAACAGGCTGTACTCAACCACGAAACAGCGCAAATGTATTACTTATTTTGAAAAAGCGTGATAGAGTGAAGCCGTGAAATTCAAACTGCAAAGTGGCCACGGACTAGTGTATCCTAGTTTCTTTTCTATGGTATTGTCCCTTGACAATATATAATAAAATTATTGCTGAAATGTACCCATTTTTGTGAGATAGTATGCAGCCCCCATATACTTCAACCTGTTCAACCTGATCTTAAAATATCTCCCATTTCTTCTCTGTACATCCACAGCTCGCTATCTCTACTGCACAGACTGGAAGAACTCGACTTAGGCAATAATGAATTATATAGTTTGGTAAGTTTTTCCCTCCTCTGAATTCTGGGAAACCTGTGGTCAGTGCACAGTTTAGCTCACAAAATGTGTCAAGCGGAACTTTTGTCCATTTCCTTTGCTCTCATCACAGAGTAGATTAGAATTCCTCAAGAACCGCTTCCTCCTCTTATCACGCAGATGGGAGGGTGACCATCTGCTTCCAGCTTTTGGGTTTTAGGGTGTAATCTTATGTGAGATTTACTGGCAGAATGACCAAAACTAAGCTGCAGTGGTGTGGCTGTTCTGTTGCATTTTTTGTTTGTATGTTTAAATAATATTTGCACTCTTAAATTAGTTACAGTATGCACAGTATATAGAAGAATGAACACAATCTGGTGATGATTTGCATGTATTTTGTTGACATTTTCTTGCTCATTCATTCATGACATTTTTTCCCCACACAGCCAGACACAATAGGCTGTCTTGTCAGTTTAAAGGACTTGTGGCTGGATGGAAACCAGTTGGCTGAAATACCCGCGGTAAGCTCATCATACTATTTACTGGATGTTGTTGACATTTTTTTTCTCCCTTGTTTCTCATTTTCCATCAACCTTTTTTAAAAGACATAAGCCCATTAAAGTAGGTTAGTGTTAACAGTACAGTATCTGAGGAGAGTTGACCATTATTTGTGCTGGGATTTGTATGTCTAACATTTTAAATGTGGCATACAGAAGTCAAACTCAGAATTTGACTCAAGGAAAATATTATCCCAAAAGTTCAAGAAAAACAAGGTGAGACCGTATTCTTTTGCTTTTTTATGTGTATGTTTTCCTCTTCATGAAATGCGACGTAAAAGGGGAAAATGGTCATCAGGACGATATAACCCCCCCAAAAAAAAGGTTAGCGTGTTTTTCGGTTAATGTAGAAGATTTATGTCAAAATGTTGCCTGTACTTGCTTGCATTCTCCGGTTAACATACTATATGGCAGAGGTCCCCAACCCCCGGGCCGCGGCCCTGTACCGGGCTGTGGGTCATTTGGTACCGGGCCGCACAGAAAGAAAAAATAATTTCCATTTTTTGATTTTTTTTTTGCTTTATTTTGAAAAGTGGCCGTATTCTCTCTGTTACAGCTGTGTCACTTGACTTATGTTATGCCGCACAGATAGACTACTACTGTATTTTTAGCATTTTTCTTTCACTTCATATTTGGTGTCAAATGCTGATACTATGTGGGAATGCATAAAGGTAAGTTTTGATGACTTATTGAGTGCTGATGTGCACATTTGTCTCAAGTTAATTCATGCTAGCACACTGCCTTTTATCACACACGTCAAACAGTGATGTAATAATCTTGAATTGGTGGATGGTGGGTCGCCATTCATTTTGTGCTTTTAATTTGATGTTGTTCGTGTCTTAGTTTTACACAATACATAATAAATAACATAAATTACATTGCTATAATGTACGAAACCCCCCCCTCCCTCGATCCGCGGGAGACTTGTGGGAACACAAGCCAGTCCGTGGGTCAAAAAAGGTTGGGGACCACTGCTATATGGCACGCGTCTTGTCGTGTTATTAGTGCAGTGCATGAGTGGAACTGTGTTTTTAATATACTTTTATTACAAAACGTCCTCGTTAGCAGCTTGCTAATACATGAAAACATGATGTCATATGAAATATGATGTCATCAGCAGCTGATTCTGTAGTTCTTTGCTAACTAGCACAGTTACTCCACACGTATCCAAAACGTTAACAGAAAACATGTTTTTATAGTTTTACAGTTAGATTTATACATGCATGAAACTATTATAAATGCATATATGAATGACGAATGAAAGGGATAAATGAACATTTATGGTTACTTTTACCTTCAGTGATTGTTGGCAAAGACACCATGTGGCAGCAAAATCAGCACAGGCACCACCTTTGTGTTTTGCCATGAATTATTTCTTGAATTCATTAGTGTTTCTCACCTTCTATATCAAAAGAAGTCACCTGTGTAGAATGCTATCATATCATCACAGCGTCTTCTGAATGACTTCCATGAACCAATATACAAATATATATTTGTATTTTAGTTCAATGTAGCCATTTTTATGCTTGAAAATGCATAATTTTTGCAAAAAAGACATACAATTTGCTGAAATATGCATTTTTTAAACCAATAATGGGCCGTATTCAACTATAAAACAGCATGATTTATTCATATATTTTTCAAAAACCATGAGAGTGAAGCCACGGAATTTGAACCGCAAAGTGGCGAGGGACGACTGTTTTGAAGTCAACAAATAACTCATGGAAAAACGCAAAGGTGGTGTCCATACAGATCTCGCCACATCAATCCCGTCTTCAATGAAGGTAATTATCTTGGAATGGATTAATAATGCTGACCAAGGTTCCACTGTACTTGTATAACAGTGGTCATTTGCATAGTCCAGCCCTGCACATGACAGGCTCGAACAGGCGAACACATCCTCCATGATTGAGAGCTAAGTCGAGCAGTGCTCCAGCTTTTAGCCCATGAGCCAAAAGCCCCGGTCTGTGAACTCATGTTCAGCGTAGCTCTTAAGGCATTGGGGAATAAGGTTTTCAAGCGTCCTCTTTTTTTATATTGGACTAAATGGAAAGTAATTGAAACTGACCTAAGACAAAACATCATCCGTGATCATGATTTTGTGTTCATCATTAGTCTGAAGCCCACTTTTTCCTCATCCCCTTCAGGAGATGGGCAGCATGAAGAGCCTTTTGTGTCTAGATGTGTCTGAAAACAAACTGGAGCGACTTCCAATGGAGCTGGGGGGCTTGATGGCACTCACTGACCTGCTGGTGTCTCAGAACCTCATTGACTCTTTACCAGAAAGCATTGGTAAGCTTCTCTTTTCTGCATACCTGACTAATCTCTCAACCTCTCATGCTGTTTTCTTTTTTTTCTTGCAGGAAAACTGCGCAATCTGTCGATACTGAAAGCTGATCAGAACAGGCTTACATACCTGCCAGAGGGCATCGGGAACTGTGAAAGTCTTACTGAACTTGTGCTAACAGAAAATCAGATACAGGTTATTATCACCATATTTGTTAATAAAAGACTTCGTAAGGTTGTTGTGGTGGCTTATACTTACACATATGTGATTTTATTGTTTGTTCTTCTTCTAGAGTTTGCCAAGAAGTGTAGGCAAATTGAAACGGCTCTCCAACTTTAACTGTGACCGAAACCAGCTAACATCCTTACCGAAAGAGGTTTGTCTGCACATATAAACTATCAATCCTTTCCTTTATTGTGTCTAAAAAAAACTGTCAGGAAAAGCTGAAAAAACAAATTTTACTAAATAAATCAACTTTATTCTTTTCATATAACTTTCCATGCAAAAACACAGTTATTCTTGTAACATTACACAATTTTTCCCAAAAAAAGTTACTTTATTCTCATATTACAAGATTTTTCCCCATAAAAATACAACTTTATTCTTGTAATATCATGTTTTTCCCCATAAACATACAACTTTATTCCTGTAACATCATAAGTTTATTCTTTTAAAAATATGACTTCAGTCACGTAATAATTATGCTTTTTCCCCATAAATATACAACTTCATTCTTGTAAGGTTTTTCCTCTTGAAAATACTACTATTCGCGAAACATTACAAATTTTTATCCCCCCAAACTATATTGGAGTATTTTTGTCAGAGCTGCAACAATTAATTGATGATTATCCGATTCATTTACAACTATTTTGGTATTCAGTTAATCGTTTGATGTCATCGTCATCCATGAAATCCCTCCTATTATCTTTGTGTTTTAGGCAAAACAAGATATTCACACACATCAGCTTTGACTTTGGACAACAGTGATCAACATTTTTGCCTCTTTTCTGATATGTTGCAGACCAAACCACTAAGTGTTTGTGTTTGGTTCATACTGATTTCGTCCGTCTAGGGCAGGGCAGTGTCAAATTCGCTTTCACTGAGGGCCACATTGCAGTTATGGTGACCTTAGAGGGCCACTTAACTGTCAATATATATGAATATAAATATGATTCATGATATTATTACACAATTGCCCATGCTTGCGATTATTGTATTTTTACTAACATATTGATGGATAACTTGCTTTGAAATGAGAAGTGAAGCAAGAATGCCAGGATGACAAGCAGGCATTTAAGTATTCATTTTTGATAACCAAAAATGTTGAAATATCTTGTTGCATGATCATATAATATTAAAGTTTAGAAGAACTGTATTCAGCACAATTTTTCTGTCAAAATGAAAGAACAAATACATTTAGAAGGAAAAAGGTGAAGTGCATTATTGACACACATTATTCCCAGGCTACGTAAAATGATGTGGCGGGCCACATCTGGTCCCCGGGACTTATGATTGACATACATTATGTGGTCTAGGCCATAACCGATAACTCAATTAATCTTTACATCAAGCTTCAGATTAATAGTCTAAGAAAATAATAGGTAGTTGCAGCCTTAATTCTTGTAATATTATGTTTTCCCCTTCATAAAAATACAACTTTATTCCCATAAAATTATGACTTCTTTATTTTTATACAACTTTATTCTTGTAACATATACATTTTTTTCATTTTTATTGTAACTTTCTCATTTCAAAATCTGACAGAGTTTATAGTGAGTAAGCTTCAGTTGTTTACTTGCCAACATTCTTCCTGTTCTGTCTGATCCCACTTTTACTGCACATCACTGCGCCTTATTCATCTCCATTTGAGTATCTCCATTGTGTCTGCATATGGCGTTGTTGTGTAACGCTGACGCCTATTTAAGTGGAGGATTGCCGTACAATGGCCCTGTGTGTTAATGCTGCAAACCAAAACGTAATGGCACGCTTAGCCTGGACAATGATGTCAGTGTCATTGTTGTGGTTGCATGACATCAGTGCTCACATTCTAACCGTGGTCCACTACCTCAGTGTGTGCTTTGCTAGCTACTTGATCATCCGCCTAGTTTTATGGATCCTATTGACTGTTGAATGATTTTTCTCTGAAAATGGAACTTGTGTACAAGCAAGGCGAGAGGTGATGGACTATCAGAATCTTTTTTTGGCTTCTTTAATGGCTAAATGTTTTACCTTTGGAGCTTTAGTGAAGCATTTTACTCATGTTTAACCTTTTAACACGATGCACTGCGTTTGAGCAGATTAATGGATTACTTGTCAGCTCAGATGGCTCATTAAGCCCGGGCCTAATTGTTCCTAATTTTAGGTCGCTCTGCCACATCTCATCGACATTTACGGACTGAGAGCGAGATCACCATTTCTGGGACAATGTGCTTGAATGCCCTCAACAGATTTTCTCTCTTGTTTTCTAGTAGGATTAAAGCAGCATTTTAATACACTAGTTGCACTCTATAAATACTTAATACAAGCTCCTAAAGACATATTTATATGTATTTACATGTCCTTACAGTTTAGTGCACCTCCCAGGATGCTTGTTTCACAAAATCCTTTTGTTTGTGCACACTCCAGATTGGAGGTTGTAGCGGCCTGAATGTCTTCTGTGTGCGAGAGAACCGACTGACGAGGATTCCGTCGGAGCTGTCGCAAGCCACAGAGCTGCACGTGCTCGACGTGTCTGGAAATAGGTATTTTCATTTATTGTGGTGCTTTTTTTTCTTATACCGATGAAAATACTTAAATCATTAAACGTGTTTTGAAGCAAATGACGCAAAATAGAGTGAAATATTTGACTGAGACGCTCTTGATCCAATCTCAACCACACTCAACAAAAATATAAACACATATACTGACTGATTTTGTGATTCTCCCCCAATACAGAGAAACTGTAAATTTTAGAGTGGCCTTTTATTGGGCCTTTATACGTGTGCAATAATCATGCTGTCTAATTAGCATCTTGATATGCCACACCTGTGAGGTGGATGGATTACCTCAGCAAAGGAGAAGTGCTCACGAACACAGATTTAGGCAAGTGATAGATTGTGAGAGTGATAGGCCTTTTGTGTACATAGAAAATGTTTTAGATGTTTTGAGTTCAGCTCATGAAAGATGGTAGCAAAAACAACAGTGTTGCGTTTATGTTTTTGTTGAGTGTGGTTTCCTGTCTAAAGAAGCCACCATGACATCAGATATGGGAAGTTGAGCTACAGCCAGTATTGCTATTAATACAACAATGGCATGGAAACAGGAGTTCAGAACATTCTGAGAAAGAGGCATTCTCTCATTTCTTTGAGGAAAAAAATATTGTAAAATAGCATTGTTTGATTGATTGTCAAATTTTGCCCAATGGCCATCTAAATAGGGACACTGTATGGACACTTGTATTGGGACAGAGATCTCAATAATCAATCAGGGGTTGGGCAGATGTATTTGTTACCCTTGAATATTATTGTTTTAATGGTTATGTTTCTAATTACAAAGGGGGATCCACTACATACTTTCTCCCATTTTCACTTAGTGTAGGTGTCCCAATACTTAAGTCCATATTATGTAATATGTCTAAGAAGACAGCAGTCTATTGATGGAATGGCATCCCATTTAAAATGCCTGACCTATGTCAAATGTCATTTCCTATGGAACCTTGGTTTTCGTCATCAATAATAAAAAATACATTTTTCCCATAGGAAATAATAAAGTAAATTCAAATTAATCAGCTCCAGACATCCGAAAATATTAACACAAAACACATTTTAGAGAGAGTACTTACAGTTTCACATGCAGAAAACAATGCGAAATACATATAAATGACGACTGAAATTAACATTTAACGTCACTTTTGCCTTTATTGAAGACTGGCAAACACAGTGATGAGTGGAGGGACGGGGGGGAGACGACGGAAGAGCCACATGGACTTGGTTTCTTTCTTAACTTTAAAGAGTGGACGGTTAGCGCTGTATACAGTAACCGAGACAGTGTATGAAAACCAAGACCTATTTTTGTCAAAAACCGGACTGTGCGAAAACCAAGATTCCACTGCACTGGCTTTCAAGCAAATAAGTGAATACTTTCTGTCATTTTTTTACCTTTTGGTATTACTCGCCATCAATGAGGTTTGGACACAGCTTTACAGAAAGGTACATTGTATATGACGGAAATAGCATGCAACTTGCATATATGCAGTATCTTCCGCCTGATATATATAAAAAAAAAAAAAGTAGAGAAATGTTTTTGCTAAGCAGTGATTTTTGAGTTGTGTGTCCTCAGGTTGGCCCACTTACCCTTGTCTTTGACAACACTTCGACTGAAAGCCTTATGGCTCTCGGAAAACCAGTCGCAGCCCCTCCTCACCTTTCAGACCGATGAGGATCCTGACTCAGGAGAGAAGGTTCTCACCTGCGTGCTGCTACCTCAGCAACCCTATGAATCGGACAATAAAGGTATTAGTTTTGTTAGGTTGCCAGGATATACAGTATATGGTATACACATTTCTCTTCCGTACACTGAGCAGAAACAGTGTAACAATGCGAACCAGGCTCCTGTTCCGGTTGTACAAGGACCGAATGGTACGTAGTAGCGCGCCACCAATCCCGTGTTCCCAGAGCACCCCACACAGAACACCACGAGGGACACGGTCCAATGCCTTTTCCAAGTCTACAAAGCACATGTAGTCCAGTTGGGCGAACTCCCATGTACCCTCCAGCACCCTTGCAAGGATGTAGAGCTGGTACAGTGTTCCGCGACTAGGACGAAAACCACATTGCACCTCCTGTAGCCGAGGTTCGACTAACTGTCGTACCCTCCTCTCCAGCACCCTGGAATAGACTTTCCCAGGGAGGCTGAGGAGTGTGATCCCCCTATAGTTGGAACACACCCTCCGGTCACCCTTCTTAAACAGGGGGACCACCACCCGGGCCCGCCAATCCAGAGGTACTGTCCCTAACGTCCATGCAATGTTGAAGAGACGTGTCAGCCAAGACAGTCCCACAACATCCAGGGCCTTGAGGAACTCGTCCACCCCTGAAGGTTTGCCACTGGGGAGTGTTTTGACTACCCCAGATAACTCAGCCACGGTGATGGAATTGTCCGCGTTTATGTCCTCAGACTCTGCTTCCTCTAAGAAAGGTATGTCAGTGGGATTGAGAAGAACCTCAAAATATTCCTTCCTGTGGGTAGAGGTGAGTCCGACTATGTCTAGTCGGAATATCTCAACCTCTCGCACAAGTTCAGGCTCCTTCCCCAGCAGACAAGTAACTGAAGACCATATTTTACTGTTGGTATGATGTTCTTTTTCTGAAATGCGGCGTTACTTTTACGCCAGATGTAATGGGACACACACCTTCCAAAAAGTTCAACTTTTGTATCGTAAGACAACATAGTATTTTCTCAAAGGTTTTGGGGATCATCAAGATGTTTTCTGGCAAAACCGCCTCCATTGAGACAAAGAAAGTGTATGACTGACAAAAGGGCTCACTCCGTTCATGCCGTTCTATTGAGCACACAACGCGGCACGGTGCTGAAAGCAATGCACAGAGTGAATTTTCTTCCTGTTTGTATGCGAGAAACGAGGAAAACCGACACACATGCACATGGCAATATATTGAGGCCAGCAAAATGATCAAGTTAATTTTCATTTATTGTGTGATTATTTATGATCGTCCCAGGACTAAGCCTGAACGAGAAATCTTGTCAAGTTTTCATCTTGCGAGATCTTGTAACACGAGATTTTGTGACACCCCTGTTTAATACCAAGGGGAAAGTTTAACTATCATGATAAAGCACTATCTGAAGTATAAAAGTACCAACGATAAAGCCTTATTTTTAGGGGAATCTCCACTCAGTGACAGGTTTTCACTGCAGCACCATGCAGGGATTGGAACACCGATATAAATGGTATCTTCAAGATGAAACACTCTTAATGCACAAAATAATCATCAAACTTACTTATTTGTTCATATGATGCACACAGAGCGAGGAACAACTTGCTCTGTCTGCTTTCTGCTCTGCTGTCTTTGGGTCGTAAGGCTTTCAGGTGCACTTGTAATTGTGAGTATTAGGCACTAATAGTTTTTCATTTTTATTCACATACCCCTTATGAAAAGTAGTGTAACCCTGGGGGTACACGCACCCCACTTCGGGAACCTAGTCTGTATAGCATCGGAGTGCCTGTAAGAGATCACGACCTATGCCATCCCTTGAGGCCTTCCTTGGTGATGTTATTCACAAATGCGGTAGATTGGACAACTAAAGAGGCTTAGCAGCGGTTGGCTTGTTTCCATTAAAAGCTCACCCTGTCTGTACAGAGCTGTGACTGAGTCAGTGCTGGATCATTTGCTGCTGGGTGCAACAGTTTTTCCCTTACACATCCTTGATCTCACTGCCATCTCCCTTCCTAAAGCAAAAATCGTATTGATCAATAGGTTTCTGTGTAGTGGAGGAGGTGCAGCAATAAGACTGTAGAGATCGATCAAGTGAGGTTGGGGGATGTTGTAGATGTGTTGCTGTAAGCAGGTGACTTAACCGGGATTTGAAACTGTGATCAGGCAGTTGGAGCGTTCTCTCACGACAGTGACGACTTTCATCTCACGTGGGAAACATAAAAGGAACCGAACATATTGATCTGAATTTGCTGCTGGTGTGTGTCTCACAGTCACTGCAATATAAATGGTGTCGTCTCTTGTCAATAAACCACCGCAGGCTCTGATAATCTTGCCCGATTCGGAGCCCTGGAGAGCCTGGTGAATGACATGACCGATGACACGTGGGAAAACAAAGCCATGCACAGGATCAGCGCTATTCACTTCTTGGATGATGACGATGAGGAGGACGATGAAAAGGTAAGAGCTTTGAACTTGAGAGCATAATAACGCCATCTCGATGCCATCTATTTGACACAGCCAAGGTACGCTCTATTTGTGTGCGCATTCATCTGTCAATCCTGTAGACCACGGGTATCAAACTGTAAAGATGCACAGGCCAATTTGATATTTTTATTTATTATGCACAAATAATAAACCAATCCAGTGTATTTCAAAATAGGCTAAAGCAGCTAAATATACTTAAAGGAACATACTTCTTAGTTTAGTTTTAGAGATGATAAAACATATAGCGCAGTATTAGTGTGACATTTGTAACATATTTCTCCTTTGTAATGTTCGAATGTGGGGGCCGTTTAATGTTTAATTTTTGCATATGTTGCGGGACAATAACAAAACAAGCTATGGGCTGCAAATGACCCCCAGGCCAGACAGCCGCAGTTCACAGCTTTTTTAAATGCTGATGAGAACTGGACAGATTGATAGAGTATGGAGGAGTATTTGGGTCACAATCAAAAAAACTAACGTGAGAAAAAAGTTATAATTTTCTGGGGGACAAAATTGAAATTTTTTGAGAATTTAGTACACATCAGAATATTAGAACAGAGTCAGAATACTCGGTGAAAAATTGTATTACCAGAATAAAGTTGTATTTTGTTTATTTTATGAGAATAATGAAAATGACTGACTATTGAGGGCACCTGAATATACACTAAGTGTTCCCAGCGTCGCTCGTTAGCGCTCAAGAGTGAAGACATGAGACACCGTTTTTCATCGGCATTCAACTCAGCTGCCACGGTCCAAGCAGCTCAAGCAGAACCTGTCGTAATTCTACGTTTGATCAAAGTCACTTAAGATTTGTCATATCAAAATACGATCGCTGCTTAAGACTTCAAAACATGATATTAGCTTAACTACCCCAAATCACTACTTCCTGAATATGCACTCTTAGCATCGTGGGAACTGGAGTTCTTTTAGCCATAAATTAGCCACATCATCAATTTTGTAATTTTACAAAAATGACAAGAAAAAAACAAGAAAAAGGTTGTAAATGTAAGAAAAAAAGTTAATATTACAAGAATAATGCTGCAATAATAACTGAATAAATACATTTGCGAGTATTGCTCTAAAATATAAGTGTAATATAAAATAATGAGGAAAAAAGATGAAATTAAAAAAAGTTCTTAACGCAATAATAAAGTAATAAAATTAAAGGGCAAAAACATAATAAAAGAATAAATGGTTATATTACAAGATAACATTTTTAAAGGTGTAATATTAAGTTATAATAGCTTTAAAAATGTTAAATATTGAGCATTATGGAATTTTTGATGTGCTGTTTGGATCTCATCGAAGCATTAGTGGCGGTGTGAGCGTATCAGCTATTTGAATGTACCATTCATCCATATTCTGTAGTGCTACATACAAATTGAAGAGGCTGGAGTCCAACAAAGTTTTTTTTTTTTTACTTCTGCGGCTCCCTCAGCACCACTTACGGCAACAGCAAGCTCTCCGGTCACGACACTAACACAAGTTTGCTTCCTCTTCTCAGGGAACACTACTCCGCCGTGCCACACCCCACCCGGGTGAGCTAAAAACCATGAAGAAAGCTGCGGAGAACCTCCGCAATGACCTGAACGCCGCCAAAGGCCTGGACTCCAACAAAAACGAGGTCAATAATGCTGCAGACAATGTCACCACATCTGTGTGACATTTACTTTTTTAGATTTTTTTTTTTTTTTTAAACCTCTCGCCATATTGTCCTGCACAATCCAGCAACCTCGCACCCCCTTTTTTTTTTCTTAACCCTCCAAACCCCTGGCGTGGCCTTCCCGTCCTGTGATTGAACCCTGGAATGCCTGTAAGCTTGATCCTTCTCCTTCCCACCAGGGCTGATGTGCCTTCCTGTTTTTACTTCACAGCAATAATCCTCAGAGATGCTCATTTAAATATTTTTTACTTTTTTTTTTTTTAAATGCCTCTTAAAAAAAAAAACAATAGGTAGTTGCACTATGACTCTAAATCTCTATAATACAGTCAAACGTTTTTAAATGTGTTATATATTTGCTCTATATCTATTTTTAAACACTGGGTGAATTTCGGAGCATATATAAAAGCAGGAGGTTTTGGATCTACTGATTAAGGATTGTTGTATAGTCTCCTGTGAATACTTTTATACTTTTTGGCAGCTCCAATGTAAATAGAAATGTATAGCAAATTTTTAAAAAATTATTTTTCTTTCCGTTTTGAACTTGGTACTTTTTTCTTTAAAAAAAAAAAAATCAAAAAGCAATGAGCAAAATCTCATTCACTCATGTCTTATCAGTCCATTGAAATGTCATCGAGTACGATGGCCTTTTTCAACATCTGTCAAGACTGGATTTAAATGACTGCACATCGTCTTCAACTCATCCATAACTGTGCTTCACTGCATTGAATTTTTTTTTTTTAAATAGATGCAGAAAACAGCTGTATTTTTCCTGCTTTTTAAAGAGTACTATCCAGAATAATAAACAGTGCAGGGTTGATGGGAATGAGGCTCGCATCCTCTCTTTAAAAATGCAGCTTTTTTGGATCACACTTCTCATGATATGACACATTTATAATAGTTTATAATTTGTGGACCAGGTTCATAAAGTGTTGTTTTATTTGTTTTCAAGATTTTCTGATCAAACTGCACAAAGTCGGATCTTAAAGGGACTCTGAAGCTTGAGACCTGAATGACTTTTAACCACTGATTTAATAAAAACGAGTGCAACACTAAACAAAATGTTTCTTATTCATTTTTACTTTAGCGGCAACTTTTATGATATGGGACATAATGGGTTGTAATTTTAAAAAAACAAAATAACATTTCCTTAGTAGTACATCAATAAAGTCATCACATTTATTGTTGGTTATTAACTGACCTGCCCATTGCTTGCTTGTGCTTTTGGAATGCTCATGTTGTCCACCCTGCATGTATCGACACTTGCATGCTTTGACTCCAATATTTCAATGTATTTGCATATTTCTTTTATTCTTTCTACATCACATTAATGTCCATAAAACAGCAAAGCTACATTTTTGCAACATCTGCTTTTGAACTAGACAATAATCCACCCAAAAGTAGGGTTTTTTTGTTTGTAGTTTGATGAGGTTAGCTACTCCAAAACTGCACGGTGCAGTTGGTGTACGCAAGACATCACTTCATGTTTGTTTTTCGGTATCACACACCAGTGTGATAGCAGGCGTGCACACACTTTTTCAGCCTGCGCGCTACAAAGTCCCAAAGATCTACCTCCTATAAACATAGAGAATATTTACAGTACCATATATTTATAAATATGGGTATTTATGTACATTGTACATCAGGGGTGCATCCATGTTTTCAGCATGCAAGTTACAAATCAAAATGATCTAATCAACTATAAAACAGGAAAACATAACATATATAAAATTTAACCGGTAAACTACTATAAACCACAATTTATATATATATATATATAAACTACTATATATAGTATAAACTACTATGCTAAATACTAATAAGTATTTCACATTCCCTGTTTCAAAGTGCAAAGGTAGTCAAAATAGTTGATATTCAATAGTTCACAATTCAATATGGCAATCAAGATAATTACATATAATTCCTCAATAGTTGTGCGCATAACCTGAGTAGTATGTTAGTCAAAATAGCTACGTAGCGTTCATTATACACGCAATTCATGTATTACGTTGATTGCTATAAAAAAATTACAGAAGTGAAAATGATTATGCAAAAGACAACACAGCTGAAGTCAAGGCAACATATTCAAAAGGTTTCAGCAATGGGCTCATTTTCCAATTAATCATGAAATAATAGTTTCACAAACTAAAGTGGAGAAAACACACATTGCTACTGTATAGTGGCGTTCAGGAAGCAAAGCAGAGCCATCAAACAACTGACTTTTGTTCTATATAACCAGCCTCTACAAGTGAATGGATAACTTTTGTTATAGATATAGGCATCTTACCACTGAGTTAGTTTATCCGTAATCTGAATAATAAAGAAAGTTGCATTGCCGTGTGCCTCTTATTGAGTCGTCTCTTCACCACTTAATCTTTGCAACAGCGAATCAGGAGGGGAGCTTAATGTCCACTGACTGATGTCATATGACATCTCCAAAGTGACGTTTATGATGTGGGTGACACATGCGATCGACCCAAACTCCCTTGACAACGTAATGGGCACCCCTGATGTACAAACATGCAGATGTCAGTCTGGTGTCCGAACTTCAGAGATGTCATAGGTGGCTAGGGGCAAAACACCTAAACCCTAACCAGGATTGGATTGGGACAACAATTTGGACCTGGACTTTTTTGGTTCAGCTTTTGGTTTCTCTGTCGTGTTGTGTCTGCAGCAGCATGTTCTCAGGCCGGCCCAGGTAAGGTAGTAACTGTTGTTACGCAGGCAAGGAGCAGCAATAAAGCAATAAATAAATGAAGTGTCAATCAGGCCATTATTGATCAGTCCACCAAGAAAACTCCTGGTACGCCTGATGCCCAGTCTGCCCCTGACCCTAACCCAACTCCAACCATCCCACTAGTCCCTAAAACAAACACTACCTCAACTCTAACCCCTAACCTTAACTCCTACCCTTAAACTCTAATCCTAACCCTAATCCAAACACTAACCCTAACACTAACCCATTTTTTAACTGCTAGTCCAACCAAAGTCATCCTAACCTTAGCCCGAACCACGAAACCAACTTTAACCCCTGACCCAACCCCTAACCATAAGTAATTTTCCCAAAACCTGATCCTATCCTAACCCAACACTCGACTGAAACATTAACCCTAACCTTACACAAAACCCTGTTCTACTCTCTACCTAATGCTACCCTCTAACCCTAACCTTAACCGCAAACCTTTGTCCTAACCCAAGTCTACACCCTAAACCTAACCTGTCCCCAGTCATTGATTTCTGTTTGAATAGTAATCACATCTTCAGAAGCAGGTGGTGTCTTCTGACCAGGACAGTAGAAGCCATCATACAGGCCTGTCCCACAGGAGCAGCTGCCAAAACTGGGCGCTTCCTGGTCTCGGCAAGGTGGCTAAAGTGTGTCTCCCTGCCTTTGATGGTGTGTGTGGTCACCATGCCAAGAAAACCGAGCAAGCAGCTAAGGTGCGTTTGGTGTTGATCCTGCACATTACATGAGACATCTTCTCTGAAGATAATCATCAGGTTCACCCGCTCATGTTGATAGTTCCTCATAGATGTCATTGCACATCTACACACACCAGTTTAAAAGCACTCACGCCTCTACTGTCACCTCAGAATGAAATACATTGGACCTATCTCTCCTGTCAGGTGTCAAAAAGAGCTTCTTCTCCTTCCTTATCGCCAGGGCACCGCAGGCCAGCTGACAGCAAGTGATATCTTCCAACATCGATTCCGCCATCAGAGAACTGCCACTCGAGAGGGCAGGAAATTTCAGCTCCACAGAGCTCTTAATGTAGGGTATGGTCTCCATGGAGACCCTGCTCCCAGTTTAAAGATCCCCTCCGCCATCACAAGGCATCCAACGCTCATTTTGCATGGCGAGAAGACACCTCCTCAGGAACTGGTCACCTCCCAAGTGCCATTAAGAGTAACTCATCTCTGTGTTGTTATCATAGGAATCATAATGATGGAGGCTCTCATTTCTGCTTGACTTGAGCACCGATAGAATCTTCTCTCTGGTCTTTTTAGTTACAGATTCAAGTGTCAGGCCAGAGGGACAGTCTAGGTATCAGCATAGCTGGTGGGAAAGGCTCTTTACCTTACAAAGACCATGATGAGGTAAAGGCTGGTGAATAAGAAAAACACAAGCTGTTTAATTTCCCGCAACATGTTTTAACTCCTTCTCACTCAATATTATGTAAAAGTATTAATAAGTAGCCTCTGGCTTGTTTACCATGAACAAATCAATTTCTGTGAAAAAGATTTATCTCGGCTGTCACTCACTGTTCTTATGTCCTTTCAGGGTATTTTTATTTCCAGAGTGACTAAAGGGGGGCCCTCGGAAAAAGCAGGAGTCCATGTTGGAGACAGACTACTGGAGGTAGTATAGGAACTGTTACTGCTGTGATTACTTATCCTCAATTACCCTAGAATATTTCTATCTCAATGTAAACAACATGCATCCTGCTATTAAGTAAAGCTGGTGTTGTCCCCTTCTTGGACAATAGAGGGCACTAAAGGACAGATGAGCTTAAGCTGCCTGCGCCTTTGTCAATAAGTGAAATTGCTTCACGGACAATAGCAAAAACAACTATTTAAAGTCAATGCACACATTCCCAAATTGGACGTGCTGATAAAAATGCGCCTGTGACAGAATATAGATGATAATATCGTATTGTAGAGGATTTGTGTGTGAAACAATATTGAACTCTATCTCCCACTTATTAAAGTTTTATGCCGCTGTGCAGGTCAACAGTTTCAGCATGCAGGGAGTAACCCACCTGGAGGCCGTCAGGGCCTTGAGGAACGCTGGGAGCTGCATTAAGATGAAAGTGCTGCGAGAAGCATCGCACCCAAGGCAAGTCGACCAGTTGGATGATGGCACTCAGGATGCTGAGGATGCAACGAGCTGGCGGCCGTGCAGCCAAGATGATGCTAAAGGCCAGAGGGGCACACAGCAAAAGATGGAGGGCGGGGATGACTCTTTGCGCCAGAAGATGGAGGCGGTGGTCTGCAACGGCAATGGCATTGTAGGTAGAGGGGAAACACAATACAATGAAAGTTATTTTCTCAGCATGCTTATTCTTGGTCCTGTTATATTTTTGTTTGCAGACCAATTTGAAGAGTGATTTGAAGTGGTCTCAGCTGGAGGCAGAGGTCTTGATGAAAATAAATGATTCAATACATGTGGACAAACACACAATGACAGTAAGATTTGTTGTTTATATCAGTGGTCCCCGACCTTTTTTGACCCACGGACAGGCTTGAGTTCCCAAGGGGGGCACGGGTTGTTCGTACATTATAGCGATCTAATTTATCTTATTTATGATGTATTGTGTAAAACTAAGACATGAATAACATCAAATTAAAAGCACAAAATGAATGGCGACCCACCATCCACCAGTTCAAGTTCCAGCCAAGTTCTTCCAGAGAGATTATTACATCACTGTTTGACGTGTGTGGTAAAAGGCAGTGCGCTAGCATGAATTAACTTGAGACAAATGTGCACATTAGCACTGAATAAGTCATCAAAACTTACCTTTATGCATTCCCACATAGTATCAGCATTTGACACCAAATATGAGGTGAAAGAAAAATGGTAAAAATACAGTAGTAGTCTATCCGTGCGGCATGAGATAAAGTTAGCACACGCACAATGGACATGCGTCAAGTGAGACGGATGTAACAGAGAGAATCCGGCCACTTTTCAAAATAAAATATATTTAAAAAATGAAATAATGGAAATTATTTTTTCTTTCTGTGCGGCCCGGTACCAAATGACCCCAGGGGTTGGGGACCACTGGTTTATATAGCGGTGTTTCTCAAAGTGTGGTTCATTGACCACTTGTGGTTTCCCGAGAAACCAAAACTAGGTTTCACAAGCGGTTGAATGACACCGCCTTCTGAATACTGTACACGTAAACACGACACCACAGTCAATTGCCATATACAGTAAGTGCAAAAAGAAGTCATCCAAGTACAGTACATGGTGGTAAACTTAAAAACAATCAAATCTGTAGCTTTTTGGCTTATCATCATCGGTCCCCTTGTAAAAGAGTGTACAGTAATCCATTGCCACTTCGCGATTGGAATTTCATGGCTTCACTCAATCACGTTGTTTCCAAAAATATATTAATTAATAAATTATTGCTGTTGAGGTTGAAGATGGCCTATTTTTTTAGTATTTGTGCAAATATATGTTTTGCCTAAATTAAGCATTTTCAAGCATAAAAATGGCTGAATGAACTAAAATACAAATACAGGTATAAGGTATTCAGAAAAATCATTCAAAGACATGTGGTAAGTACGTAGTGTTCTACGCTGATCACTAGGTGTCAGTAATGTTATATTAATGAGACAATAGACACTGCAGGAAGCACAGTATTTGGTGATAGTGTGTCTCTTCCAGCGCTAGCATATGTGAGTCTATATTATGTCTTAAATGTCTTATTTTCTGTTACTATGTCGACAATACTGGGTAATACCAATGTAAAGGGGTGTTAGGATTTGGGTCTAATCGTGATTTTTGACCCTAGCAGTTCCACTGTTTAAAACATCTGTGTTGTATTTTAGCAACATATGGCGTGACCTCTTATTTCTAGCCGAAACCTGTTACCTGTCTTTTTCCTGTCTATTTCTTGACAGATCCCACGGATAATCCTCACTCATCCGTCTACCTCTGATGAAGACGTAGAGCTCTTGACACATGGTCCCAGCAGAGAAACCCCACACCACTCAGATATTCCAGAGAACCGTGTACCTTCGGAATCTTTCGACAGCGCTTTTTATCCACCTTGAACGCATCCAGACTTGAAACCATTTACTGGACAGTGTTTGTTATTAGTAACAAAGTGCACAACTGCTGCTATTAGTATTAAGTGGCATTAGTCATTTGTCATATTACTATAGTAATATTTGATGTTAAGCTGCACAGGCTGCATAGTAAGAAGAGATTGCTCCAAATGTCCAAATACAAGCTGTTCCCCACCACCGTGGTGTATGGTATTAATGATGCTGTTAATATTAATGAACTGCTTGGACAGAAGGCAAAATACATCTTGGATAAAATAAAGGCGCGGCTGGAAGTCTTTAATCTCACTTGCATAATTTAGTTTGGTTCAGTTTAATCAATTTGAAGGTTTCTTAAATGCTGACATCACATTAGGTTCCCATTTTTTTGCTCATGTCTGACCTGTATCTGATTTTTTCAGGTCAGTCTGAACAGTACAGTTCCGATGTGTTCAAATGCGACCCAGGCCTTGTTCATATGTAGCTATAAATCCAACGTGTAGTCAATCTACTGCAGTCTGGTCAGGTCGCATATATCTGACCTATAAAAAAGTTGTTCTTTTCATCTCAAAATTTGTAAAAGTTGGGCTGCACGGTGGTCTAGTGGTTAGCATGTTGGCCAAAACAGTAACAGTAGGTTCGATTCTCCCTTGGGCATTTCTGTGTGGAGTTTGCATGTTCTCCCTGTGCGTGTGTGGGTTTTCTCCGGGTACTCCGGTTTCCTCCCACATTCCAAAAACATGCATGTTAGGTTAATTGGTGACTCTAAATTGTCCATAGGTATGAATGTGAGTGTGAATGGTTGTTTGTCTATATGTGCCCTGCGATTGGCTGGCGACCAGTCCAGGGTGTACCCCGCCGGTCGCCCGAAGTCAGCTGGGATAGGCTCCAGCATGCCCCGCGACCCTAATGAGGAGAAGCGGTAGAAAATGGATGGATGGAATTTGTAAAAGTTGTCAGTGAAGCAGCTCACGCCAATGTCCCGCCACTGGTGCCACCCACACGCTTCTTGGAACAGACGTTGCAGCAAGTTCTCCACAAACCGCCATAGCCCAAATTCTTGCCCTGTTTCTTCGTAATCTCCTGCGCAGAATCATTTGGTTCAGAAAATATTGACTCCCATTGCACAAAATCCTTGAACTTGCCACAAACACATGAAGGAGCCCACGCGGTGCAGCAATCTTTACTTCCGTAAACACACAAGAATGCGGGCGACGTCTCGCTTTTGCGCATACACCTCACATCACTTCCCAAATGCTAACAAGTCACACTTTTTGGTCATGTGAAGGACCACATAAAAAATCAGATTTTAACAAAAAATCTGAATTGGGCATCATACCCTGCAGTGTGAACATGGTCCCATTACTGCTGTTTAACGATTCTGTCTAAATATTTTCGTAAGACGGTATCACACGGCGGCCAATTGAAAATATTTGGCCATGGATGATAACAGCATCAGTAAGCCTGCAACACATCAAAACCTGAGTAATGTCTGCTTAACTATGAGTAATGAACGAAAAGGCTGAAAATGTCTGAATTACGTCCATCAACATCCAGTTTGCACCTTACATAACGCTAAGCTTCAATCATTTCCTCATTGTAATCATTGGAGTCAATTTACAAAAACCGAGACATATTTTTAGTAATAATTTTTGACAAAAATGTAATCCTACGAAAACCGGGGTGTATGAAAACCGAGGTTCCGCTGGAACCAGGCTGGAACCAGCAGGACCAGGCTTCTCATGCATTGAAGAAATCCAAATTGGCTCCCTCTAAGGAACAAAGAAAACTGAGACTCAGTGTGGGGCGGCGATCTGCTTCAACCGGTTGGGGTTGAGATAGCGACACAGAGTACAGGGACAGATGTTGGGGTGAGAGAGAGTCCTGGAACAAAACATCAATCGTTTGTGCACTTACACTTCATTTGGGGGCAGGTGCTGGGGGTGGGTGAACCCAAATGCGTGTAAACAGTAGCACCAGGTAGACAGGAACTGAGTCATGGCTTTGTTTTAAGTTGAATTCTAGTACAACTCCGGTAGGCAGACAAGAACAAAGGCACAAAAACAGATGAGTGACACACCAGGCAGATAGACAATATGTACAAGGAACCTGTCATGGCTGCCAAGAAACTGGGGGAACTAAACACAATGAGACTAAAGAGGAGATGGCAGTGGGTAGATCAAAAGCGGGCAAGAGGGAACTGTGGCAGACAAGGGAAACAAGACGGGTGGGGGTTGGGGGGGGTGTCTGAAAACTGAGGTGAACCCAGTGACAGACAGACAGCGAGAAAATTCCAGAATAGAAGGGAAAGATTAAGGAACTCAGTGTAATCAATATGGTCGGTGTTGTAGGCAGATGTAGGTGTGGGTCCCTCATACTACCTCACAAGCCTCTTGTAGCAACTCACAGTGCATTCATTTTCCCCAGTGGAAAAATCCATCAACTCATCCATTTTCTGTTCCTTGTCCTCACTAGGTTCGCGGGGGTATGCTGGAGCCTATCCCAGGTGACTTTTGGGCGAGAGGCAGGGTGCACCCTGGACTGGTCGTCAGCTTATCGCAGGGCACATGTAGACAAACAACCATTCACGCTCACATTCATACCTATGAACAATTTAGACTCTATCTAGACTCAATCTAGACTCTTGTAATGAGGGAGGAAACTGGAGTAAAAATCAATAAGATGGAAAAATCAATTAAAAAAATTGAGCAGTGCCATCCTGAGGATCACCACGGCTCCCTTATTGGATTTCAGATGTCAGATAACTCGTAGGAGCTGGATTTAACTAGATCCGCTTTGGGGAATTCCTTCTCACCGTTCCTATTCTGCACTTGCATTCTACAGTAGATTGAAAAGTCTTTATTTGTTATGGACGAACACATTAAGACTAAGTTTACAATTGCATGTTTTGGGTGTTCCATGTGATTCACGTTCTTATAATGCAAGTCTCTCTTCTCGAAAAAGCTCAGCTGTTGTATTGCCGCATCAAATCGTTTGAACATGACTACAATCCCATCTGACTGCTAATGAATGTGTGCATTTATTAGAAGTAGGTAGCAGATGGCAGCGTCTTAATCACACTTTAACTGGACATCCAAAATGACAGTACAGTGGAACCTCGGTTAATGTATGCCCCGGTTGGCATGATTTTTGGTTAACGTAAAAAATGAGGGCAAAATTTAGCCTGGTTTGCATACATTTTCCAGTTAGTATACAATATGGCACGCATCTTGTCATGTTCTTAATACACTGCAGTTGTGTTTTTAATGCATTTATCACAAATCGTCCTTGTTAGCAGCCTATTAGCTTTCTAATACATGGAAACGGGAACTGGAAGTCAGCTCCGTCGCCCATCTGTGAGGTCATCAGCGGTTGACGTTGTGGTACTAACTAACACAGTTACGCAACTAAGTCACAAAAATGTTAAGAAAACATTTTCATAGTTTTACAATTATAATTTGACATGCAGTAAACAATTCAAAATACATATAAATGACAAATAAATCCCTTTCTTAATGTTCTTTTACCTTCACTGAAGACGTAATAACATGAACCAAAGACATGATGTGGCAGAGAGGTCAACACAGACACCACCTTCATGTTTTGCCATGAGTTATTTATTCATTCAATAGCGTTTCTCACCTTTTTTTTAATCAAACGCTGCCACTTCCAACTTTCTTTTGCTCTGTTAGCTTATTTTGCAGCCATGATCAAAAGAAAAGCAGAGACTTGAGGTGAGAAACACTATTGAATTCAAGTAATAACTGATGTCAACACACAAAGGTGGTGTGTATTGATCTCGCTGCCACATTGCGTCTCTGTCAAGCACATCTTCTGCATGTAAAACTATAATTGTAAAACTATAAAATTGTGTTTTTCATTGTACATTTTTGGCTTTTTGGATTAATTGGGTTTGCATTATTTCTTATGGGAAAAATGGATTTAGCTAGAGTACGTTTTAGTTAGAGTCGGACCTTCTGGAGCGGATTAATGACGCTAACCAAGGTTCCACTGTATAGCGACTTCTGTCAACACATCTCTAGCTCAACCTGCCTGAGAACAACAACAATAAGCCCAAGTAATATATCACATGTCCAACGAGGCTGGGACAGCAAGGCATCATGGTTTACTGCCCCCAGGGTGCAAATGAATGCCTTATTATTTAATTCCACTAGATGGCACACTGCAAATGCAGCTGGCCTTCTCTAATGCTGAATTCCTATTAACGAACTAACAAAATGAGTGGTCAAGATGGTCAGCAGGTGCTGTGCTAAGACAGAGCTGAGTCTAACCAAAGGCTGTGCATCTGGTCTGTCAGAAAAGTGGTGCTCTTTTGATAAAACAAAGGCAGCATTTAAAAAGTGAAAAACAGAACAAAAACTTTGGGAACAACTTTCTAATCAACTGCTTTGGTCTCTGCCCTTTTTAAAATAGCCTGTCTGTCTGGCCCTTGAGCCAAAAGGGTTTTCCCAGCCCTGCTGTAAAGCCAACCAAAACAGAGATGGCCAGCCACCATGCCACTGTCTGGTCCAACATCATAGGCCTCTGACCTCACAAAATTTCCCACAAACGAGTTGCAAAGTCTTCCTCAACAAGTGGAAGCTGTGAAAACTGCAAATGGGAGATTTTGGGTTTTTTTTTAGGTGTACTGACCTGGTGTTCCAATACTGATGTCCACTGCCAAAGAAATTTGTTTCTTTCACATGAATAACAAATAAACATTTTCCCATTCACAGTTACTTGCAACAGTGAACCTCCATGTATTGACGTATCGCTGCTGGTGTCCTCTAGTGGGCCTATACTATATCTCCTCTTTCAATATCAGCTGCTGTCAGGCTAAATTTTAATATTGACTAACACACGTGACGTACCAGCATGTTAAAGCCCTTTCCACACATACTCAAACCAGGAAAAGAGGAGATTTACAGATCCCCTATCAAGCAAAGTGGCCTTTTTAACTGTTCTAACTGTAATATGTGGAAAATGTGTCCGTTGATCAGAGGTCTCGAACCAACGACTGTATTGACCATATTACTAACTCCCTACTTGACTTCCCATTTTTGTGCTTGTGTGGCATGTGAGTTTTACATTACAGTAGCAGTACTTTACAATAGTACTTTTACAGTAGACCCCCCTACAACGTAAATAATTCGTTCCGAGAACGTTTACGTTATAGGGTTTTTACGTTATACAAAGCATAAAATACATGTACATAGCCTAATCCGTTCCAAGATCTTCCCAAACTCACCCCTTTGGCCCTTCAAAATATTCAAGAAGAGATTTCAATGCGTGCGAACTAGTTTAAGGGCGACTACGATGAGGAAGGGAGGTTGAAGGGAGAAGCCTGTCTCTCACACAAACTCACGTATGCGCTGTATAAGTCGGCCAATGAGATGAGAGCGTAGGCGGTGCCCCGAAAATCAGCCAATGAGATGAGAGCGTAGGCGGTGCCCCGATCATCAGCCAATGAGAGCGTGAAGCGTCAGAAGGCGTCACCAAGTTTACTCTGTTAGTCATGGAAAATGTTTCCCTCTCTCTGTCGCGCGAGCTATTCAAATCAAATTTCTGAACTTGCACCGACTTGACGCTTTACTTTATACGGAATTTCTTACGTAATACGATGCAAAAACTTTACATAAATTCTTTACGTTCAGTGGAATTCACGTAAAAGGAGGTTTACGTTATGCGAGGTACAGTAGTATTGTATAATATATATTGTGGTAAATTTGAGTACCAAAACACATGTTCAGAGAGGCACTTCAGCTTGCTTAAATGAAGGGGATCTTTAATTAGCTCACAGTGCGCTTGCCACACAGTAAAATGACCAGGAGGGCCACTAGACAGAAGACTAACTACAATCAAAGTACCAACACAAAGATGACAGCACAACATGTAACATGTATGTAAACACACATACAGCAACTACTACTACCATGGGGAATAATAAACAACAGTTATGGTAACTCTAAAAACTTACATTTAGCAACTGTTTACAAAACAAGTGCCGCAAGGCATGCTGGGAAGCCAGTATAGCAATGCTGTGTAAGAGGAATCGCTGCCAGGTCTCTGGCAGCAGGGAATGGGCAAGAGAAGCCTATGATCTGAAGAACCATTCGTGGTCTGAACTGTTTTTTATGAAAGACTGAGATGATTGGCACGCGACCCTAGTGAGTATAAGCGGCATAGTAGATGGATGGATGAGAAGGTTGGATCAGTTGTACTTTTCTTTTTGGAATACTTTGAAACCCTTTTTTGTGGAGTACTTGATGAGGCCCAGACTTACCCAGACTCTACCTCCACATGCCCCCAGGTAGGTTGAGTTTGAGACTCCTGCCTGAGATCCTGTTTCATGAACACCAAACGTGAGAAAAATCTATCATCATTTTTTTTCTGAGAGAAGCGATGTTCAACTGCTCGCTTTTGTAGTTCCTGTGAGGCTGTGCAAGTGTACGTTGGTAAACCTCACTCGCTCTGCCTTAAGAGCTGCGCTGAACACGCGGTTGACAGTTCGGGCTTTAGGCCGTGTGGTCAGCGCTCTCGTCTCCCATTGTGAAGGTCGTGTGTTCGAGCCCCGGAGCGGGCAGTGTGAAGCAGGGTGGGTTACACCTAGCTAGATGAGCCTGCACCAAGGGTATATGCCAACCACCTCATGGAGAACAGGCTTGTTGACGCTATATGTTATGTTTGACAGTGTGTATGTAAAAAGCGACTAAAGTACACAAGAGCGCTTTTTGGAGCTACATACTCTGAGACAGGTTTGGACAGACACAGCTCATTAGCATTACAACAGCTCATTTCCAGTTTCTTGCTAAAAGCACTTATAAACTGTATAAACTATAGATTTTTCTAGCCAATCCACTATTGTGCAACCTCTGAGACTAAACATAGTGTACTGTAATGTGGGACCTTTAAGGGTTGTGTAGAATCGAAAAATGCTTGAAATATGCTTTCCTGTTGCCAACACAATAGTAATACAGTAATCTTGTGAATGCAGCAGAGGAGCGAGTGGTACGGTATGTGATTGTGTGCTGCTACCATAGACAGATAGACGGGGAAGGAAATAGCTGAGTAGAAATAGACAAGAGCAGCTGTGACAGGAATGAAGAATGTCGTGTACTTAAAGGATTAACATCCACTCCACTGGCTTGCTTCCACTCACTTGTGAGGCAAAATGAACAACATAAACAAGCAAACAAATGAATTCGTTTCACTTTGTCTTAAATATATCATGTGACACCGTTAGACCTCATCCTTTGACTCATAGAAGAATAAGCCCGCTGCAGTTCAAAATGCAGCCGCATATAAAAATAAATTTAAAAAAAAATATTTCTTTATTCTGTCACGCCCACATTGAGTGCTTTTTCAGCTGTCTGACATGTCACAGAGGTGATTTTATTCTGCTTTTATTCCGCTTTCTCAGTCCAACTGCCTGAACTCACAATGCAAGCTTCCCATCATATGAATACCCATAATTACCTTCAATTGGTTGGTAATTGAAGTGACCATGAGGCACAATGTGTCAGTGTCCTTGGGGGAAAGCTATTTACTTGACACTCTGCATACTACTGCGCATAACAATTTTTGTATTGTATTTTCAATGTTGCATATTATATTATCCATCCAGTATCTGTCTTTTTCAGCAATTGATACTGGAATTTAGACAGTTTAAAGTGCTTTTTTTAAGACCTTCTGGAAAAAAGCTGGTTTGTGGGTCTGTAGCTTTAATGCTAATGAGCTGTTTGGCCACGCCTTTCTCTATCATGCGCTTTATCCAGTTTTTACATATAAAGTAGCCCTCGCCTGGAATTTCACTGCCTCGCTCTATCGTGGTTTTTCAAAAATATCTACATTAATTAGGGCTGTGAAAAATTAGCGCGTTAACAGCGGTAACTAATACATTTAATTAATTACGTTACATTTTTTTGCATAATTAACGCATACGCATGGCAAACAACGGCTCGCTGTTATGACAGACGGGGGCACAGTGTAGTGTAGGGTCATGACGTGGTGGCATTGACAGCAACTCCTAATTGCTCATAATAACACAGTTAAAGTCTGAGTCAAATATTCTGCTTTAAAGAAACCACTTTATCCTCACTAAGGTCGCGGGGGTATGCTGGAGTCTATCCCACAGGGTAACATGATTTACATTTTCAGCTAATTTGGAGCTGTTAATACATACAAATATATATATTCCTGTCCTGTCATTTATCTTTCTTCCAATAAAATACAGTAAAAATGGGCATATTTCTGACATTGTGTGACAAGGTGATTAAACATGATTAACCGTGATTAATCTGATTACAATTTTGAATCATTTGACAGCTCTAAAATCAATAAATCATATTCCATTTATAAAGGGACTTCACTACATCAGTCTATTCACTGAACTTCCTTAACTTTTTCTGCAACCTAATTTTCCAAAAATTACAACTTTATTTGTTGATGTTACGACTTAAAAAAAATCTCTTTAATATTTCAACTTTATGCTACTAAAATTATGTTATCTTTCCCAATATCGGGAAAAATTATGATTTTTTCTTGTTGGATTACAACTTTTTCCTCTTAATATTTTTACTTTATTCTTGTAGAATTATTGCTGATTTTTTAATTTTTCTGTTTTTTTTTAAAATAGTTTTCTAGTTAAATTATATTTTTAGAATGTGCTGCAGGCAAATAAAAAAACACACCTGCGGGTGGGACTTTGGACACCCCTGGTCCAGAAGATGAAGGTAGTAATGATTGTTTAGTTCCATGAAAGACTGAATTATTTTTGCTTTGATCTGTCAACATGATTTGATCAATATGCATAGTGGACATTTCTTTGGACAGACTTTGTACTGAATGAGAAACTTTTGTTTGTTGGTGTCATTTTTTATGTAATTTGTATGGTTGTCAAATGATTCAAAATTGTAATTGAAATGAACTGTATTTAAGAGACCAACTGTATTTAATTAACAGAAAGATAAATGACAGGATAGGATTATATATATTTGTATGTATTAACAGCTCCAAATGAACGGAATATGTCAATCAAGCTAAAAGATACCACACAAGTCTAAAAATTTGTCTTAACACTAGTCTCTTTAATACTAGCCGAACATTTGAATCACGCTTTTAGTTATTATGAGCAATGCGGAGTTGCGTTCAATGACATCACGTAATTTGAAATAAATGTACTTTTATTGTATTTTCCTGCATACTTAAATGTAGCAAATTATATATCCGAATTAAGAGCTAGGAAGCGAGTGAAAACAATATTGACTTCATGTTTTTCTTTTTCTTCCTGTTATTTTACACACACAGACACACACGCGCGCGCGCGTATTATAAAGCAGCTTTTGTGATATTCGGAGTGTCCCTGAATGCATCTCACCTTCTTGGAACAGCAATGAGGAAGTGTCGTTCCCAGGATGAACGGACGAGAGATGTGTGTGAGTTGGAGAAACATACAGTATATGGTGTTGGAATTGTACCGCTGTTGATGTGTTCAGGTCAGAATGAAGTTATAAAACAGCGTCAGACTCTGTGTGACTGTGTGGTGACGCTCCACTGTGTTTCGAAGCACAGTGGAGAACTCCGTCTGCCGTCATAACAGAGGCGTCCTTGCTCTCAATGAAATGAATTAGTTACTGTCGCTAACGTGTTATTTTTGACAGCCTTAGTAATTTCTAAAACTCCAATAAAAAGATCATGAAAAAAGCCAATTTTTCGTAATAGAGAACCGTTCATGTCTTTTCAAAATTCAAGATTAAAAATTCAAGAGTTTTATTGTCATATGAACAGTAAAACAGGTAGTTCTGCTATACAATGAAATTGTTGTTTTGTTCATTCTCCCAGAAGAAAGAAAGAAAGAAAAACACAAGAAAATGAATAAGAACAGAAGAAACATTAATACCAATAATTTAAGCAACAACAACAGAAAAGACATTAGCGTTTCCAAAATGGGGACTTGGAACAGCCTTCAAAGCACCTTTCATGTTGCTGTAGACTTGGTACAGGATGCAATTTGCCCTTGTGGGAAAGCCTACATGCTGATAACATTCGGGGAGAACAGTCCCGAGGCTCTGGAGGCTCTGTCTCCACAAGACACTGAAGTCCGATCTCCCCCGGCAAGCGGCAAATGTCCCCAACCGAACCGCCGAGTCTGGTATATCCTCCGTCCAGCCAGGCCTCCGCGAGCACACAGCACTATCCGATCTCACGTAGAGCTGCAGTCCTTGATCGCAGCTCGTCCATCCTGTCTTCGAGAGAGTGGACGCTGGCCACCAGCAGCAGGCCCGGTAGCGGTGGCCCAGTCGCTCCAGCTTTTAGCCTAGCACGCAGGCCGCCCCTCCTGCTCGCCTTTTGTATTGTATATTAATTTGCACTGCTTCTAACTAAATATAATTCCTTATTGGACTCATGCATTGGTGTTTTATATTCTCTTGCTCCTTGAGTTTCTACCTGGCTGTATAAATAAAGATGCTTAAGAAATAAATTATCAGTTTGTATAAAATGATGTCACTGTATTACGTCTTATATGTCCATAACCAGATGAAGATTGTTTTATTTGAAAAAGTCATACATGTATATGTAGTCCACAGATTTTCTCCAGCACTGTGTTGTTTTCATTCCAGCACAAACATTGTTGGCGGTGCCGTGCAGAGCCAGCTATGTGCCAGCTATTTGCATCTATTTAGAGTCTATAAAAGGAACGGGGCCTGGTGATACGGCCCACATCAAGCTCCATGCGGCAGGGCTGAGAAGTGGTCATGTTGCTTTGATCAAACACGCAACAGCAGCTTATTGAGGCCTGAAAACAAGCAACAGCATCTGAGTGGGAACGAGAGAGATAGGCATTTGAAGCAGACATGAGGAGCTCCAATAAGAGTCTGGCCAAGGTAAGAGGCTTTGCTTGGAGAAATAACATTTCCCTGTTGAATACATGCACCAGATGACAACTCACTGACAAATAGTCACTGAAATCCCTTATTTAACAGTGCTTGCGCTGACATTCTCTTCAGGCTTTTGAATAGGAATAGGAATAGGAATAGGCTTTTAGAGAAGT
Source organism: Dunckerocampus dactyliophorus (assembly GCF_027744805.1). Taxonomy (NCBI): domain Eukaryota; kingdom Metazoa; phylum Chordata; class Actinopteri; order Syngnathiformes; family Syngnathidae; genus Dunckerocampus; species Dunckerocampus dactyliophorus. Next base: position 15,359,367 of record NC_072832.1, on the reverse strand, counting down.
TGTTTTTAACACTGTCTACCCAAATTCCCGGTGTTTTAGCCACTACTTTTTTCTTAAACTTTGAACCCTGCGACTTATACAGCGGTGCGGCTAATTTATGACCATGTTCTACTCATGTGACATCTCCTATACAGAACTACCACAAAAAATTCCACTAAATACTGTGCCGCTCGTGAGTCAGTGCGGAAACAGTAGCTCTTTTCTTTCGCAGGAGCCAATCACGAGCTATAACGAAACGCACGACAAGCTTGTCAGCGCATCAGAAATCGCAGGAGGTCATTACTCAATATAACAGTCTGACTCACGGTGTCATCTTAGATAGAAGGCTAAAATCACCTTACAGCAACTTAACACTCAAAAGTTGTATCGAAGAAATATACAAGACAAGTACCAATACGAGTTTAAAATGAAAAAAACAATTTTAACTTCTTCCCATAATTCATTTCCTCCCAGCAGAGCAGTTCAATGGCCAGTGGCCAGTGCATCATGGGAAATAGTTAAAATTGCTTTTTATTTTAAAAGTTCCTTTATAGCTTGTGATTGGCTCCTGCCAAAGAAAGAGCTGCCTGATCCTTTGGTGCTTTTTAAAAATATGTTGAGATCGCATCTTTTAGCTAGATTTGGCACAAGGAAGTGGCACTTTAGAAATTATTTGCCATTTATATTTGTCTGGACATTTTCACAATGAATTATATTCCTGACAAATTTGAGGAAACACATTTGACACAAATTAAAAATTAATATAAACGTTTAAAAATGATCCACAAGTAAAAACATGATAATTGCCACCTCAAAATGAGCCACAAAGTCATGAAAGCGGCATTAATACAGCATTGTATTATGAAGTCATGACACATGCAAAATGGTTGAAGCTGGGGTGCCTTATCTACTGAAGGTTTGTGTGTATAAAAACACGTGCAAACTTGATAGAATGCGCAAAGTTGAGCAAAAGAGCACTGGCAGTCGATTTTGGGTGTTTGCCTTCATGAATATGCAGAATAAATGCTGATTATCAGAATACACAAAATACTGGGAGGAGGAGATGCAAACGTAATCATTTTGCATCCGCAATGTGATTTATCAAATCTGAAACTTGTTCACGGTTGATGTTTTTGCATCTATTTTTTGCGTGTTTGGAAGGCAGGTGCAAACTGGCACAGCGTTATGCATGGCTGATCATTGTACTAAGAAGGATGCAGGTCCAATGACACAACAGAGAGAGAATCTTCCATGCGCTTGTCAACATATCAGAAATAAAAATAGTAGAGACATATCGTTTATTCAGGGGTGATTTGGAGCCAGTCACAAAAATGAGCCATGTTGTATCTCAGGGGCGTCCGAACTTCTTCCACCAAGGCGACGTATTGAAGAATGAAAGGATGCAAGAGCCATCATAACCTAATCAATCATAAATTTCATGGTTTAATATTGTAAAACACATATTTCACAATATGTTGTAGTGTAAAAAATCTATATTCGATTACAAAATACACTAATATAGCATTATGATGATGATGATGAAGACCCATTTGCATGGAACTACATGGTCATCACTATCACAAGATGAGACGATACATGAGATTGGGTCCATGAGTACGAGATGAGACGCAATTTTAACATTAATTTTAAGAAAAGTACAATGAAGAAATCTGATTGGACAAACATTTTTATTTAATCGAGTCACAAAACCGTGCAGGTGCATTTTGAAATGTTTATTGTCCCACAATTTGACGCTAAACAATATTATTGTCTACATTTTTTGAGACCAAATAAACCACTGTTATAATAATAATAATAATAATAATAATAATAATAATAATAATAATAATAAATATATCATAATAAAGCAATATTTTCTTTAATATGTCATCTTTCACTCTTTAAAGGTGCGGAATTGGCGCTTGTAACATCTGTTTTCTCACAGGCAATTCATACTGTCTGTTATTATTATCTTATTTTATTTCTGTAATGAGCCATGTTCCGCAGATGTCCCCTGCGCTGCACTTCGGACAGCCATGCGTGTTTTGCCAGCAAGACGAGGTGCTTCCAGGCGAAGGGGTGTGCCCAAGCTGTGCCTGTCTCTGTCGCGTTGCATTGTTGATATATTAGAGCTTTCAGACCGGCATTGCAGTGCTGCTGCACAGTCAGAGGTGGAGATCCTGCATGGTGGATACTTCACCTTTGTTGGCCGCTTGTATTTAATTACCGAATAAATGCATGACTCAACAAACACCGTCCTGTATTTGACTTTTAATGTGCACCCCTACTCGCTAAATATTGCAACCATGCCTCTAAATTGTCAACACGGCTCTCCTCTGCGTATGAGGTGTGTTATGAAGCGTAGTTACGGTCGACAGTACGCCCCCATGTCGGACACATGCTGCCCTGGAGGTCAGGAGAACCAGAGTATAGAGCGGAGGGTGCCACTTGCTGTGGCCGCTATGGTATACATGCATGCTAGCGTATTGTAGCGTCGCTGGGAGCACTTCCTGTTCCCCAACGTGCTTTGCGGTAGTGTTTTGGTGCGTCGCTGGGAGCACTTCCTGTTCCCCAGCGTGCTTTGCGGTAGTGTTTTGGTCCAAATGCTCTTAAAGTTACATGTTTGAGCTACATAGTTGTGCACTATGACTTAGACTGTTGTGTTGAGTGATGACCATCCTGATTTCAAGTGGGTTCGTTAAGTCGGTATGTGTTACTGTGCGTACCTGCATCCAATAGTACGGTGCGCTTTGTGTATGTGTTAAATAAAAAAAAAGCACACCTTTTAGTACGGTGTGCTTTATGGTCGCGAAAATACGGTACTTTAGTCGGAGCAGAGTCGGACACCTGCTCCGAGCAGACCCGGTGCTGACAGTATTAATGTTGATGGTGATTAACGATAACGGTGATGAAGGGTGCAGACAAGTCCAAACATCTATTTGTTTTGATACGATAAATCTTCAGTAACTTTGATCAAATATAGAATTCTTACAGCTTCAACTTGGATATTAACATATGCTGCATAACTATGGAAAAAAACATTGACACGTCACTGGCTGAGGCTGGGAACACCAAGTTAGGTTAGATTGCAGGGTTTAAAGTGTGTGTAAAGCACTTAATGTGTGCTTCCAATAATGCCTCGCGCACTGCCACTTCCATATTACATTTATTATCATTCATTCGTACTAGCGATGCCACGGTTCACTGATTTGCTTGGCTGTCCTGTTCTCGTGAGATATCTTTTCTCATCCAAATGAGAAATCTCGTCACGTTTTAATCTCATGTTGGCGTAGAATGTGGCTGGCAATTTGTCGTGTTATTAATACACTGCTCGAGTTCAACTGTGTTCTTAAATATATTTTTATGCATTTTTATCACGTCCTTGTTAGTAAAGCTTGCTAACAAAATGGCAACCGGAACCAAAAGTCAGCTCTGTCGTTCGTCTATAATCAGCCATCAGTGGTTGACTCTCAAAAATGTTAACATAAAACAGGATTTTATAGTTTTACAGTTAGGGATAAATGAACATTTAAGGTTACTTTTACCTTCACAGAAGACGTGACTGTTCCCAAGACACAACGTGGCAGTGAGACACCACACAAACACCATTTTCCTGTTGTATGATGAGTTATTTCTTGAATTCAATGTGTTTTTCACCTTTTTTAAAATCAAAATGCTGCCACTTGCAACTTTCTTTGGCTCCACTTTGAGTTACAGTATTGATGTGAGAAACACAATTGAATTCAAGAAATAACTGATGGCAAAACAGGAAGGTGGTGCTGGTTGATCTCGCTGCCACATCGTGTCTTTGGAAACAGACACGTCAAGAATCACGTCTTCATGAAGGCAAAAGTAAATGTTCATTTATCACTTTCATTCATCATTTGTATGTATCGACAGTAATCCCTCGTTTATCGCGGTTCATTTGTTCCAGAACCAACAGCGATAAGTGAATTTTTGCAACAAGGATTCAGTATTAATGAATTGAATATTTTTGTCGTTATGGCATGGAAAACCTGTTTATGATCTTCTAAATACAGTTTTTAACATTATTAGAGCCCTCAAGACATGAAATAACACTCCTATAGTCACCATTACACATTTATTACCCAATATAGTAGATATAATCAGAGAAAATAAGACATATTAGACATAAATAAGGTAACAGACTCACATGTTAGCAGTTCCTTGTTGTTTTTTTCTTGATCGTGTACTTCCAGTGTAGCAGCTTTAAATGGCTTTACACTCATATCACCCAATATAGTAGACAGAATAACAGTAAATAAGCCATGAAAGACATAAATAAAACTCCTGCTCGAGCAGTGTGACACTGTGATAATCGAACTGCGATATTGCGAGGGACGACTGTAAATGCATTTCGAATTGTTTTCTGCATGTAAAATTATAAAACTGTGTTTTGGTATTTTTGGCTTTCTGGAACAGATGAATTGGATTTACATGATTTCTTATGGGGAAAAAAAATATTCGTTTAGCATCTGTTTCGGTTAGAGTCGGCCCTTCTGGAACTAATTAATGACGCTAACCAAGGTTCTGTTGTGTGTGTAAAAGTGAATAAAGTGTCTTGGAGTCACACATGTCATCGAGACAGCTGTGGACAAACACAGATCATTAGCATTAAAGCTACAGATACAAAAAAATGTGTTCCTAGTCAGGCTTACTAGGTCTTGTCGTCTTTTACCATTTTCTCATGTCATTTCCAGCTGAAAGACCCACGCAATAAAAAACACTTTAACTAATGGTTTGCGTCTAACCGGCATCCATCTGACATTTGTTAATTCTTAGTATTTGCACATGTCCTTAAGTTGTGTTGCCTTTGCTTAATTACATTTTCCCATCAAATGGTGCCAATTAAAGTTAGGAATGTAGTTTATAATTTACAGAGATAAGTGCTCAGTAACTGTGCAGCTATCAGAGCAGCTGACACTGCTATATTTGTACATCTTATCTACTGTGGAGGGAGGGGCTGTCTTGGTCTGTAATTCAAGTGTTTGGCTTTACTGAGACACACCCAAGTCTTTATGTGACACATCTTGAACCACAGAGGAACTGACGTGAATGTCTGAGGATTAGACGTTTACAGAGAGCATTGTAGAGACGCTTCTAAAGAGCATTAGTCATAGCAACGTTATGGAGGAGATGTGAGGGACACACTGAAAACAGCAAATATACTGTAACTAAGAGATGAAATTCAGAATAAGACGAGAAAAATAAGTTTGTAATACACTCCTGATCGAAAACTTAGGACCAGTTGAAAAATTGCTAGAATTTGCATTTTGCACATTTGGATCTTAATGAGGTTTTAAGTGGAGCTACAATATGCAAAAACAAGAAGGAGGAGTGAGGCAAAAAAAATTTGGAGCTTATAATTTAAACAAAAAAAAAAAACTGAAATAGGTTGTTGTCACCTGATCAAAAGTTTAAGACCACAGGCTATAAAAGCCAAAATCTGCTCAAAATGTTCATTTTCTGTCAGGCATTCACACTGTCATGCCCTCCTGATGGCTAAAGCTAAGACGCTTTCTCGTTTTGAACGTGGTTGGATTGTCGAGCTGCATAAGCAAGGCCTCTCGCAGCGTGCCATTGCTGCTGAGGTTGGGTGCAGTAAATCAGTCATTCAACATTTTTTGAAAGATCCTGAGCATTATGGAACAAAAAAGTCAAGTGATAGACCCAAAAAAATCACACCTGCGCTGAGCCGGAGCATCCACCCAAATTAAGGCCCTTACTGGTGCCCACTGCAGCGCAATAACCATCAGACGGCATTTGCGGGAAAAGGGTTTAAAAAACAAAAAACTAATTCAAAGACCTCGTCTCCTTCAACGCCACAAAACCTTGACGGTCCAGATGGCTTCCAACGTTACTGGCATGACAAGGAGATCCCACCGGAGATGTTTTCTACCCGGCACAGTAGAGGGGGGTCTAGCATGATCTGGGGTGCTTTTTCATTCAGTGGAACACCGGAGCTTCAGGTGGTGCGGGGTCGTCAAAGGCGGCTGCTTACATGCAGATGTTGCAGCGGGCATCCCTCATGACTGAGGGCCCTCGTCTGTGTGGTAACAGCTGGGATAAACAACCTATTTCATTTATTTTTTTTTTTGTTTAAATTACAAGCTCCAATTTTTTTTTGTCCCACACCCCTTTCTTGTTTTTGCATATTGTAGCTCTACTTAAAACCTCATTAAAATCCAAATGTGCAAAATGCAAATTCTAGCAATTTTTCAACTGGTCCTAAGATTTCGATCGATTTCGATTTCGAGTGTACTATGACTTTCTTCTCGCTTTGTTATTCTTGTAGCACAGTAGATCCCGCTTTTCGCCGGAGTTACGTTCATTCAGCAATACACCCACTAATAGTACATACAATTTTTTTGTTTGCACACGCAATTTAGCACTTGTTCTTTGAGATCAGTCCCTTAGGGAGAATGAGATGTGTTATCTGTGGAAAAAAACAGAAGGTCTGTGAATTTGTGGGGGCTTTAAATGCTCAATTGCGGATGTGTGGAGATTCACTATATTCCCACTTTTTTCTTGTAATATGATGACATTTTTCTTGTAATATGACTTTATGTAGGTAGCATCATAAAAATATTCCCACTTTAAACTTGTAATATACAGTTATTGTATGTTCTTGCAGCAGAGTTACTGTAATAATCCAAAATTACTATTGTAATATTATTCCTCTATTTGCATAATACTACACATAAAGTTACACATCATTATCAAAAGTTTGCTGTCGTAATATTGATAATGATACATTCTTAAAAATCATAATCCGACTTTTTTCTGGTACTAGGACTTTTTGGTTTTGACAACTACTTTTTTGTACTTTAATAGTGTAATATTACACATTATTTATCATAATATTGCAATTTTAAAATGTTCTCCGTCAAAATATTTAAAGTTTTTTTCTAGCAAGTATTTATTCTGGCCAAATTATAATGATTTAACTCCTAATATTCAGACTTTCATAATAATAAAACCAATTCTGGTAATATTGCGATTTTAATGCCATCATATGTCAAATGTCAAATGTTGAAATGTTTTTGTTGTAATATTTTATGACTTTTTGTCATAATATTCATTTTTTTTATTAATATGACTTTATTCTTGTTGGAAAATCTCAGTGGCGAAAAATGGCAAATCCTGCCTAATATTTTTCAATTCATTTTAAAAATAAATCTTAAACAAGTAAACCCCAAAATATGTCAGTTTTACTAATTATAGTCCACTTGAATACAAAAGCCTAGAAAACTCTTCTCAAACAAAATAAAGAACATTTAAATATATTAAATAAAGCAAGTTATTTCACTTTCCTCACTTTTTCTGAGCGTCCCTTTAAAGCCTCTCCTGGAGGGTGGTCTGCTTCAGGAAATGATTTAGCACTGTGGCCTGACATGCCATAAGAAATAGTTCAGGGACCTCTGGCGAGTGCCTTGTGATGCAACGCATAGCATGGGGATCCGGCGTCGAGAGGGAATGTGATCTCTGGAGACGATGTGACCTTGGCAACATTTGGCGCTATGAAACATTTAGGAGGTCTCTGCTAGGCAAGTAGGAAACACTCACTTTAACCTTTTAAAGTGTCAACTTTCTTTGCTTTGACTGAGGACATATATACTGGCAAATGTGTCTTGCAAGTGTGTGTGTTTGTGGTGGGGGGCGGCGGTTGTGGCTGTTGAAAATTCTGGTGAAAAGACAATTATTTCCCTAATTTTCTGACAGTTTCCCTTATTTGCAGACGCAAATGTTGACAGGTATGCATAATATGTTTCACAATCTTATTCACTGTTGAAAAACCCACAGAACGCCAGTGCATTTTTTGCTTTGAAAGACTTATGTGTTGATTTTATATGTAGTATGTAGTATTCTTGTGCTCGGCAGATGAAGGCTGACTTTGAAGCTGTGTGATGTGTAGAAAACTTCTGGTTAGGACTTTTGAGTTAAAACAATTGCACTAGCGTTACAAGTAGGGGTGTAACGGTTCATGTATTGAACCGTTTCGGTTCTGCGTGTTCGGTTCGGTCCACTCGCGTACCGTTTTGGTTATATTTTATGCTATTTTTCTCATTAAATTTATTACTACAGTGATCTAAGCGCTTCACACGGAAATGAAGTCCTGGGCGAGTTTCTGCACGGACGCCTTTAGGAAAGGAAAAACTTGTGAAAAACACGATTGCACAAGTGTTCTGCATGCTTGAATGTTATCAGAAATCTCTTAGTTGGTGATTAATCGGCTTCCCCTTAAGTGTTGTTGGGTCAATAACATGCAGATCAGTACTGTGTAGTTTCCTTCATTAATCAGAACTGGTAATGGTAGAAAACTCTTAAAAATGTTTTCACATGCCCTTCACTTACTGTAGATTACAGTCACAATTAGCATTTTAGGTTATGCCATATCAGTTTCCTTCTGGTTGCAGAGATAAATACACTGCCATGCAGGATGAAGATGTAAAGCTGCACCTGGCTTATCTGGATAGCAGGATTAAAAGTATTGAATGAGCGAGGGGTCACAGATCCAGCAGCGGAAGATCCAGGAACAGTCCTCTGGTCCATACCCCTCCCATTTGACCAGGTATTGCACACCCCTGCCCCTTCTTGTGCCTTCACCGTAAATACCTCTTGACCATCGATCAAGTGCGGAGGAGGAGGCACCACTGGAGGGCTAAACTGACTGGTGGAGACTGGCTTAAGACTGTAAACATGGAACACTGGATTGACCTTGAAGGAAGGAGACAACTGGAGCTTGCTAGCCACGAAATTTATGATAGCATCAATCTTGTAGGGACCCACAAATTTTGGAACTAGCTTTTGGGAAACACCAGCGAGAAGTGAGTCATGGGATGACAAATATACCTCTTAGCTGGGTCGGTAATCCGGAGCAGGAATCCTGTGGCGATCCGCCAGCTGGCGGTTACAGTCAGCAGTCCTTGAGAGGGCAGCACGAGTGTCTCGCCAAATACACTCGCAGGTGGATATGGGCAGAAGGGACCGATACGTCTGACTCTTGGGAGGGAATGAGATAAGATTGGAAACCATAGGCAATTTTGAAATGCGATGGACCTGTGGCCGAGCAGACGTGGGTGCTGTGGGCGGACTTGATCCAGGGGAGATGAGAGGACCAAAAACAAGGGTGTTGATGGCAGACACAGCGCAGCATGGCCTCCAAGTCCTGGTTTGGTTACTCTGTCTGGCCATTGGTCTGCGAATGATGACCTGCGGACAGGCTGGCCAACCCACCAAGCGCTTTGCAAAAGGCTCTCCACACTTGTAAGTTCAGTGAATGAGTCTTAACAAACTCCAAGTCCAGAAAGTCCAGAAAAGTCATCTGCCCCAGAGTCAATGTAGCTGAGATCTTAATATTATGTCCATTGCCATATAATAAGCCGGACAACTGAAGTCTCTTGTGGTGTGTCTGGGACGTACTCACAGGATGCAGGTGAAACTGATGGTGCAGGAACAGACCAATGAGGCAACATGCTGGAAGGTGGGCTGGAGTCATTGGCAGGACGAGTTGGCCACTTGGAGATGCGATGAGAAAAGTCACCGCAGTAAAGACAAAGATGAAGTTTCTTTGTCTGATGCGTTCCGTAGATGTGAGGCAACCTCCAAGCTGCATAGGACCTCAATGACCTGCGACGATGGGGATGATCCCGGAGTCAATGCCAGGTGTAGAAGATATCATCCTGGGCTGTCTGGGTGTGACGTGTCGGCCGTCGTTGGACGTTGTGTACTTCGATCCTTGTGGTGGTTGCTGAGATGCTTCTCAGTCCGGACGGCCAGGACGATACGGTCATCGAGATCACTGGTGGTTTCTAGGGGGATCATGTAATCCTTAATATGCAGGTCGCAAGAAAAAGGCGTCCAGTAAGGCTGAAGCGTTCCAGTCACTGTCGGCAGCCAGTGTTCTGACTTCTATGTCATACACACTACGCTGCCCTTAATGCAGCTTTAGTAGGGCGCAAGCTGCTTCCCGACTAGGTGGATGATGCTGAAAAATTGATTCCATGGCTTTGACAAACAATATGTAGCACAGGTAGCGGATTGGTGGTTCCACTCGGCTGTGGCCCCAGCTCCGGCTCTGCTAGTGATGAAGGCCACTTTAGCTTGTTGACTGAGTGTGTAAGGTGCGAACGTCTCCTGAGTCAGCGGAGAAACGCTCAGGCCGGGAAAATTGACCTCAGGTGTTGCTAGAGTCTCTTGTTTCAGTGCAGCTTTACAACTGCTAGGGAGTGGAGTAGTGGTGGCGCCGCCATTTTGAAAAAAAATGTCAAAAACTTATGAGTTTGAGACTCAACCACCTGTATGCCAGCATCCTGACGCTCAGCCATGCTTGGGATATTAGCACCCAAAGTGTTAAATTGCTTCTACTGTTTATCTCGGGAATTGAGTCTTTTTGTGGAGGGCACGTTTAAGCGGGCGCATCTCCATGGAGTCAATATTGACCAGATTGTTCTGTTCTGGCTGGCGGATACGTCAGCAGTTTGGCCCCCAAAGTCGAGACAGAGAAGGCAGGTGGTTGACAAGTTTTGATAAAAAAAGAACAAAAAAAAGTAGAATACAAAATGCCAGTGACAGACATTCACCGGGAAACTAACAAAGTACAATCCAAATACTGAAAAGTATCAACAAAGGATAAATGGCAAAAGGCACTTACTAATTGGCAAAAAGAGAAAAGGCACAAACACGAATCACTAGAAGGACTGGCATGAGAAGGAGGACATGCTCGATGCTGGTGAAGGTTGGAAACAATCTGGCATCGAGCAAGCGTGTGAGCAGGGCTCGAGTCCTGGTGATTACTGATGGGAGGCAGGTGTGTGGTGGTAGCACCGCCCAGGAAGACTAAACAAGGGAACTGCAAACAGACAACAAATGGCAGCAAACACCAGCAGAGTGCACACATGAGGATGATGCATGATAGGGATAAATGAACATTTAAAGTTACTTTTACCTTCATTGAAGATGTGATTGTTGCCAAAGACACGATGTAGCAGCGAGATCAACCACCACCATCTTCCAGTTTTGGCAAAGTTATTTCTTGAATCCTGTAGTGTTTCTTACCTCCATAACCTAAAATAACTTATGGCAAAAGAGGAAGATGGTGGTGGTTGATCTTGCTGCCACATTGTGTCTTTGGAAACAGTGGTCAAAAATCGCGTCTTCAATTAAGGGAATAGTACCCTTAAATGTTCATTTATCCCTTTCATTCATCATTTATATATATTTATATTACATTTACATTTTGCATTCTGCATGTAAAACTATAATTGTAAAACTATAAAAATGTTTTTTGTGGTAACATCTTTGGCTCTCTGGAACAGATTAGCTGGATTTACATGATGTCCTATAGGAAACATTGATTTGGTTAGCGTCCGTCTTGGTTAGAGTTGGACTTTCTGGAACGAATTCTTCACGCTAACCAAGGTTCCACTGTATTACACTAATTTGATTTGCCACCTATAACACACTTATAACAAGCTATAACAAGCTTATATGCCTTATAATCCAGTATATTGACATACATTGGATTGGTTTTAGCATCTTTAATGCACAAAATGTAGCACAGTGCCCCCCCATGTGGGTAAATTTTTCTGTATGCTACATCTATATTTTTATTTTTTTATTTCAGAAATGTATTTCATGGAAAACTGCCTGCCAACAGGTTGCAGTATTTTAAAGTTTCATTTAAAAAATTGTTAAACACAATAGATAAGCAGTTTTATGTTTTGCATTTTGTTCCCTTATGCTACCGAAAAAGAACTGAACCGTGGCCTTAAACCTGATTATGGTGTACTGTTGCACCCCTAGTAATCTCTTACAAGTATAGAATAAGACAAGTGAGTGGATATTGTGTAAATCTATGCACAGCCAACTGTGCCAAAACACATGCGATTGAACTTATTTGAATAAGTAATTCAAATATGTTGCGCCCAAGAAACGCTGTTATAACTCATTATGTCTCATGTGTCAAGGCAATTTGCCTCCGTGTCCTAAATAGTCTAATTTGTGTTTGAGGCAATAGCTCTCTGGAGAATATGATAAGAAACACCAAGAAGCAGGAATAATACCATATTAAATATTCTCATATTAGGCAGTGAGAACCACTTTAATTGGATGTGTGAGGAGAAATGAAATAATCATAAGTACTAGAGCTACAAGTACAAATAAACCATTAAAGATGCTGTATGTCTTCATCAATTTTTTTCAACCAAAAAGTATAAGAACGCCACCACCGGCTAGGGTATATTACCTGTACTGGTTTAAGAGAACAGATTGAAAGAAAAAAGTCAATATTTTTCACAATAAAAAAATTGACATACATTTTTGTTGTTGCAAGATGGCTGATCATTCATGGCTGCTGGAATCACGCACGTCCACACAAACAAAAGCAGTCTCAGAGAGGTGATCAGCAATTTGCAGTCATGCTGTTGTTACGATAAGATATACAGTACATTCAATGATAGCTAACTTTATTAGCTAGGGTTGGGCATCGAGTCTCAAGCATCGATGGGAACCGGGACTAACATTCCAATTCTCCCGGGATTGTTTAAATGTACCTGTAGCCAACACCAACGAAGAAGCGGATAAAATGTTTGGCTTAACCTCAAAAGAGTGGTCGGCTCAGTGCAACATTTGCAACACAATGATATCGTGCAAAGGATATCGTTCATGGTGTAGAAATAACTCAGTACCTCGTCTGCGAGCGCTACGTTGGACTTCCTCTAAGCAGTCACAATCCGGGAAGTCAAACAATAAATGACGTCTGTCTCATGCCAATGTAAACCAGTGTTTCAGGCTGCTCGCTGATGTGGAAGTTCGGTGTAAATAAAAGACGGTAACTACTGCTGTGGCTAGGCAAGTTTGTTACTGTCTTCTGGAACCTAAACGAAGAAGTGAAATTGGAACCGGATCGTTCAAATAAAAAAAATGCCCAACCCTATTAACTCATTCAATCCCAGCCATTTTTCAAAATTCAAGCCCTTCACTACCAGTCATTTTAGATGATTTTGACAGACTTTTCAAGGCACACAGAATATTGTTCTATGGCTATATGAAGATGGAACCTACCAAGAAAGATTATACTCTCGTCTTTCATCAGAAAAAAAAAAGTTTGTTTGTACCTTTTTCCGTTCTTTAGCAATCAGTAGTAGAAGATAAGTAAGTTTCAGGAAAATATCACTTCTCAACAAAAACATTTCAGGCATAACTTTAACTTTGCCACAATTGTTTTTGCTTTTGTGACAGCTCAAATATCTAAAAAACTGCACCACAACATAAACAACACAAAAAAGGGTTGTTTTGCATCAAAATAATTTATTTACAAATACAATACCATGACCAATTTACAATTTTCACATTTAGAACTAAACTGTGTGTGCGTGCACGTGTGTGTGCGTTAAAAATTTTAAAAATGTCTTAAAAATTCCCAACAATGCGTAACCTTCAGTACGTAACACTCCTCCACGCTCTCTCACTTCCTCCTTGCTGTCAAGTGTGTTAATACATGCAAAAGATCCATGCCGAGCTCTTATCAAATGCACTTCTGCCACCTTGTGGCCGTTTGAATGGCTTAAAACTGCTTGAAAAGTCACCTCTTTCATTGTGCACTTTGTGTTGTCACCGCTTTTTGCCTTTCGCGAAAAAAACTTAAAGGACATATAAATACGTCTTTAGGAACGAGCGTTCGGGTTAAAAAAAAATGTATAAATACATTTTTGGTATTGAATGAGTCAATAGCTAAACTTAGCCAAATCGCTATCATGAGCTGACAACAATGTAAATAGTGCGTATGCTTATGTTACATCAGCATAGTTTACGTACTCAAAGCGGGAAGAGAGGGGGATATAACTTGGGCTGTCCCGATCCAATATTGATATCGGATATTGGTCCGATATCAGCAAAAAAACCCAAAAAACAGTGTGAGATTATATCCTGCATGTAAAATCTCCGATATTTTCACTATGAGTCCAGGCTCTGCGCCAGCACTTCGGTCCAGCAGCAGCTCTTCTATGCAGCATGCGAAGCAACAACAGATTGTGCTAACGTGTTTATCACGTAGTAGGAGTGATGTCGGCCGTTTGACAGTATTTTTTTGTTCAAAGTCTGAAAAAGACCTTGCAGCTGAGTGCCAAACTTTCACAAGTTTCCCATGGTGACACAGAACCAGGGAAGTTTAATACGACCACATCATAGCGCATTTGAAGCAGCATCGTAAAAAATGATAACAAAAAGTCATTGGCTATAACACAAAAGCACCAACCCCTGATGGTGGTAAGTAATTTTGGGTTTACAAGCTTCACTGAGCACCTCGAAACTTGATAAATGTACATTATGCCTATTATTGATAAAATTATACACCAGATGCATCTAGTAAATGGGTCGGTTTTCCTCATTCTTATTGTTGCTGACTATTGTTTTCTGTTTGAGTAATATCACTAGATCAAGCCCTTTCTAACATTAAACGCTGCTAAACAACTAATAAATGATGATTTGTGCTATCGGATCAAAATTGGTTGTCGGCTGATCGTCAGTGCTGAATATTAGTACAGAATATTAGAATATTAGAATTAGAAGTATAGAATATTACTACTGGAAGTGAAAAAGTATCGTGACACCCCTAGATATAATGTTTGCAGTACACTCAAACGTCAGCGCCCTCTGGCCACCTGCGTAATAAAGGTTGACAGCACCTTTAATTATTTAACGAATTTGTTGTCCATTTGTGCTTGAACAAGTTTTTATCTGTTCTACAGATTTTGCGAGGAGTTCCAAGTCAGTGTTCTGGTTTCACATTTGTTCCAATGGTGCAGATGTTACCAGTTGGAAGTATTATAACTGAAGGAGCCCAGAAGACAAAAGAGGTATAAAAAACGTTCTTTAAAGCCTATTGGGTATAATTACGTCACCACTGTGAGCTGTGTGTTGATATTGTTTCACTATTACACCATATTAGTGTCGGGAGAAAGTATCTGATTCATCATTATTATCAGTATTTTGTGGTCCCCTGAAAGTCTTTTAACATGCACATTCTCAAATGACGACAGATTTGACTCATTTAAATCAACCTTGCACATTCTCTTACATGCAGCAATGTTTCAGTTTAAACCACAACCATCTATTGTTGCAGGTATAGGTGTTTACATTCTGTTTCATTATACATTTCATGGCCTTAAATGTTTCCAGATTCTTATTGACAATACAATGCACTGAAATGTACATACTGTACCTCTAAGATGTGTAAATTAGAGGTCTGAGCGATTATGATTGAATTTGAAATTGCTCAATTTTATTTTTATATTGCTGGTAGGACCCTCCAGTGCATCATGTTTAAAACATGTGGCGGTACAACTGTATCACTATGAACACCAAACCTAAAGCTGTTCTCTGTTCTAAAAGCTAAAAGTCATGCATGTTATTATTTACATTTTTAAAATGTATATATATATATATGTATACACACCTTTTATTTTTATTTTTATTTTTATTTTTATTAATGTCCCCCATGACCCTAATTAGAATAAGCGCCATAGAAAATGGATAGATGGATTACAGATAACATATTTATCTGTTACGGTTTGCGGCTGAGCTTTTTGAAGCTTGACCCCCAGTATGCAGAGATGAGGCGGTGGCGTGCAAACAAAAGATCTTTAATGGTGCACGAACAGGTACAAACAAAAGGCGACAGAGGGAAAAAGCTCTGTGGAAAATAACATGAAAGTATCGACAGGTAAGTAGACACTTTAGGTGACAGCACCGGTGAGGAGACGAGGAACAATGACAATGAACCAGCTGCGTACATGCGACGACACTGGCGTTTTAACTGCCACAAGTGTTAATTGTTGCCAGCTGCGCGGCAACCAGGGGTAAAGCGGCTGCCATGTAAACAACAAATACAGGCATACATTGGTAACTTTGTTCCAAAAGATCTAACTTATGAACATTTTTCCCATAGGAAATAATGTAAATCTTAATAATCTCTTCCAGACACCCAAAAATAATTTTTGATTTATAGACTTAATAACAACTTAATGGCAGACTCAGACCAAGCAAATATTACTATTGCAAAAACATATCATCAGTAGGGTAAAACTAACTTGTTTCATGATCACACGTTTGCAAAAAACATCAGAGCCAATCTATGAGCTTATGGCGGTCTAAAGGGAAGCAGGCTTCAGCTTGAACGGTCTTGGTCCTAGTGATGGACATACCTGTATAATGTCTCCATGTACCGGTAATATAGTTTTACATTGTTTTTGGACGGTAAAAACTGAAGGGGACCAAAACTAAGTTTTGAAAAAGTATAGGGGACATGTTCCCCCTGTCCTCCCCACAAATTACGTCCGTGCATTTACACCCAACATCCCTACAGGCAATATGGAGAACATGTCAAGTCCAAATGAATACACCATTTACTATCTTGGAGCTGGAAATGGCCAACTGTTGCTGTACGTAAACAGTTTGCAGTCAACCCCCAGCTGTGGTGATCAGGCTGCACCGGTTTAATGTGCTGTAAGGTGTGAGTCCAGTACCAGTTTCATAGCGAGTTGCGCCTTTGGTTAGCTTATAGCCTTTGATGTCTAATGTCAGTTTGTGCTGCATACAGTATGTGACTTCAAAGATCTTCTCAGTTGGGGGGGGGGGTATCACTCGCTTCTCAGCACTCCCTGCTGAGACCACCTAGGGCATGGGTGTCAAACTCGTTTTCATTGAGGGCCACAGCGCCGTTATAGCTGCCCTCAGAGGGCCTCTTGTAACTGTCATTATATAAATATACATAATTATTATAATTATTGGTTATTATTAAATGAGAAGTGAAGTGAGAATGTCAAAGTGACAAGCAGACATTCAAGTATTTATTTTGATATCAAAATGCTTGTAATGTCTTGTTGCATGATCAAATAGTATTAATAGAATATAAATATCAAACCATTCCACTCGAAAATGAAGTTTCTTCTTAGAGGCACACACTTTCACAAAGATGTTTATGTATACCATTAACAGGAACACATCTAAAAAGAACTAAATTAATGAGACATTGTCTAAATGATATGCAGTTGTTTAAAATAAATGAATACATTGCTCTGATGTCCTATATTCTTTATTTTATGGGCTATGATTTAGGATTGGTATATGTTTGACATCCATTCTGACTGCTTCGAGGAAGTCCGACATAGCGCATCAAAGGCAGGGCACTCTTGTTATTTCTATACCATAAATACCGGAGTGTTTAGTCATGTTGATCGTGCACCCTCCTTTGAATGACATAATTGTGTTGCAAATGTTGCACTGAGCAACATGAATTTTTATGAAGTAAAGCCAAACTTTTTAGCTGCTGCTTCTTTGTTGATGCTCGCAGGCTTCTTCTTTGTTGGTGTTTATGGCTATTTCTTCCGGTCGACGAAGTGGGCATCGAAACTAAGGATCAAAAATAAAACCATTTGAACGGTCCTGGGAGAATCACAATAAGGAATGTAAATCTCTTTATGATAGACGATTCGATATGCATCTACAAAGGTTACGATACGATTCAAAAACGATATACAGTCTATTGCAATATCGTGGTTTGATTATCGCTCACTCACTATATTGTATTTTTTTCAAAATCAATTAATTAATAAATGGTCGCTGTTTTGTTATAGACTATAGTATATTATTAGTAAAAACAGAGTGACAAACAAGTGATATGTAGTATTCTGGTCATTAGGCGGCAGTAATGACACAAAACGTTACGAGACATTACCTTACATTACATTACCTTAAAACTGCATGAAGTCATGAAGTCCGACATGATAGAGTGAAAAAAGGTTCTTCTCCCATTCCGTGTGGTGTTGGAGATGAAATTCTCCACAACCTACTAAAGGTCAAAGGACCATTTTGGAAAATTAATGAAGCCAATTTCACCTCCCCCTTACGTGTTCGTTAATCTCCAGTTACGAGAAGGAAAAAAGACTCACACACCAGATTAGATTTACGCAATGTATTGAAAAATAAGTCAGACGGAATATTTTAACAGTCTTACGAAGCCTTCGGAACCCTTCTCGTGAACCACGGATGAATGAGAGAGAGTCCCGACCGATAGTCCCATACTTGTTTTGCTCAGACCATTGGGCCAGTCTCTCCAAAGATAACTTTCTCCTGAATTCCTTGACAAAGCTTGTGTGATGTCAGCAGATGGTAGCCGCCTCCTTCGCTGACTTGGTTAACACTTGTCCTGCACATATCAGCATGTATTTTGGTTTGGTTTGGTTTAATTTTATTTGAACATGCATACAAGTTACAATGTAATACATCACATGATTCATTTCACAGTTCCACATGTCCAAAAGGAGTAGGAAGAAGCAAAGCTTATTTAATCCTACCCCCATCCGTTCCACATCTTGTGCAGTACATATTATTCACTTCCTTTATTCCATATGGGATTTTTAATACATAGAAAAATAATAAGATAGTGTAATTTGGCCAATGTGATGATGTAATTATATATAGATTTTTTCACTTCTTTTTAAATTAGTTCTTGTGTGCTTTTCCACAGAACAAAAGGCAGTAGTATCATTCGCAAATAATACCAACTTTAAGTCCTTTGTCACTTTACAGATGTCATTGATATACAAATTGAACAGTTTTGGTCCCAATATTGATCCCTGGGCAACTCCACACGTAATATTTAAACTTGCATGTGTGTATTCTCCTAGCTTTACAAATTGCTTCTTGTTTGCTAGGTAGCTTTTAACCCAATTCAAAACTAATCCTATGATTCCGTGACTTTCTAATTTTGTTGTTAAAATGTTGTGATTAATTGTATCGAAGGCTTTTGTAAGATCCACTAATACTGCGGCTGCACTCTTTCTGTGGTCTAAAGCGTTAGTAATTTCCTGTATCCATACTGACTGTCTGCCAGTAATGAATTCCTATTAATAAATTTGTCCAACCTGTTATTAAATAACTTCTTCATCATTTTGGAAAATTGGTGTAATAAGGAAACTGGTCGGTAATTTGTAAATTTATGTTTTTCTCCATTTTTAAAGATTGGAACTATTTTGACTATTTTGATTTTGTTGAAATTTTCCAGTCTGAAACAACAAACAACAAACAAACAAATTGGTGCTGTTTTTTGTCGTGTACAGTTAAATTATTTTGATTCTTGGTCTGAATCTGGCACACTTATTAAGAACGGTTGTGAATTTCATGCTACATACAATATTGTTTTCACTTTTAAAATTAAAATGCCAGAGGAGTAGTTTATATCGAAGGAGTCGCTTAATTACGCAGATCGCTGTAAGCACTTTGTTTGATAAGGTCCGTGAGGCAGGCCAAGTCAATGCTATTTTCCAAACAGTTCCGAGGGCCGGATTGCAGCACAGGTTTGATTTGGCCCCCGGGCCTGAGTTTGACACGTGCCTTAATCCTTCCTCTTCGTTTTACCACTTCCTCTACCCCTTTAAAATGAGGGCCAAGGGAAAGAAGCCACTAAGAAATGGGACACAACCTGATTCTCATTACATCATCACCCTTCACCGCTTTCCGGCGGTGATATAGGCAGATGAGATAATTAAATTGCTCATAATAAATGTTTCCTACCATAAATTAAGGTCCACACATTTCTACGTTATTTCAATGTTATGTAGCCTACCTCAGAACAGTTTCTTTAATGAAAGGCACACATTTTGCATGATTGATGGGCTACAACTATTAACTCACTGGAAATACAATAATAATAGTAATAGTAGGATAGCAATAGTGTGCTGAAAACAAACATGGAGTGATGGTAAAAAAATGTAAATGGGACAGCGTTAAATTCCAAAAGTTGAAACTAAACTTCGATAGTCTGGTGTGCTGTCCACATATGACCATGTTGTTTACATCTTTTATTTAGCTCACTTCTTCATCATCCATGCTGTATGCAGAATACAAACATACAGTATTTCACCGTTAGATTGTTGGTGGACTAGGGTGTCTATAATTCACAGCAAACAGACTTCACTACGATGTGCTGCGTTACATGAGTGATTAGATCGCTAATATAAAACGCCAACGTCATAGTACAGCTCAGTAATGTCAATTCCCCTCACTAGTGAGCGAGCAAGCTTGCGAACAATTTTAAAATACAACTTACAATTAACAGGCATTGTTTAATCATTTATGAAATGCTTTGTTTCGGCTCTGAGTAAAAAAATGGTCAGGTTGATTTTGCAATCATTCTGTGTCAGTGCCCTTTATACAGAACAGCGACTATGATTTTACAAAAAAATCAGGCTTTTACAGGCACAGCAGAAGAGGCTGGTGATGCAATTAAGGCCTACGTGGATCAGCTTTGCTTTCAACATACTGTGCGTGATGACATGATTGATTTAAACTGCCACATGTATGGATATTTTCCCAGGAAATAAATGTCACCCTACCAGCTTTTCATTTGTTCCATTACTGTGTGTAAAAAAAGACAGCGCTGCAACTTGTGTCGATTTGGAAAATGGAGGGTTGCCGCTTTGGTATAGTGCCATGCCTATGTATAGGGTCCTAATTAGTATGAACGTGGGAGTCCATGTCAGGAACAATAAATGTCAGAAGCAGGAAGCAGGAGAGGCCAAAATGAAAAAATAATCTCGAGTCTTTCCCAGTATAGAAATAATTATTTCACATGATTTCATTTTTATTAATCCTTGACATCATTTTAAAGTTAACATTGTAGTTCCATCCAGATTTTCTTTTTAAAATAGCAGCTGTTCTCGCAGCACTTGATATCGTAGAATGTAACTTTTTTTTAATCTACATTTACGATGGCACTATGACAGAGCACAGATAAATTAGCTATCTTTTATGGTTTTATTATTATCATTCTTTTTTTAATTGTTTAAATTTTCACATATTTTATGATTTATTCCTCTGTTTTTTTTTTGTTTTTGTTTTCAGCTTGGCTATAATAGGGAAAAACACTTTAGAGTTTAAAGTAAATAAATATATTGCTGTGATGTTTTGTAATTTACAAGACCCCGTAGGTGTATTTGCACAAAGTATTGGTATTGGATCGGTATCGTCGATTCCAGGCAGAATTTTAGTCAGTATTGGATCGGAAAGGAAATCAGTGGTATCGCACATCACTGCTCAAAACAGCTGATTTTGCCCACTCATGCGCCGTAGCGGTAGGTACTGTAGCACAAATCGGCATTACACCGGCACACTTTTATTGCAAGTTTATTGCAACACAACTAATACATAAAATAAAAATACAACTACAAATAAAAACACGGGCTACTTGCAGCCGTTACGCACTAAACTCAACTCTGAACTCCAAAAGTCACTTCTTGTCCGTCCCTCTTTCAGGAACATGAGGTAATTTACCATCCATCTTCTTCCACTGATTCATTTCACCTAACTTAATTTCATTGTCAGTTTGTAGCCACAGCTATTTTACATTTTCATCGACTAAGATAATGATCATGATTGTATTTTTGTGGACATTTATTGTTTTACTGAAGCTATTTGACAAACATCTAGATTTTTAATTATTTAACATTATTTTAACAGAATATTCAAACGGCACCCTGTTGTTTGTGCACTTTTTTGTCTGTCAGTTCAAATGTTCTATTTCTAAATAAAGAGGTGGAAATTAAAAATGTTTTTTTTATCCGATTCATCGAAAGTTAGTTAGTTGTAACACAAAATTTGCAAATGAAATGATCCCTGGTAGCATGTTGACAAATCCCGGTGTTATCCTGCACGCGGGCGCTCATTGAAATGTAATCCACACCCTTGTTGCTTGTTCTTAAACCTGATTGGATGTTAATACAGTAGATGCGATGCATTCAGTGAGGAACACATTCACTGAAAATCTGAAGTATTTTTGAGTCAACAGGCTAAAGTCCGAGTCAAGTCCTAAGTCAGTGATGTCTAAGCCCACTTGTCTAAGTACTTTTCAGTACGTTATTTCACATTTGTCAGCAAAAGTCATTGAAAATAAAACTGAAACTGGATGAAACATGTTCTTTATTAAAATGTAGCAGATGTTGATTATCACTACAATAGTGATGGAAATTTCGGCTCTTTTTAGAGAGCCGGTTCTTTTGGCTCAGCTCCCAAGTGTCTCCTCAAATTTTTTTGTTTGTCTTTATTTATTACCAAATTATGTGTATTGTGTAAAATGAAATACTAATGTAAAAAATACATGATAGCAAATGGCCGTCTACCAACTAACTTTAAATATCATAGAAAACCGAAATAGAGCGAAATAGAGAACGTGAGCTGGAGTCGAGCCAAGCAAGCACAGAGTCACTGTCTGTATTGTGTCTGTGTGTGAAAAAGTGAGAGGCATGGCTCCTATCCCTGGCTGTAACAAGTCTGTTTAGGGAGGGGCGGCAGCTGTGTGTGACTGTCCAATCACAGAGCGTGATGAGTGAATACATAAGTAGTACCCAATTGAGGATTTTCCTTCATCATGATTACGGATAATGATGAGCTGTACTCGTTTTATGCTCGTACTCTAGCAAAAATGCATTATCCGTAACCGATACTCATCTAAAACGAGTATCCGGCTCATCTCTAATGTTTACTCTTATACACACAAAAACTCATTTCAGCATGCTTGAAAGCAGCAATGTTATGTGTGCCATTGCACACATAAAATTATACTTTTCTAATGTGGAAATAATGACATATAATTGTTACGTCATCTGTCAGCAACAAGCCAAAAATTCCATCTTCGCCATCCACACAAATACGCGGAAGCTGGAGTTTTAAAAAATCTTCACCCTGACTGGAGTTTTCCAAAAGCTCAATGTTTAAGGACAAAAACCTCTGTTTGCGTGTGGATGAGAGGCCAAAATGCATCAAAAAACATGCGGTTTTAAAATATCCGTATTCGTGTGGACATGGTCTCAGTTGTCCTTATTAGTTGATGTTTTCATTGTAAATTTTCAGTGGTGCTGGAGTGGAAGGAGTAGCAGATACTGGCACACAAGCCTAGCTGTCAGTGTGAAAAAAAACACATAATTGTCACTCCTGAGTACAAGTCGCAGAACCAGTCAAACCATGAAAAAAATTGCAATTTATCGTCCGGAAAATATGGTATATTGTTTTTTTTTTCCCCCAATCAAAATAAGTTTACAACACCTGTTTTCTGAGCACTGCTTCCAGCTTTAATATACAGTATTATAGTAGCTGCTAAGCTTGGTAGGAGGAACTGGCTGCTCATATAAAACAAATTCTTGATTATCTTCAGCATCTTGGCCTAGCTATCCAATGAAATGTTAACCTTCTACACAGGTCATAAAAACTATCAGCTGTCAATGTTTTTTAACTGTGTGCTATGCAACATCAGTTAGTAAGCAAGAAAGGCTCGATGTTTACTTGACAACTTCTGTAAACAAATTGTCAAATGTAAGTGGCTGTCCCGGTAGTGACCTTTTGCAAGGTCACTAACCCTTTAATGCTGAGGTGTCATTGTGAATGACTATTTCACTGCATTATGGATGTGTCTTGCTGCCTCCAACGGGTAGACATAAAATGAGTTACATTCGTTTGGGTCCAATTTTGTACAGTTGTTGATTTAAATGAAATGACACAAATGTGCTTGGCGATACTTCAAATGTATTCAAGCTACTAATTTATGCACACTGAGGACACTTTACACCAGCAACAGCATGACGTATGTGTACATGTGAGTTATATGCTTGGGACATGTGGTCCCCTGACACCAAGCACACTCCCCCTGAGCTCTCCCTCTTCCCCTTTGCCTTTCTCCTGTCAGAACTTAGCAGAGTCTCATGTGAAGACAACCGACGAGATCATGTCGGACGGGGAGATTTTAAAAGCAGAGATTGTCTATATCAAGGATTCGGTGGAGGGAGGGGGAGCAGGAATCCAAACGAAGAAAAATGTTGAGGTATGTGAACTCAATAGAAACATTGTGTCTATCTCAGCATGTTTCACGCTTCAATGGATACACTGCATGATGTTAAATTAAACTGCAGTCTTGACACTTGAATTATGAGCAGAGTAAGACGCACAACATGTGTCATGATCAACCAGTCGTGGTACTTTCTGTTGTAATGAAATGTAAATGAAGTCAACTGTTGAACCAACTATGTCTGAATTTGATATGAAAATGAGCTCTCAGCACTAACTAAATAAACTGTCAAACCACTTTTTTCGTCAGCTGCAGCCTGTGTTGGACCATGTGAGCCTCTCCCAAACCTCCATGTCACTCGGTGGCCAGTCTGAAAATACACCCAAACACAGCGGCACTGCCTCCATGGAAACAACTGCTAGTAAACCCAGGGGCCTTTCCTGGCTGTGGGGTCATGATTCCTCTGGATGTGTTGAGGTTAGCTCGGGTTTCTCTACCGATAAGCTGTCTGGCTTGCATCACAGAACGGCGAGCCCCACATACTCGGCACACGTGTTCCCCACGCCAGCTTCATCCAGAGAATCCATCCTGTCAGACAGCTGGGATAAAGACAAGAACTGGCTTTCCTCTCTAGCCTCTCCTGGCTCTTTGAGCCGCACTGTTTCCCCCTGTTCCTCAGTCCGCTCTGGCATCTTCTCCCCCGCTGTGGTTCAAATCCGAAAGCACAACCTTGCCCCAGGCTCCAGTCTGGTTCACCTCCCTCAGTCCTGTTTCTCCTCCTGCGACAGCCTAGCTTCTTCTGTCTGTCCACAGTCCCCTCCTCCCCGGCACCGTCCTCCTCTCACCAGACTCTCCCTCCTGACAGCCATCCTGAGGAAAGGCCGTCTGCCGGTGCTGTCTGCTTCCCTGCAGAGGCCTTACACCCCCTGCTGGCCTGTTAACCCCGTGACCCTTACTTTCTGCAACGCATGCTCAGCAGCTTCCAGCGTTGCCTCTATTCCCTTGGAGTTTTCGTCTCTCTTCTCCTCATCGGCGTCCATAGATAGTCAAACTTGTGCTCACAGTGAGCCCAATAGGCCTCCTACTGCCCCCCCACCTGAGCTGCCTAATGAGCACAGTAGGCCTCACACGCCAAATAAAAGATGCACGGACCCGATTCGGCGAAGTGGTGTGCCAAGATGGGAGAGGGTTATTTCACCTTCGCCTCCGAAAAGCACACCACTGCCCATAGAACCTCCACAACGCACATGCTCAAAACTCAGGACTGCAACACTGCAGCAGTCTTACGTGCTAAAGTCTCCTGAGCTAAAGGCCAGCTTTCCTCACATGTATCTCAGGAGCAAAAAAGACACAAACCTTGAAAAATCAATCACTCCTCCTACAGCTTTACATCAACCAGCAAAACTTCAGAGCAGACAGCCAAATTCCTCTCTGTCAAAGCTTCGCTGGCTTTCTGAACAACTGCGATCCCCTCCGCCATATCCCTCCCTGTCCTCTCCATCACATTCCCGCTCAGCCAGCTCCGCCGTATCACCTCTCCCTCCTTTCTCGACAGGGAGGTGCAACTCACCACAAGGTTTCTCCAAAGCGTACAATCTGACGCCTTCCCGCTATACACCCATCGCTTTTTCCGGCTGGCCCTCGCCCATCAGCTCTCCCACGCCTACGCCCTCTCCTACCGCACTGTTTCGAGAGCTCACGCCATCCCCTTCCTTCTTCCTTTGCTCCACGCCGTCCCCAAGACCGGGGAGTGGAATATCAGACTGCAGTGACAGGGAGGGTAAAAAAAGAAAGGTAGCCACACTGCTTGCCACGTGCGCCACTTCAGACTCAGGATATTATTGACCACGCTCACTGTTACATGCTGTTCTTTGACATCACTTTCTCACTCTTGATATGCAGACATGCACTCACCAGCCAAAACAATTTACAGAGAGCCACGCACAGAAAAACATTACATTACGAACTCTTCAGTTTTGATATTTTAACAGATGTATTGATTAAATGACTATAGAGAGGCATACAAGTATGAAAGCTTTTTGTTTGAAAGACAAGGCCGTTTTCACACTTAAAGATCTACTGTCCTCACTGTGATTTCTTCGGCTTTGTTGTGTCCACACATCAGCGCTTAACAACTCTTTTAATCCTGGACCACTGCAAACATTTGTCAAAACATGCACCCCTGCTGTGTTGCCACTCCCATTATTTTTCTGACAAATACACCACAAGGTGGTGCTGTTATTAAACCTCAAAACTTTGACCCCATAAGTCGGATTGACTTAACAGCTCAATGCGCTCTTCATAACACCCACTGTAACTTTTGGGTGTTCGCTGAATCATGACAACATTTGGTACACATTTTTAGGGGACTGACAAGTACATTTTTGTAAAATTTGAGCAAGATTAATTTAAAAACACGGCTGCCGTCAACCAAAATGTGTTTGCAGGGGCAAGTACAGGACTTATCAACTAATTGGCTATAAGTCAGTGATTTGAAAGTCTAATGATTATAAGACCTTGATGACTGTATTACATGTACGCCTCTTCCAAAGTATTTTGAGCACAACCCA
Source organism: Dunckerocampus dactyliophorus (assembly GCF_027744805.1). Taxonomy (NCBI): domain Eukaryota; kingdom Metazoa; phylum Chordata; class Actinopteri; order Syngnathiformes; family Syngnathidae; genus Dunckerocampus; species Dunckerocampus dactyliophorus. Next base: position 15,332,961 of record NC_072832.1, on the reverse strand, counting down.
CAGGGGGAGCCACAAACAGGGTGTCCTCATTTTTTCACATGACAAAAAATGACATAGGCTTCAGTCCATGCAGAACACGTGCATGGGCACTTTTGCTGTTAAGTTGCAGTGTGTGTTACATTATCACGCAGTAATAGGTTTTGTGAACTGCAAGTCTGGACAAGGCCTTAGAACCAAGATTTCAAAGCTACACTGCTTTGAAAATGCTTTTCTTATTTTTCTTCAGGTTGTTTTATGTATTGTTCTTAGGAGCAGCACCACCACTCAGTAGATTCAAACACAATAAGAAAAACATGTGCGGCTGTTTAGGGAGGGGCCTCAGAGCAGTTAGTGTAAGATTCCAATCAAAATTTCTGTGACGTCATCCCCTCTACTGGGAAGTAACAGCCCCTGCGCATATTTGAATTCATATAATTTTGATTGTTGTTATCAACACTGCGCTGCATCATACTAAGTCCACACGAACAAAGTTATTTCAGTTACAGTTGACCCTCGCAGCTGCTGTATTAGCTCGCATGAGGCGTGATGCAGGTGTACCATATGTTGTGTCTGCTGAATGTAATTTCCATTGTCATTTATAAATACATTTCCTGAAACAGGAATAATTGACAAGAATGTGACAAACAATTCAAATGATCATGGTTATTGTTCTGTCATTTCGAATATTTCTTAAACACTAGACAAACACACTTCAGTATTTGGCTTGTGACCAAAAGACTGGAAGGTTTATTGGAGATAAACAAAACATGCCAGAAGAAATGACTGTCTAAAGAAACCATTGGGGGGAAATGAGAATTAATTTATATTCATGTGTGTTCTTCTCCCTCTCTTGCTCTCTCTGCATACTGAAGCCTCACAAGATTAAGTCGAGCTACAAATCCCTCGCTGCAATTCCCACAAACACCCTTCTTTTGGATCAGCAGGTACAACCACTTAGTCGTCTGTAATTCTTTGAGAGCATCTCATTATGATTGTTCTACAATATGATATTTATTCTTATTCGATTCTTGACAGCAAAGCCACACAGAAATTCCAGTTAGATCCAGAAGTTGAGACACCACTGGCAAAGCTTTTTACAAAAAATGTTTGTGCAGCCCTACTACTTAACAGAGGGCAGCTTCACTACACATCTTAAAATAAAGGCGCTCATTTAACAATCTGTCAGTCAGCTACAGACATGGGAGCTGTAAGTTTGATTTTTTTTAGTTAACTTAGGATGATGTTGCTGGTAAAATGAGCTGACAGTGGAACCTTGGCTAGCGTAGGCCCTGGTTAGCGTTTTTTTGGGCTTACATTGAAAATTGACAAAAAAATGTGCGTACATCTTCCGGTTAGCATACAATATGGCGCAAATCCTGTTGTGCTATTAATACACTGGGTGAGTCCAACTGTGTCAGTTAGCTATTTTTAGCACAAAAACTCCCTGCTAGCAACCTGTAACTGGAAACCGGAACTGAAAGTCATTGTCCCCGAGCGTCATCGCCCTTCTATGACATCATCAGTGGTTGACTCTCTAATTCTTTGCTAACTATCACAGTTATGCTACAATTCTCTGCTTTTCTTTTGATCACGGCTGCAAAATAGCCCACAATGGAGTCAAAGAAATTTGCAAGTGCTAAAACACAAAGGTGGTCTTTGTCAATGCAAAAGTGACGTTTAAATGTTCATTTATCTTTTTAATTGTCATATTATGTATTTTGAATTGTTTTCTGCATGTAAAACTATACTTGTAAAACTAAAAAAAGTGCTTTGTGTTAGCATTTATGGCTGTCCGGAATCGATGAATTGGATTTGCATGATTTCTTATTGGAAAAAAGTAGGTTTTGGTTTGTCGGACCTTGTAGAACAAATTAATGACGCTAACTAAGGTTCCACTGTACAGTCGTCCCTCGCTGCATCACGATTCAAACATCGCTATCGCGGTTTTTCAAACATGAATTAATTAATAAATGATTGATGTTTTGTGTTTGACCACGGCCTATTAGTCAAAAAAATATGCATATTTAAGCAAATTGTATGTATATTTTACCCCAATTAAGCATTTTCAAGCATAAAAATGGCTAAATGTACAAAAAAACAAATGCACTATAAGCCATTAAGCCCACAACTTGTGAATGTAGCATTCTACATTGGCCACTAGATGTCCGTAATTATTCGGTGAGACCACCACCGAAGCACCAGACTTGAACAACCGGCTTTTATTGCAGGTTTAAATTATCTCACAACAGGTACAATAATAATAACATAATAATAATAATCATCATCATCACCCTCATCATGATAATGATGACTGGTTACAGTTGCGACCATAGCCCACAACAAGCTAAAAATCAACTCTGAACCCCACTTCCTGTCTGCCATCGATTCTGCTGCCCCTACAAAGTAAACTGTCTTGAATGGCTTATTTTCTCTGATTATATCTACTATATTGGCTAACACCAATGTAAAGGTGACTATATGGGTGTTATTTCATGTCCAGGTGGCTCTAATTAAAAAAAAACTTATTTAGAAAGTCATGTTTGTATGCCATAACTGTGAAAATATTCCATTTATAAAGAAGGAATCGTACTTACAATTCGCTTATCGTGGTCCAGTCTGGAAACAATTAACCGTGATAAACGAGGCCATACTGTATAACGTTAGCTATGTAGATCACATTGCTACGCTACTTTTGCCAACGTTTCACCAGCGTTTGTGCCCTCTTGTCCCGCTCCTTAAAGTTACGTTGGTTTATGGTATATGTGGCAAAGCGAATAAAGTACACAATTGCAATTACTGGAAGCACACATTAAGCACACTTTCTGCCGGAGACAGGCGTGAACAAACAGCTCTTTAGCATGAAAACAATGTGTCCCCATTAGGGCTCACTAAATGCTCTAAATTCCAGCATCAAGGCTACATTGTGGACGATACACTACTGTGGGGTCTCCTACTTACTTCAAGTGAAAAAAAAATAGCACGGGATAATCATTTTTGTAACTTTAATAGTTTGAATACTTGGATGCACATCATTTGCAGTCAGTAAGTACTTAAAGCCTGGAGCCCATGGAAAACATCAAACACTGAGTTTCTTACTGGAGATTCTTTTTGCTAGGTCTTTACTGCAGCCACCTTCACTTGTCTTAGTGCTTTTAAAGGTGGTTAGTAGTTTTATTTCAAATCATCGCAGGTGACCTACAGTAGCAAAATCATGAATGTAATGTACATGTAAGAGATAAATGCATGCATGTTGGTGATGCAGGAGTGACATGTAAGGCTAACGTATAACTCTAATGTATCAATTTGAAGCCTCCTTATCGTGCTTTACATTCACAGGTCATAGATGAACAAGTGGAAAGAGAGGACAACTTGCAAAGAGTCACCACGAGTGACAGGGGTGATGAAGACACCCATGCTGAGGTATTAGCGCACGCATCACTGGACATTTTTATCACGGATTCCGCATAATTGTGCGATAACGTCAGTGCTTCTGTGCGCCTTTTCAGATGTGCTCGCCTGCTCAGCTCCGGCAGCAGTCTGAGGAGCTGTATGCAGCCATTGACGAGATATTGTCAAATCCCACTCCACCAGTAAGTTTAGGTCATTCTATCAATAGTTTTGTGTTACTTTTAATGAGAATTTGTTGATTACATTTGTCACTGGGTTTATTCTTGCACTGTTTTAGAGCAAAACATCTTCCAAGATATTGACTACCAACGTTTTGCAGGTAGGGTATTTCCTTTCTCTACTAACTGTAATGCTTCAAAACATTAATTTGTCAACAATCACAGACAAATTGATGCCAAAAGTGGATACACTGAAATCTTGACAGCCAGCTGCATTCACAAGAAGATTACAGATATGTCATGTCAGCCTATCAGCATCCCTTCTGGAGATCGGAATGAGAGTAATATTTTCAACATGCCAGAAGCTAAATGCTCATTAAGGCTTCTAAAGAACTGCGACCCTTCTATATATATATATATATATATATATATATATATATATATATATATATATATATTTATTTATTTTTTAATCATAATTGAAAACTCAGAAGACAAAAGAGTCTAGAGCATCACTTAAAAGCAGGGGTGTCCAAAATGCTGGCCATTTTTACAGCCCGTGGCTGCCCTCGGCATATTCTAAAAATACAATTAAACAAGGAAACTATAAAAACAACAGCAAAACTGGAAAAAAGGGCAGTCATTTTACAAGAATAAAGACACAATATTGGAGGATAAAGTCAATATCAAGAGAAAAACAACAAAGTTGGAATATGAAAGAGAAAAAGTTTTATTTTTTAAACAGTCGTAATATTATAATAAACAAACAGAGAATAATGTTGCAATTTTACAAAATTTTGGTTGGGTAAAAGTTATAATATTACGATAATAAAGTCTAAATATTATGAGAATAAAGACATAATATTAAGAGAAAAATGCACCAGAAGAAAAAGAAAAAGAGAGAAAAAAAGTGTAACATAAGGAGAAAAAGCTCCTTTGTACTAATAATATGCTTGTCACTGATAACACAAAGCTTTTTTTTCTTTAAATATAAAAAAACGTCTCAGCAAATCTACATGTGTTGGTTTAGAAAATGTCAAAGTGGCCCCCCGCATTCAGTCAGTATGCGGCCCTCAGTGGAAAAAGTTTGGACACTGCTTTAGAGTATATTTTTGATAGTAGGATGTAGAAGGACGTAATCACGTACGTAATGTCTGGCTTCATAGATGGCAGTGACAATGACTGCTTGTCAGGCCAGCACTACATACAGAACCGGAGGAGACAGAACCTTAACGGACATTTTCCAGACTCGTCTCATTTCTAATATTATGCGTGAAACAATCCATCATCTATGTCATGTTAGATAAGCACCTTTGAGTAGGTTAGGCTGTGCTCTAAGTGCTATTTGTGGTGCCCGCTATGGGTTGTGGTCAAAATGCTTTGGAAGATGTGCTAGCATACATGTCATTTAGATATCGGACTATGTTTTACAATAATTAGGCAAATAGTCAATGACTTATGGGCAATTAGTTGCCCCTGCTTTTGCTTGATGGTGGCCATGTTTTTCATCCAGTCTTGCTCAAATTTGACTGGCATGTGCTTGTCAGTCCCTTGAAGGTGTGTACCAAATTCTGTGGCGATTCGGCTAATCGGGTTATCTCTATGCTCAACATAGAACAGATTGCGGCAAAAAAACCCAACTAATAATAAAACACAAAAACAAAGAACCATCTCATTTAGAAAAAAATCTATTTAATTATTTACTGTGAAACAATATCTACAAAACATTACACAAGCAAATATAAATAAAAATGTGCAAAACTAAAAGAAAAAGCAGCTTTCAGGTAACAGTTTTGGCTGGTCTTAAGTTAATGAAGATGGACATTCAGAAACACAAAGTCCCTCAGCTTTTGTTTCCTGATTTTCTGCTTTCCAGCTCACTTGTGTGTGTAACCCCTCCCTCCACCTCATGCTTAGCGTGGACACACGCAGCACCACACATTTTCACCAATCACGTGCAGCTTTAACAGGGAAAAAAAGACACTTCAAGCCGTTTCCTTTGAGAACGACCCATCACGAGAAGCTACCGTGGGTGTTTTGGGTGTTTTGGGTGTTTTGAGCTGTGTGAGAAATCAAGATTCAAGATTCAAGATTCAAGAGATTCAAGAGAGTTTTATTGTCATGTGCATGGTAAAACAGCAGTAATACCATGCAATGAAAATCTTATTCTGTTCATTCTCCCAAGAAAAGAAAGAAAACACAAGAAAGAATAAGAACATAAACATAAACATATATACCAATAAATTAAGCAGCAACAAAAAGAAGAGACATTCATACAAATAAATATACAAATAAATAAGTAATAAATAAATAAAGTGCTATGAGTGTGTGTTTGTGTTGCGTGCGGCGTGTGTGAGTGCTTCGTTGAGAAGCCTGATGGCCTGTGGGTAAAAGCTGTTTGCCAGCCTTGTGGTCCTATACTTCAAACTCCTGTAGCGTCTGCATGAGTGTTGTGGATGTGTGCTGTCCTTGATGAGGTTGTGTGTTCTGCGTAGGACTCTGGTTTTATAAATGTCTTGCAGTGAGGGGAGGGCTGCCCCAACAATGTTCTGTGAGGTCTTGATCACCCGCTGGAGTGCCTTCCTATCACGTGTTGTACAGTTACCGTACCAAACAGTGACGGAGGCGGTAAGGACACTTTCGATAGTGCATCTGTAGAAGCAACTCAGGATTTTGGTAGGCATGCCAAATTTCCTCAGTCTTCTCAGGAAGTACAGTCTCCTTTGGGACTTCTTCAGAATTTGTTGGGTGTTGTGAGACCAGGTGAGGTCCTCGCTGATGTGTGTGCCAAGGAACTTGAAGGTTTTCACCCTCTCCACCTCAGTCTCATCAATAAACAGGGATTTATGTGGCTCCTTTTCCCTTGTTCTTGGGTCGATGATCATCTCTTTAGTCTTATCTGTATTGAGAAGGAGATTGTTAGCACGACACCAAGCTATGAGGTCCTCCACCTCTCTTCTGTATGACGTTTCAACACCACCAGTGATCAGTCCGATGACTGTAGTGTCATCCGCAAATTTAATGATGCTGGTGTTGTTCTGGGAGGCCACGCAATCGTAGGTGAAGAGCGTGTAGAGGAGTGGACTCAGCACACACCCCTGTGGGGTCCCAGGGCTCACAATTCTTGAGCTGGATGTGCGGTTGTGGACTCTGACTGACTGGGGTCTGCCTGTGAGAAAGTTAAACACCCAGTTACAGAGGGAGGGAGACAGGCCAAGTGTGAGGAGCTTATCTGTGAGTTTGTGGGGGCTGACTGTATTCAAAGCAGCGCTATAGTCTATAAATAGCATTCTGACATATGTGTCCTGGCCCTGTAGGTGAGAAAGGGATGTGTGGATGGCAGTGTTGACTGCATCATCCGTGGACCGGTTCTGGCGATATGCAAACTGTAGAGGGTCCACGGTTGCCGCCGGGATGCTCTTTTTGATGTGGGTCATGACTATTCTTTCAAAGCACTTCATAACAATAGGAGTGAGTGCTATAGGGCGATAGTCATTCAAGCAGGTCACGTTGCTCTTCTTGGGTACGGGCACTATGGTGGTGGACTTAAAGCAGGTCGGTACAGATGCTTGTGCAAGCGACAGGTTAAATATGTCAGCAAGCACATCAGCTAGCTCTGATGAGCAAACCCGAAGTGCACGTCCTGAGATGTTGTCTGGGCCTGCTGCTTTTCGTGGGTTTGTTTTGTTCAGAACCCTGTGCACATCAGCTGATGTCACCATGAGAGGTGAGTCCTGTGTGCTCCCCAGGTTCAGCCACCCTCTCTGCTCATCAGGAGTTTGGGTGTCAAAGCGGGCATAGAACTCATTCAACTCATCACTCAGTGTGGTTTGGCTGGACGTGGCTACGCTACTCCGCTGTCGATAGTCTGTGATGTGCTGGAGCCCCGCCCACATGCGCCGAGGGTCTGAGGTGGAATAGTAGCCCTCCAGCTTCTGTCTGTACTGTTTTTTGGCCTCTCGTATGGACCTTCTCAGGTCATATCTGGCCTTTTTGTAGTCATCAGCGGTGCCCATGACAAATGCAGTCGAACGAGCACGTAGCTTAGCCCTTACATCACAGTTCATCCACTGTTTTTGGTTAGGGTATTTCCTGTAATACTTGGTGGTGGTAACAGTCTCTATACATGTGCTAATGTAGCCAGTAACAGCAGAAGCATATTCATCCAAATCAACAGTACAATCTTCCCTCCCTGCTGCAGTTTTAAACACATCCCAGTTTGTGCAGCCAAAGCAGTCCTGAAGTACTTGATCAGTTTCTTCATTCCACACTTTAACTGCTATACGTACAGGGGGAGCTTGTTTGAGAAGTTGTCTGTATGTTGGATAAAGGAATATAGAGATGTGGTCAGCCTTTCCAAAGTGGGGTCTTGGAACAGCCTTCAAAGCACCTTTCATGTTGCAGTAGACTTGGTCCAGGATGTTATTTTCCCTTGTGGGAAAGCTCACATGCTGGTAATATTTGGGGAGGACAGTCCTGAGGTTACAGTGGTTGAAATCGCCAGATATAATAAATACAGCGTCTGGGTGTTTGGTCTCGTGTTTATCAATGATGTCATGCAGGAGGCCTAGTGCATTAGCAGTGTTAGCTCGTGGTGGGATGTAAACAGCAGTTAAATACACAGCGCTAAACTCACGAGGCAAATAAAAAGGTCTGCATTTCACCATCAGCAGCTCAATGTCCTGCGAGCAGTGCTTTTCCATCGTCTGTACGTCTGTGCACCACGGTTTGTTTACGTAAACACAGACGCCGCCACCTCTGTGTTTACCAGACGCTAAAGTCCGATCTCCCCGGTAAGCAGCAAATGTTTCCAACTGGATCGCCGAGTCCCGTATATCCTCCGTCAGCCAGGTTTCTGTGAAGGTGAGCACACAGCATTCCCGGATCTCCCGTTGAGCTGTAATCCTTGCTCTTAGTTCGTCCATCTTGTTTTCAAGGGAGCGGACGTTGGCTAGCAGCAGGCTTGGTAGCGGTGGCCTAGTCGCTCTAGCTTTTAGCCTAGCATGCAGGCCGGCCCGCTTGCCTCGTTTACGCCTCGGATGCTTTGCTCGCCGGGTATTCAGCTCACCCGGCCCGCAGACTGCTGCGGTCTCCCGGCGCAGATCATGGGTCCATCTGACTCCTGGGATGAAACGTGGTACTATTTGTCACAGGAAACAATGCTGGTATGCATCTTTTAACATTTTCACCCATTTGTGTGTAGAGATTCGGCAGTAGATGAGAAAAATGCCCCAATGTGTTCAAAATAATAGCAGCCCAACATGAGTAACCATATTAATCACTGTTTTTGGTATAGATGATATTACTACGGTACATGGCAAATAATTTACCTGTAGTTGTAGTAGCGTCAAAACAACAACAGATCCAACATTCATGATATGCACACTCCTGAGTCTGTAATTATGTAAATGATTGAAAATATTCAAAATAATAGCACTGTGGAGTTCAATTACTGAGGTAATTCATTCTGTGAAAAAACAGGTGTCAATCTGGTGGCCTTACTTAAGGATGAAGCCAGCACATGTTGGACATGCATTTCTAGGAAAACGTTCTGCAGAAAAGCGTACTTTGATTAAAACATGTATTGATGATGGGGAAGCGTATAAAGAAGTGCAGAAAATGATAGGCTGCTCATCTCCAATGCTTTAAAATGGAAAGAGAAACCAGAGCGACATGGAAGACAACAGAAGACTACCATTGAAATGGATGGAAGAATAGCCAGAAGGGCAAAGAATCAGCCAAAGACCATTTTCAGGGTGATCAAAGACGGTCTGATGTAACCTGTGAGTACTGTGACAGTTAGAATACACCTGTGTGAAGCTAATCTATTGGCAAGAAACCCCTGCAAAGTCCCACTGTTAAAAACAGACGTGCTGTAGAGGATACACTTTGCCAAAGAACACACTGACTGGCCTAAAGAAAAATGAAGAAATATTTTGTGGACTGATAAAACAGGGTTGGACATCGAGTCTCAAGCATCAATGGGAACCGGGACTAACATTCTGAAACGGCCGGGTTGGTTTTCATAAGAAGAGATCAGGCAGACACACTTTTCTGTCTTTTAAATGTTTCAGTGAAGAAATATCTGGAAAATGTCACAAGTACACCGCTGGCCACCTGCTCACATCAACAAGTAGTGATGGAAACTAGGAAGTGGCGAAGGTAAATGCTGTGCTTGACACGCCCACGCAGGGGTGTGTACTCCTTCCTGATTGGATCAGTATGTTATGTGTTGGCATTTAACTGGTTCAAGCTTGTGTCAATCGAGGGTGCAGGGCTGTAAGCTATTGTCCAGGCGACGAGTGTGATAAGGTTGCCAGGCAACCCTGCCCCACCCCCACCCTCGCCCACCCTTTTCGAGCAGCCTGTCTGCTCAAACGTGAAAGCGCAACCATAGAATAACTCTACAATACTACTTTATCTAATTCTATCAACTCTAACAATTCTGATTCTTACCGATTCGTAGTTTTGATGTCCTATCTGCCGACCTGAAGAAATAGAACACCAACAAAGAACAAGCCAGTGAGATCAACCATTAAGCAGACGGACGGAAAAATGCTGACTTTATTGTAGGCCAGCTGGTGGCACTGTGAGACAAATCAGAAATCTGAATCTGTTAAAGAAACAGCTCCACGGCTAATAGTGTTGAAGTGGCATGGGCCAGCAGTCCTGATTCCGAAGGCACTGGACAGATTAGACTGACCTGGCAACACATAGAAGCTGAAATCTGATTGGACAAAAAAATCGAACATACAAATACACTACAGAAAGCAGTGCAGCCAAGAGACTGTTACTAAATTAATACAATTTCATGGAATAAGTACTAGAATTTAAGCTTTAGAAGATCTTTGTGACATGGGAGGAGGTTAAAAAAAATAATCATTTTTGTTTTGAAAGTTTGACAAACAGGGTCAGGTTGTGACTTTGTGCATGTGCTTTTTAATTTACTCCTATGTGAACCACAGCCTAAGTTGACAAGGAACAGCATTATGAATGACTGGTGTATGCATTTTTTTTTCTTATGCTTTCATCCACCAATTATTGTGCGCCACAGATTCTGCCAAGCACTGGCCGAGCAAACTCTTGATGTGGTTCCTGACTGCATTTTCATTTCAGTTGTGAAGTTTTATAATTATTTGCATAAAGTGTGTGCTATCTTTGCAGTTTATTACATTTCTGTTGGAAGAGCAATTGGAATAAAAAATAATAATAGAAAATATGAAAATAATAGAGGGACGTGATTGGTGCCTCAACTAATTCTCAGATAAAAATCCAAATGTATAAAACCCAGTAAATGAATACATATAAATTATTGGTTGGTGTGAATTGGTGTCAGAAGCTTAGCCGCCAGGAGACGCACAGGATGTGAGCAAACATAACATGCAGCCACAAAATTTCACAAATTATTTGTTATTATTATATAGTCTGTTTTTTTAATACAGTACAGTACAACAACCAACATATTTGCATAGTAACAGTATATTTACAGCATTAATAACAAGGGAAAAAGCAAGATCACAGGGAAAACTGAACTGGATTTTCAGTGATGTGTATGTTTTGTATATAAATGGATTATGGAATGGATTGGACAACACACTGAAGGGGCCCTCTTTACCTTACACCATGAAATGAAGGGAAACTGAACGAATTAGGATTATGTTTATTAACTGAAACATAGCAGGTTATATGATTATTTATTTAAGCACATTTTCTGGCCGCTTTATACTGAAATTTCTCTGCAATTTTTTGTTTAAAAAAAACAACAACAATACATTATTTAGAAGAGCCTAAGAATATTTTAGGGAGGCTCCAGCCCCCCTACAATAGGCTTGATGACACCAGTGATTGGATCACTGCTTCTGTCACAGTTCTTTGCACCATATTAGATATACACTCCTGATCCAAATTTTAAGACCGGTTGAAAAATTGCAAGACTTTACATTTTGCACTGTTCGACCTTAAGGAGGTTCTAAGTAGAGCTTCAAAATGCAAAACAAAGAAATAGGAGTGAGACAAACATTTTTTTTGAATAAGGAAAAACGATTACTGTAAAGTGAGTTCATCAGCTGATCAAAAGTTTAAGACAACAGCCTTTGAAAGCTAACATTTTGGCAAAAATGTGGATTCAATGTTATTTTCTGTCAGGTATTCACAGTGTCATGATCTCTTGATGGCAAAGGAAAAAACGCATTCTCTCTTTGTGTGATTCTTGAGCTGCATAAGCAAAGGCCTCTTGCAGCGCAAGGTTGGACGCACTATGTCGGTCATTGTAAACGTTTTCAACGATCCTGAGAGTTATGGAATTAAAAAGTCAAGTGGTAGACCCAAGAAAATGTCACAAGCCCTGAGTCGGAGCATCTGATTGGCTGTCCGTCAAGACATGGGATGATCCTCGCCCCAAATGAAGGCTGTTGCTGGTGCCAAGTGCAGTCCAATAACCATAAGACAGCATCTGCGAGAGAAGGGTTTTAAGAAAAAAAAAATTCTGGGCTCATCTCTTCCAGTACCACAAAATTGAAATTTGCACAAGAGCACCAAACATAATTGAAATGTGGAAGAAAGTTTTATTCACTGATGAGAGAAAAATGTAACCTTCCAACATTATTGGCTTGATTAGGAGATCCCGCGTGAGATGTTTTCTATATGACACAGAGGAGGGGGTGCCATCATGATCTAGGGGTGCTTTTTTTCCTTCAATGGAACAATGGAGCTTCAGGTTGTGTAGGCGTCAAACAGCAGCTGGCTATGTGGGGCTGTTGCAGGGGGCATACCTCATGACTGAAGGCCCTCGTCTGTGTGGTAATGACTGGGTTTGTCAACAGGACAACGCTGCAGTTCACAATTCCCGCCTGACAAAGGACTTCTACCAGCGGAAGAACGTCACTCCTTTGGACTATCCCGCGTGCTCCCCTAATCCAAATCCAAGAACATTTGAGGATGGATGGCAAGGGAAGTTTCCAAAAATGGACATCAGTTCCAAACAGTGGATGCCGTCCATGAAGCCATCTTCACCACCTGGAGCGACATTAGCCTCCTGGAAACACTGGCATCAAGCATGCCTAAGCAAGAATGGTGCAGCTACTCATTCTTTTTCTTTGAACATTTTATTTCTATTTTAGTGAGGTTTGGGGTATTTTTGAACTATGGTTTTAAACCTTTGATGAGCTGATGAACAACCTATTTCAGTTTAATGGTTGTTTGTGTTACAATGTGTGTGTGTGTGGTGGACCACAGAACGTGGAGGCAGGAGTACAGACAAACCGTAGCCTAAGGTCTGCTACTGGAGTGTAAGGTGAGGAACTGGCATCTCCCAGCTTCCCCTACTCAACCTAAGTAGCAGGCGGCCTTGATTAGGAGCAGGTGTGTTCAGTTGTCTCCAGCCGAGCGGAACTGTAGGAGGAGAGAGAGAGAGTGTGAGCACCAGGAGGCACAACAGCAGCTGATCAAAACAGTTTGCAATAAATCGCTTACTCTCACACGCATTTTCACTCTTTGCATTTTGAAGTTCCACGTTAAGCCTCCTGAAGATCCAACAGTGGAAAATTTGATTTTTTGCAATTTTTCAACCGCCCTTAAAATTTGGATCAGGAGTGGATATCGTCAAATCTTGGTTTTCGAACACTCCAGTTTTTGTATGATTCGGTCTTTGATAAAAAGTTTTGCCAACATTTTACCCCGGTCTTCATACACCATCTCAGTTATTGTACAACATGGGGCCAAAGAAAGCTGGGAGTGACAGCGATTTGATCAGGAAGGTAAGACACACTACTGAATTCAAGAAATAACTTATCTCAAAGTAGAAAGATGAAAGGGTTAAAGTTGTTAACGAAACAGAGATCAGAAACGATCAAAGATGTTGAGAAATTGCTGGTGTGAATCCCGTCCTCTCTCTCTGCTTTTTACCTTGAATAGTAACATTGATGTTAAATGTTCATTTGTCAGTTTCATTCATCATTTATAATTATTACACATAGTTTTTTTGCGTGTAATTATAATTGTTCCTTATATATTGCATGTCTTGTTAAAATGTTTGGGCGTTCTTGAATGGATTAATTGGAATTACATGATTTCTTATGGGAAACATTTATTTGTTTTTCGTACGATTCGTCTGACCTTTTTGAAAGGATTACTAACAAACCCAGTACCACCACACATAAAAAATGATCCGATAGGGCCGAGGAAATGTGTCCTAATGAAATGGTGAGATAAAAGTGAATTCAAGCTGTGTAATCATCAGGAGAAGAAATTAAGCCATCTGTTAATTATTGATCAAAAGGGAGATACCACCTTGTAGTTTCCCACAGCAAACACGTTTATGAGTGTGCATAAGGTATGTGCCTTTGCACGTGTGTGTGTGTGTTTCAGTGGATAGAATACAGCGAAACATTTAAAGTCAAACACAATCTGTTTGATGATGGATTGTTGATTTGCAGTTGTTGCAAAGCAAACTACTGCCATTACAAAATAATTAAGGGGAGTATCTCTTACAAATAATGAACTGCACAAGCATTTAAAAAACATGCAAACATTTCTTCACTGTCATGCAAGTATGAAGAAAAGTTAACCACTGTTAAACACAAAAATTAAGTAAATTTACTCACACTTTGAAGATGCCAGACAGACAGGTAATGGAGAGAGACCAAGAAACGTTTTTGTTAGTATTACTGGAATTAATACACTGAACAAAAATGTGAACGCAATACTTTTTTTTTTTTTTGCTCCCATCTTTCATGAGCTGAACTCAAAGATCCAAAACATTTTCTATGTACACGGACTATTTCGCTGAAATATTGTTCACAAATCTGTGTTAGTGAGCACTTCTCCTTTGCTGAGATAATCCATCCACCTCACATATCAAGATGCTGATTAGACAGTGTGATTATTGCACAGGTATGCCTTAGGCTGGCCACAATAGAAGGCTATTCCAAATGTGCAATTTTGCTTTATTGTGGGGAGCTTCAAGGGGTTCAGCAAACGAGTCAGTATCTGGTGTGACCACCATTTGCCTCACGCAGTGCAACACATCTCCGCCACATAGAGTTAATCAGGTTGTTGATTGTGGCCTGTGGAATGTTGGTTCCCTCCTTTTCAATGGCTGTGCAAAGTTGCTGGATATTGGCAGGAACTCAGAGCATGCCAAACATGCTCAGTGGGTGACATGTCCGGTGAGTATGCTGGCCATGCAAGAACTGGGATTATTTCATCTTCAGGAATTGTGTACAGATCCTTGCAACCTGGGGCCACGCATCATCATGCTGCAACATAAGGTGATGGTTTGTGCATGAATGTACTGCCAAATTGTCTGAAACGCCTTTGGCTTTGGGAGAGAAATTAACATTCAATTCACTGGCAACAGCTCCGGTGGACATTCCTGAAGTCAGCATGTCTATTGCACACTCCCTTCAACACTGCAACATCTGTGGCATTGTGCTGTGTGATAAAACTGCACATTTTGGAGCGGCCTTGCATTGTGGCCATCCTAAGACATACCTGTTTAATAGTCATGCAGTCTAATCAGCGCCTTGATCTGCAACTCCTGTCAATTGGATGGATTAACTCGGCAAAGGAGAACACAGATTTAGACAGATTTGTGTACAATATTTAAGAGAAATAGGCCTTTTGTGTACAATGAAAACATTTTAGATGTTTTGAGTTGAGGTCATGAAAGATGGCAGCAAAAGCAACAGTGTTGCGTTTATACTTATGCTGAATGTAGTGTATAATAAGAAAATAAGTATATGGGGGGGGTTATTTTATTGATCTTATTTGTATTTTTACAGAGTGTCATTTCTCTCTCTGCATGGTTGCACATACATTGTTTTGCTCTCTGGATCACGCACACTGGAGTGATCACTAATTATATGACAGACGTAGACAGACACACACACAACACACACACACACACACACACACGCACACACACACACACACACACACACACACACACACTACACATCCCCACAAAGCTGTCGAAACATAGGGGACACTGAAGTGTATTTCCGTTTGCATCTGTTTGTTATGGACCGGTTCTGGCGATATGCAAACTTTAGAGGGTCCACAGTTGCCGGGATGCTCTTTTTGTTGTGGGTCATGACTATTCTTTCAAAGCACTTCATTACAATAGGAGTGAGTGCTTTCGGGCGATAGTCATTTAAGCAGGTTACGTTGCTCTTCTTGGGTACGGGCACTATGGTGGTGGACTTAAAGCAGGTCGGTACAGATGCTTGTGCAAGCGACAGGTTAAATATGTCAGCAAGCACATCAGCTAGCTCCAGGCCCCAGTCAGTCAGAGTCCACATCGCCCATCCAGCTCAAGAATTGTGAGCACTGGGACCCCACAGGGGTGTGTGCTGAGTCTGCTCCTCTACACGCTCTTCACCTATGATTGCGTGGCCTCCCAGAACAACACCAGCATCATTAAATTTGCGGATGACACTACAGTCATCGGCCTGATCACTGGTGGTTTTGAAACATCATACAGAAGAGAGGTGGCGGACCTCATAGCTTGGTGTCGTGACAACCATCTCCTTCTCAATACAGATAAGACTAAAGAGATGATCATCGACCCAAGAACAAGGGAGAAGGAGCCGCATAGACCCCTGTTTATTGATGAGACTGAGGTGGAGAGGGTGAAAACCTTCAAGTTCCTTGGCACACACATCAGCGAGGACCTCACCTGGTCTCACAACACCCAACAAATCATCAAGAAGTCCCAAAGGAGACTGTACTTCCTGAGAAGACTGAGGAAACTTGGCATGTCCACGAAAATCCTTAGTTGCTTCTACAGATGCACTATCGAAAGTGTCCTTACCGCCTCCATCACTGTTTGGTACGGTAACTGTACAACACGAGATAGGAAGGCACTCCAGCGGGTGATCAAGACCTCACAGAACATTGTTGGGGCAGCCCTCCCCTCACTGCAAGACATTTATAAAACTAGAGTCCTATGAAGAACACACAACCTCATCAAGGACAGCACACATCCACAACACTCATGCAGACGCTACAGGAGTTTGAAGTCCAGGACCACAAGGCTGGCAAACAGCTTTTACCCACAGGCCATCAGGCTTCTCAACAAAGCACCCTAATTTATTGGTATTTATGTTTCTTATGTTCTTATTCTTGTGTTTTCTTTCTTTTCTTGGGAGAATGAACAGAATAAGAATTTCATTGCATAGTATAACTGTCTGTCTTACTGTGCATATGACAATAAAACTCTTGAATCTTAAATATATGTATTAATTGTATTATTTTGAAGTTTCCAGTTGTGGTTCTATAGTTATCATTATACTGCAGTGAAATGTTGGTTAGCGTCATTAATCCGTTCCACAAGGTCCGACTCTAACTGAAACGCACTCTAACCGAACCAACCTTTCCCATAAGAAATAATGTAAATCTAATTAATCTGTTCTAGAAAGCAAACATGTTAACACAAAACACATTTTTATAGTTAAACATGCAGAAAACAATTCAAAATGCATATAAACACATATAGGTGATGAATGAAAGAGATAAATGAGCATTTAAATTCAACATTCAATAGTGTTTCTCGTCTCTGCTTTTCTTTTGATCATGGCTGCATAATAACACAAAATGGAGCCAAATAAAGTTGCAAGTGCCGGCATTTGATAAAGAAGGTGAGAAACACTATTTAATTCAAGAAATAACTCTTGGCAAAATATGAAGGTGGTGTTGGGTGTTGATCTTGCTGCCACATCGTGTCTTTGTCAACTTTAATTTATTTTCCAATTAATTTTCCAATTTATTTTCGTCATTTATATACATTTAGAATTGTTTTATGCATATAAAACTATAATTTGAAACGTAATGTGTTTTGTGTGAACATCTTTGAGACTTGTAGCATAACTGTGTTAGTTAGCCAAGAACTACAAAGTCAGCTGCTGATGACATCATAAACAGAACTGACTTCCGGTTCCTGTTCCCATGTATTGGCAAGCTGCTAACAAGGATGTTTTGTGATTAAAAATACATTAAGAACACAGTTCGACTCAGTCACAGTGTATTAATAATGTGACAAGACGCGGGCCATATTATATGCTAACCAGAAAATGTATGCAAACCGAGGCAAAATTTTGGTGGAAATTTTCAATGTTAATCAAAAAACATGCCAAATGGGGTGTATGCTAACCAAGGTTTCACTGTATTTGTCATTGCCATCACTGGTACCCTTCTGCCCTTCTGTGGTAGCATCACAAAACCCTCCACGAAAACAAAAGTAAAACATTTTATATTACGTGTGCGCTACAACTAGTTTCGCCAGGGAGACAATAACCTGTGTACTTTTGGAGAATTATTGACATGTATGATTGTGGAGGTACTCCTGGTATGACAAAAAGGCTTTGGGGGTACACAAGACAAAAAAGGTTGGGAAGAACTGCCTTAGATGCTCACTGTGCTGAAGTCTCACAACATCATTAAATTTAATGTAATTGCTCTTTAAATCTCAAACTATTCAGTGAGCATTTTCTCCTTTTTTCCTCTTCAGTTTCAGACACTTTGCAGGAGTAAGTGCTGCATATATTTCAGACAAATTAATTATTTTCATTTTCCCAGATGGTGATGCTTGTACCAATCTTGTGCTGTTTTGTTTCAACACAGCATGTCCCTTCTTTTTGTATGCAGAACATGTCATCCAAATCCTTGGGACGTGAAACCAAATATGTAAGTAAAATAGCACATTTTAAAGACCTTTTAAAGAATGAGTGAGTAACTTTTTTTCCCCTCTCTGTTCAACATCACATGATATAAATATGCAGATATTTAGTTACATTTTTCATTAAATAATGTATGAATCTTGAATGACAACATCCAGACATTTAAAGAGGACAAGTATCTATGAAGATGTATGATTTGGTGCTGTTTGTAATTAGGATTTATCGCCTTGCGGGATGTGCACTAATGAGTCCCATTTCAGTATGAACTACAGTATATGTTTTTAATGCTCGAGCCATCCTATTTTGTGAATATTGTTGCCTGTTGTTCACAGCACAGAGCTGAGAAGGCAGTGTTTGTAGTATGCAAGGGCTCATTATTCTTGCAAATATCCACATACTGCACACTCACTCATGGGGACCATAATCTCCTGATTGAAGACTTTTTGGAATGGAAAACGATCAGTAATTTAATCTGCAAGTTCTCAAGTACAACATGAAGATAGAGAAGTGGACTAAAACAAATCAATTAATTAATAAAACATAAGACAAACACAGTCCACATCAGCACGGCCTTCATGCTGTGCAGCAAGTACAAACTTGGGTAGATAGTTGAATGCATGTACTGTATGTGTGACATACTGTAAATAGTATTGCGTTATTGATAGCAACTAGAACAAAAACAATTACACTGCACTACACTACATTCACACTGCAGGGTATGATGCCCATTTGATGTAGTTGTTCACATTATCTAAAAAAGCGACTTGTATTTGTCTGTAATGTGAAGTCAATGCGTCCAGGAAGTGATATCCGTGACCACAAAATACGTCACATGCCGTTTTTGCGGAAGTAAACATGGCCGCTTGTCGTAGTCCTGTTGCATTTATGACGATTTCAAGGATTTTGTGGAACCAGAGTCAACATTTTCTTAACCAAATTATTTTGGGTAGGAAATTAAGAAGGTAGAGGGCAAGAATTTTTAATGTGCCAGTTTTTGGGGCTCTTGCTGCAACATCTCTTTCCAAGAGCATGTGGGTGAGGATTTGAAGCCAGTAGTGGTGGGACATTGATGTGAGTAATCGGTTCCAAAACATTTTGTTTTCGCCACTGCCTCATTTATGGTCCTCCTTCAGCCATTTTTTATTGCGCCTGTCAATATTGGAGACGAATCGTGACAATTGTCGCTTTTTGACGATATATAGATCAGATATATTCAGACTGCATTAGCACGGGATACATATCTGTGACACACACCAAAACTATAGAAGAAGAAAGAATGCATGCACATAAAGTCTGTTATCTTTTGCTGGCCTGGCTTGCCTGGACTGACGACGAAGTGAAATTACTTCTGTGAGTCATGTTTGAGTATAAGACAAAAAAAAATCAGCAGAATGTCGACTGAGAGTCATGCCATTTGGAATATTTAGATATTATGTTGGCTTTTCGGCAGCAGTACACAACCGGTCACTTCTGGTCCCATACAGGTGACATCATGTTTCCTAGAAAGTAGTGTTTTGCTTATCCACAGAGCAACAACAAGGCAGTGTTGTCAGATTTTCCCATTCTGGAGGTTAATACAGGGCACCCAGAACACCTTAGCCGTGTGGATGAAAGGCAGAAACAAAATACCTGAAAAAGTTCCTGTGTGGACAGAACTTTGTGATGTGTTGGTTGCGAATGACAAGCACCACATACTATCTATTTGACGAAATATTTATTATTCAAACAAAAACTATTTAATTCCAGTTAGTTTGTACATGATTATTGTGGATACCTCTCTACCTTTCAACCAAATTAACATGTCATCATTTTTTTTTTTTTTACATGGTGAAATAAGGCATCTTTAAATAGCTTGCAGCCATCTGACAAAAGAAAGCTGATGGACTCTCAAAAGGTACAAGGTATTCAGGCACTGTATTTAATTAAAATCAAAACATAAATGACATAGAATTGTGTACGGTAGTTATAAGTAATGATTCTCATCATTTCTGCTTTCCAGACAAAGCCTGGGGTTATTCGCCCCGTGACGGCCATTCTAAGACTGTCAGCGAGAGATGGAGAAGAATACCAACACAATCCCTTCCGAGAAACAGCGGGCAACCAAAGTTTAACAGGCTTCAACAAGTCATGCAAGGCAGGTATAGTTTCCATATAGTCACAGACAAGTCATATTGTGGAGCAAAATAAATGACATTGGAAAGTTGCTTCAAAAATGGTGACATGGTAATGGTTTAATTTATTTAAACATGCATACAAGTTACATTGGAATACATCACATATCACAATTCACAGTTCTACATGTCCAGAAGGAGTAGGAAGAAGCAATGCTTATTCCATTTTACACCAATTGCAATACATTTGTTCACTTCCTGTATTCCAAACCCACTCTCTTCTCGTGGAATACTTAAACAATTAATGAGATAATGTAACAATGTGATAAATAGTAGAAAAAAATATTAGTCAAGTCTGAAATTTAGTCAGATTTCCTGTCACCGTAACTAATAACTGTGATTTTAGAAAGAGAGGATTTGTATGGTCTCGATACGCTGCATTATGGATTATCTTAACTGATCTTTTTTGCGGTATCTTTAGAGAGTGAAGTGTACTTTTACAAGCATATAAGGGATATTAGAAATTATTCTTCATTTTAGTCTCATTGACACAAGTGATAAGCCTCGGTGAGGGTGTGTTCTATGAGGGAGCACTTCATTAGTCTGCAAGTCTCTCAATAAACTCATTAAAAGTTCCCAGTATCCCACTCAAGAAATGCTTGGACGACATAGAATGTATGTACGAGAGCTGTACTCACAGTGGTATTCATTTATGAATACGTGGCTGTGAAATATTCCTTTATTCCTTTATACTTAGATGCTATGCACAGCATTAGCTTATCAGCAGGCAAAGAAAATCAGTTGACTTAAAGAAGCACCTCAACAGTCCTCACAGAATAATTATTATTACTGTGGGAGCATTGGTGTGAAAACAAGGAAAAAAATAAATATGTCTAAAAGGAAGTGCCTCTGTGGAAGCTGATTCAGTGTCCAAGGTCAAGGTTAGACTACATGCTTCTAAGTGAAGAAAAAAACATAATGAAGACATCCATGGATGGCTACACAGAACTAATTATATTGCCAACATTTCAACCATTATCATGTCAGTGAGTTCAGACACATTTTACCTCCAGAAAGGCACATAATATAACCAAGAGCCCATCAGCTTATTTCCTCTTTCTCTGTGCAGCATTGAACTTGCACGCTGTAAGATGCTGCACACCGTAACATGCGTGACTGACTGTTTCATCACAGTGGCACAATGTGCTCCTCACCTTTGCACATCACCATCAGAATTCTAATTATCCCACTGCTAATCTACAAAGTCCTGCACAGTATTTTTAACTGATAATTAACTAGCAAAGTCGAGAATGAAACAGAAAAAAAGTGTCACGTGAAGCCTGTTGCACAAGATTTAAAATCTTCACAGGCATTTTGGATATGAGAGACCCCAGAAATTACCTTGTCATGACATGCCATAGTACCTGGACTTATTGTTTAAACCTTTAACATGGATGCTGTATCCAGCAATGGGACTTGCAATGCTATTTTGAAATTACCATAAGGAACTGCACTTTTTTGGAATATTGCCCATCATCCACAATCCTTATGTGAGACACGAACACACCTGTCTTTCTTTTGTCTGTGCGTTCTAAAGCTATAAAAACAGCTATAAAGAGGCAGATAATTAATGCATGTAACGGGGCACACCTACTCCACCTAGAAAGCCCGCTATTAAAACGCCTCCAAAAACTTCCAACAACGTTTTATGGTTTTATTATATACTGTGCATCAGGGGTCACCAACGTGGTGCCCGCGGG
This sequence comes from Dunckerocampus dactyliophorus, assembly GCF_027744805.1. Classification (NCBI taxonomy): domain Eukaryota; kingdom Metazoa; phylum Chordata; class Actinopteri; order Syngnathiformes; family Syngnathidae; genus Dunckerocampus; species Dunckerocampus dactyliophorus. The sequence continues at coordinate 15,310,870 of NC_072832.1, read as the reverse complement.
CACCAGGTAGCCTCCCACGACCACATGAGGTGCCCGCAAGCCTGCTTTTCATTCAGGTTTTCAGTTAATAATGAAAGAACAGTAGAAAGAAATGCATTCTGAAATACAAAATGTGAGTTGTGGACACCAGCATTTTGTTAATGTTCTGGTAAAACAAGCATATTTGCTTTGTTTGGGTGTAAAATAAACTCTGAAAATCAATGTTACAAAAATGAGTAGATCTTGGCCATTTTCAGTTTGTAAAAGTAGCTCTCACAAGGAAAAACGTTGGTGACGCCTGCTGTACATGCTGAATTCAGATTTTTTTTGGCCATGGACAGTAGACAAAACAGCGTGAGTAATGTCTAAAGTCTTGACAAAAAACGTCTGCTTAAATATGAGTAATGAAAGGTGTTTCAAGTCACTCTTTGGCAGACCAAAACTTTTCTTTCTTGTAGTCGTTACACTTGCGTACACTTTACTTAACAGTCGCCTTTTCATCATGTCATCCTTGCGCCTCAGGCATGACTAAACAAATCTCACTCAATCAAACTGTTACAGTAGTGTAAAGGCTATTGCTTCTCTCAAGGTTTTCTTCCCGGTTCTTGGGACTACTGAGAAGTAAGCAATGATCACACAATTTAAAAGATTTTCAAATTGTATTAAAAAATAAGAGCAATATATTTGGTTAGAGCACTGGACTCTATCATCAACCCTGAATTAAAGTACACAGAGTCTATATACAAGTACAAGTAGCAGTTGCCGTGGCCCTCTAGAAAGTCAAACTTAATCTTGTGTGCCTGGAAAGTGAAAGTTAATTTTGTGTGAGAGAAACTAGCTTGAACTGATTCTAACTATTCTGATAGCGTGTCTGTTTACTATCTTCTCCTCTCAGTACTTTTCCATGGGTTATCTGTGAGTGTTGTGCAACTCTAGTTGTGCTGTGTGAGTCTATGTGACACAAAGGCCTTATATGAGAAGCTATTAGACTGAAAATGCACTGAGCTAATACTGTAGACTGAATCCAAAGATGTAATAATAATATCTAGCAGTTGCTTCTGTGCTAGGACCTTAGCTCATTTTGAAAATATATTTCAATCACCTATTACCTTGGAATACTATTGTTTTGGACTACTATCCCACTTCTGCCTGCCCAACAGTCATGAAAGTCTACAAAGTGGTAGATTTGAGAGAGAGAGAGAGAGAGAGAGAGAGAGAGAGAGAGAGAGATGACCTTTACTTGTCACTTACACAGAGGTACCATCGAAATTGTGCAATCACCCATCCACACATGTACACCATAGCATACAATATGACAGGGGGTAGACAGGACAGGATGACTGGGCAATAAAAGGGGAAGAGTAAAGGGAAGAACGAGAGGAGAGGGGAAGAGAAAAAAGCAAACTCAAAACTATGCTCCAATGGGGGGGTACAGTATGGGACTAGAAAAAAACCTCGGCAACATAGGCACAAATAAGCACACTTTACATCATAAGAACTCAAAGACTTGCACCAAGGGGGCGCATTGCAATTAATTAGATTGTTAGATGTTTGGGTTTGTGCAAGTAGCAGCATTCCAATAGACTCGGCCACTCTGTTTGCCCATTCTGGTTTCTAGATCGATCCATCTGCCTTTTGCAAAGCCGAAAGCTTCTGCAAGATGTTTTCTTTGTTGTGATTCATAGCCACAGTCAGAGTGCTAACGGCTTTACCCACCACATCAATCATGACAGGCAGACGCTGGGCGCAGTGGACTGCTGTCTCCGTCTTCTGAATTCTGCGATAGACCAGGGCATGGCCTAATCCAATCAGTAAGAGGCCTGTTCATCATTGTTCTGAATAGGGAGATGTCTTTGATGTCCTCAACGGAAAGAATTGCCAGGCACATGACCCTCCACTTCCCCCAACTGTCCATCACATAACCGGCGGTGAACATTCCGTCAGGGCAGACAGGTTTCCACAAACCCGAGCGTTTCGTCAAAGATTTTGTCAATTGCGTGGAGAGACCAGTTGATCAATTCCATGGTTTACATTTGGAGAGTGAGGAGAGGAGAGGGAAAAGATGCGTTGCTTCGTTGAGAGCCAGCAGAAGCCAGCCGTAGTAAAGGTGAAACCACCAGTTGCTATCCAAAACTGGATTCTGGAGATTTTTAACATGTCCAAAGTTTGGAACGGCTATCGCCATCTTTCAGTGTCTCTATGTATGTAAACCAGTTGAAAAACGGATATAAGTCTGAAAATCCAACGCCTTCATTTCTCCTTAAACGGTGCAGTGGGACAGAGTCTTCAACAATGAAACATTAGTTGATGACTACATTATTACAAAAAGCTGATAAACAGCGCAGACTATGGAACAGAAAAGCTTTTTATATATATGTCAATACTAAAATATTTGGCTTATAGAGAGAGACCTGCGTCACAATGCTGGGTCTTGGTTGTGGGAGCAACTGAAGAACAGAGATGAAAAAGGCCTGTCAATTTATTCAGGTCAGGAGTAAACATCAAAAAAATGTAAATATTGGTCCTAAAAGATAGCAAACACTCTTCAATGAGGCAGTTTGTTTTTCCAATTCCTTGGAGATGTAAAAGACTGCCTTTGCGACTTTGTGTGGTCCCCGCGGTCTCTTCGTATGTTTTTTTTTATAATGAGATACAGTGAATTGCTACGTTACGTCAGTTTGTTTGTAAATTGGACACTCTGGTGGTGCAGCTCAAGACAGCCCATTTATCTTGAAGATAAACTGCTAATTGTTGTCTGGATCACATGTAAATGATATAGTCGAAGGTCAGACTTAATATCCTTGACAGGATTTGTCTTCAAACAATTACAGCAGAATTTTCAAACAAAGCCCATTCCATGACACCTTTTTTTCTCCAGTGGAAATAACGTTAATGTAATTAATTAGTTTCAGGCTCAAACTCATGATAAAATATTTATTAAATGTACTTTTGCAATGGTTTAATCAAGATTTTAACACTCATTCCCATCATAAAACTAGAAAGAAAAGTTAGCAACTGTATAATAAAACTAAAATAAAGTAAAATTACCCACCATTTGAAGACCCTTGTCAATTTGCTGAATCTGGTCGCTCACTGCTCAACTTGTCCACGATGTAAGCGGACTGTAACAGTGAAAAGTAAAACTACATATACACCAAAAGTTGTGTTGTTTCTTGTTGAAATCAGTTTTCATTTTTGCTCACTGTCATTCTACAATCTCACATTTCACCCTTGGCAGGTAATGAATACTGCTAAAGAAACGTCATCATGTTGATGATTAGGGATGCGTACCGAAAAACAGTAGTAACCAGACCGAAAAACTAAGTAGCTACCGGTGCCTCATTTCGGTGCTGTGTGTAGTTACTCTTAATTTAGTGGCACTAAAAGGAGGCAAAAATTAGGTCTAGTTACTGCCAAGCCAACTGTTGTGAAGGTGTTATGCGTGTTGTTAGTGTTTCACATGCACAGACCATGGTGAGCATCTAGCGAAGGTTTGGTTGTGCAAACTCAATCACCTGCAACAAGTTTTCGAATAAGATAACATGGTAAATAAAGAAGCCCGCCGACAGAGACACACAGTCCAAGGCTCTTTTTCAACTTTATTGCTGACCTTAACACGACAAAAGCAGTGTTCAATTCCACCTCCACATTCTTCCTCAAGTCACACAGACGTTTCTCCGTTGCTTTCCACACCAGCAACACAAGGTGCATTTGCTTGCATTCATGAACACAGTAATTCTGAACATCATTACAACAACTAACTTCATTTTACTCAATTGGCATTAATACAAAACTAGAGTGTAGGATTAACTAGCAAACGCTGTTGTAGCGATAGATTAACTATTTGTATCAATTATCAATTTCTGCTCAAATTGTGCATAATGTATGCACTTGATATAATATATATAATATATTATAATCTATATATAATCTATATATAATCTTAGACATTTAAGATTCAAATATTGTCTGATGTTGTTATAATTTGCGTACATGCGTCTGCTGTTTATGTGGATAATTGACAATTTATAGCCTATATTAAGGCTATTATTATTGTACACTAGGTCCCCAACTTACGAACACCCGACTAGCGAACACTCGCGGATACGAACACGAGCCGACTGGTCTATATCTTATTTTATTTTGCCTTGTCGTCGCTCATATTTATACTGCTACTGTACATGCTTGACCAGTAGAGGACAGTGTGACACTGCTAATGCAGCCTGAGAGCTAATGAGACCAACAGAGGAAGAGTTAGAAGCTGGGGAGATACAGTGTAAAGCTAAATGGAAAGCTAAATTGTACAACCCCGACAGAGCGTGTGATTAAAGTTTATGAAGAGTTAATAGGCCTGCTTAATTCTACACCAACCACAGAACACTTCCTCTTTTAGAAGAGTCTAACGACGACGATAATTTGTCCTTTTTTTCAATAACTCCTCCTCCAACTCCACCACAACGACGTATGCTTGGCCACTCCTCTTCAAAGGTAAATAACATTTATCATTACGTATTATTATATCAATTTTATTATTGTTTTTTTCATTAATTATCCTCGTTTATTATTACTACTACATCCAAACTCATATTTACATACATACACATATACTGTATATGTATACATGTACATGTAGTACCTATATCATTGGTAATATTACCTTTTCCCCTACTTAAGAACGATTCAACGTAAGAACGGTCGTCTGGAACTAATTGTGTTCGTTAGTTGGGGACTTTGTGTATTGATCCTCCATGTAGTAACAGCAGTCATTTCTGATATGAGAAAAAACTTTTGTGTCCGGATCCATATCTTTTTCCAAATCCATTTTTTTGTGTTCTGGAAAGCAAAAGGTTTCCAATTATTGATCTACTTGTCCTGCTAGCTGTTGTGTTTTGTTTTGAGCGTCATTAAATATAAATTAATGGGTTCCTAAATAGAAAATGGATAGATGGATGGGTTCCTAAATCCATTGCTTCTTGTTGATCAGTCCCTTGTGGTATGCCGATGTAACATGTACAGTAAATGATGCCCAACCCTACTGATGAGACAATGTTCTATCCAGGAAGGAAGTAATAATGCATGTTCAGGCTTTGCATTCAGAAACGCCTCTAATTGACTGTATATGGGAGCAGCAATTCCTGAGAATGCATGAATGGACCTTTTCTCTCTCTCTGAAATCATGGCAAAGATGAGGAATTTCTCCGACACCGAGATTGCGGGGCATTTGACTGCGTGATCGTGTAAGGAAGAATTCATTTCAAGCAATTTCAAAGTTGGGCAAAAATGAAAGCAACCCCTTCTGTGACCATGGCTGCTACTTTTTTCCTTCCTGCAGTTGCATCAGACCACTAACCTAATTTTCTATTTGTAGGTGGAACGTGTGAAAGATACAGGGGAAAATGGACGCGCAAGTAAAAGAAGTCAAATGCTGCGAGAGGAGAGGACATCTGAGAGAAGAAGTCCATTCTCTGCGTGTGATTTGCACATCATTGAGCCAGATCAGTGTCTTTGAGGATGATGTTTTCATCTCCCTCTGCTAGGGAGCTTGTCAACACTAACATCAATCAACTGTTTATGCCCCACAAGACCTGCAGATATTAATTTGCCGACATGAATTAGAAAATAAGACAAGAAACTACTAAAACATGTAGCTGAGCTGCAGAGCGGTGTTTTGTCCTCAGTAATGCTGCAAACTTTCATAAATTACGTTTAAAATTGCTCAGAATTGCTTGGCTTTCTGCCCTCTGCTTGACGTGGGTTGTCAGCGCCTACAGCAAGGTGAGTAACAAGCTGTTAATTAATGAATCTGGAAAATTTGCAATTTTTTAGCATAAGTTTGAAATCTCTCTCATTGGCAGGAGTGCAGGGTTACCTTTTTGGCTCATTGTAGTATTGTAGCAGTAATAATAGGTTTTGATTCATTTCTAAATGTGTTGGAAAACTTTAAAGTGCTCATGATACCAAAACACATCTTGTTATTTTCGCAGTTAAAATTAACATTAACATTCTGGTTCAGAAAATAATGTCTTGTTGGCACTAGGCCTGCGACAATAATAAATTAATTAATTAATCACACAATAATGAAAATAAGCAATTTTACCGGCCTCGATATATTGCCATGTGAATGTGTGTCTGTTTTCCTCGTCTCTTGCCTCCAAACAGACAGGAAGAGGGTTTGGCGCGTTTGTTTCATAGAAGAACGGCGTGAACGGAGTGAGCTCATTTGTCAGTCATACAGTCTTTTTGTCTCGGTGGGTGTAGGCGGGGCCGCTAGCATACACAATGAATGCAGAAGAGTGTAAAGTAGTATAAATTCAATTAGTAGACTGCAGTACATTGTCATATTTTTTGAAAATCTATTTTTTCATTGTACTTAAAAGTAGTTTTTTTTAAATCTCGTCTCAATCTCGTAGACCCAATCCCATGTATCGTCTCGTCTCGAGTGTCTCGTGTCACCCCTAGTTATTGTTGTGAACATGTCACTTTCTTCCTGTGCGTTTATAGCTGTGTTTGCACCTGGTTGCCGGTGCCACCTGGAAGTGTTCTCAATGTGAATTGCTAGCAAAACATGGATCCCTCTCACTCGTCTTGCAGTTGATCTGTCAGTTACATTAAATGCTTATTCATAAGTGCATAAATGCATATATACAATATAAGTATTCATTTTTTACTAAATCTATTCTATGAATCTTAGAATAATAGTATGGGGTTTTAAGCCAGGGCTAAATAAGCATCCACTGCTGCTCACTGGTCTTTTATTTTGCAGTGTGCCTAGAACTGTCAATGTCACGCACAGTCAAAAGAAACATACTTGTGGCCATTTTTTTGTGTGTTATACACATCGCAACATGGTATCAGTGAATGTTATTGTGTTATTCTTGTGGATATGCCACTTTCTTGGCTTTGCTGTTAGTTCATGGCTGCATGTGTTTGAATGTGGTTCCTGGAACATGTTCTGGTTGTGACGTCACAGCCAAAATAGCTTCGGTTCAGAAAACTCACTAAGAGGGTGTGTCAGAATGGTGTCAAAATCAATCCTTCATTTCAGTGTTTATTTATCTGAGAGGAGCATCACAAAAATGTTTTAGTGAGTACTTTCATTTCGTTATTGTTTAGTTCAAACCTTTTTTGATGTCATGAGCACTTTTATGTGGCCAAAAAGCTTGTCGTCTTCTTCTGTTGCTGACTGATGACAGATGACTGAATGACTGACTGTCCTATATTCAAGAAAAGAAAGTTTTCTTTGGTAACAAGATATGGTAATTTGGAAAAGATTTGCACGGCTGCTGAAGTAAAAGCAAAAGATGTTCAGTCTACAGTCTGTGTTTGGCTTTTTTGTGGCTGCTCATCACACTGATTGGGTTTCCCCTAGGATTTTTTGAAGCTGTGGTGGTGGGCGTTTTTTTTTTTTTTTTTAGAACAAATAGCAATTTTTACGACTTATTCATTTAATAACTTATTTAACTTTTTTGAACAACGAGCAGAACATGAACCAAGAACATTACAAAACTGTTAATTTAATGGCAAAGTTGCTGAGAGCAGTGCCAACATTTAAATGGCACTTTATTTACAAAGCACATCTCCACTCAGTGTGTTCATTTGTCATTAAATACAGGTGTCATGTTTGAATAGAACACTTCTAAAAACACTAAGAGGAGAAGCAAATATTCTTTGGTGAACTACTCAACATCAGCCGGTGAGTGACTGCTAGCATAGGAGCAACCTGTTGGAGACCCCTGTGGTGGATTTGAGGATAAGCGGCATAGAAGATGGATGGATGGAAATGGATTTGGCTGTCAAAACAAGGAAACATGGCTGCTTCGCGTAGGACTACTACCATTGAAGGAAACAGCTCACCGAAAGAGAGAGAGGCGACGTTTTAACGAAATTAGGACGCTGCTCTGACACGGATTCACCAAGCGTTGGATTATTTACCCGCTAGTAGAAGACGTGAGCTGGGATTAGACCCTCGTGAGACAGGTTAGTTTCACCCTATTGATGTGTTGTGTTTAACAAATCTTTCTGTGTAACGTCTTTCTGTGCACTAAATATCCCATTTGACATGTTTATATATTTCTAAAGTGTAACGATTGAGTGTAGTTGCTGTGTGATAAGTTTAATGTTGTTTGTAAGATAAAGAGCTGGCTGGTAAACACGGACTCGTGCGCGCCACAATGTCACTTTATGATGTGGATTTGTGGTTTGAAATCTGTTTTTTCTTTTAAATTTAGTGGGTGTGGCTTATACACACGAATACAATCAATAATGTTATTGTCATGCACTACAGAGCATGAAATCCAAATCCCTTCCTCTTACAAGTAAGTGAACATTTGAATATTTTCAAACTGCTGATCTCTTTACAAAGACAAGGTCCATTCAAGTCAAAAAATGAATTTAAAAACATGCAAAAGTGTATTTTTTGGGGTTGTTAAATGTCACCCAACAGCTTTCAGCATTTTATTAAGACACAACTGTCAAATAGCGCATCTTCAAGAATCAGAAAAACACCACATTTGATTCTGACAGAGGAAGAATATACTGTAACAATAATGCTGCATGTTTGCTCAAAGAAAATAAAGTATTATTTGAAATAGTGCTGCGCCTGTCATGGTCTGTGTCGGCGCTCTGCTACTGCCTGTCTGCCTTCTCATTGTAGTGCGTGCTGCCCTGCAGAGGTGGAGCTGGCGGCATTCACACACCTGCAGCCAATTATCCTCATCACCTTCTTAAGCTGGTGGAAGGCAGCAAGTCAGCGCCAGATTGTTCCTCTGCGTTTGGCTCACAACCTGTGCCGTGCCTGCCTCCTGTTGTATTTTCATGTTTAGTCCTTCGGTATCTACTTGTACTTCGCGTTAGTGAGTATTGTACCTGTTCTGCTTGGCTACTTCCAGCAGCTTTTGTTTTTTTGGATTATTCAGCTACTGTTATATCCTGCTAGTGTTAGCATCGTTTTCTGTTTCCTATTGTGAGTGTGTAGTTAGTCCTGAAGTATGTTTTGCTGTCAGCGACCCTTAGGTCCTCTTTTTCCCAGCGGTTAACCCTGGTCTTTTGTTTTTTTTGGACTGTACTGTTTTGACCTTTTTTGTGACTGCCTTTTTCCTCCCTGGAGGTCACCCTTTGTTATTAAAACCTTTTTGTACCTACTGCGTGCCTACCTGTCTGCATCTGGGGTCCAAACACAATTTCACGGCAATTCGTACAAGAATTCGTACAACAAGCGTACAAGATTGTAAGCTAACAAAAACTATTGTCTTCATGGCTTGTTTGGTGCAGTCCCATGTTTTGTGTTTTGTGGTTACTATGGATTAGGGTTGTCACGATACCAGAATTTCAGCAGTTGATACCTATAGCTGAATTTCCACGATTCTCAATACTTATTTGATACCACAATAAATCTTAAAAAAAACAAAAAAAACATGTATTTTAAATTCACCACTTGATTAAAAACTGTTTCTGTTACTAGATTAATTGATTTAAACAGTTATACCTATACTGTACTTATTTTAAGACACGCAACAATAATTCAATCAATAAACGTCAATGCAAAGTTATTCTAAAATCTACTTGTAATAATTATTTACCCACTCAGTAAATTATTTTTTTTCCTACACTCTACAACACAAGCATACAGTATAGTGAAGTAAACTTTATTTTTTTTTACTGACTCCAGTTTCCAGTCACTCACTGAAGTGAATCGAGTATTTGATTCACTCGAGTCGGCTGCCACAGAGCGCATGCACAAAAAAACCCCCTCCGTCACACGGCGACTCCCATAGACATATACTACATACTTCCTACGCAGACACATGGTTGGCCCGTTGCAGCGATGGTCTGTAGTCGATTTGCAGTTAACGTTACGTCGGGAAATAAAGAGCTGAAGGCTGTACAACAGGAACTGAGGAGGAAAATAAGGGATAAAATAAGGGGAAAGGTGAGTACAGGAAGAAGATGGAGGAACAGCTGCAGGAAAATAACACCAGGGACCAAACTCCCAGGCAGGTTGAGATAAAAAGTGGGCAGATGAACATAACACCTACTTCTTCAGGTTTGAGGAGACATCTCCCCCTCCCCTAACTCTGTCAGCCCTGCAGCAGCCCCCCTCCTCTGATCTCCCAGCACTCTGCCCAAAACTCCCCCTCACGTCCCCCACTGCAGTGCTCATCGTTACCTTCACCTCTCAATACTCTGCCCAGTCCCCCATTGACTCTCCAAGACACACAGCCCCCCTGCTTGGCCTTCTCACCCCTCCAGGTTGGGTTTCAACTGAGGAGGATAAAGACCAAGAAGGCTGCAGGACTGGATGGCCTTGGCTCCTGGCTCAACATTGATCATTTGTACAACATGAGCCTGCGTGGCACTTGTAACAAAGACCTCACACCCCCAAGGACTCTAGCTGCTACAGGCCGGTGGCTCTAACATCCCTCCTCATGAAGGCCCTGAAGCAGCTAGTCCTTGGATTGTGGACGACCTCACCAACGGCCCACAGTATGCAGTCACAGCATGACTGTGTATCAGAGACTGCTCTCTGCAGTGTAGCCCCCCACAGGGAACGGTGCTGGCACCTTTCCTCGTCACCCTCTATACTGCTGCCTTTTCCCTCCTGCCACCTACAAAAGTTCACTGACGACTCTGCCATCGTTGGACTCATCAAAGATGGGGACGACCGGAAAGAACTCATTCAGGACTTTGTGGACTGGTGCCAGCGAAACCACCTCCTGATCAATTCCAATCACACCAAGGAACTGGTTGTGGATTTTCCTCGGCGATGGTGACATCTTATAAGTACGTCGGGTGCTCATCTGAACTATGAGCTGGACTGGACTGACAACACAACAGCACTTTACAAAAAAGGTCAGAGCAGACTATCTGCTCAGGAGGCTGAGGACCTTTTAGGGTGCAGGGGGAACTCCTGAAGACCTTTTATGACTCTGTGATGGCATCTGCCATCTTCTATGGTGTGGTCTGCTGGGGGAGCAGCATCACAACAACACCAGCATCATTAAATTTGAGGATGACACTACAGTCATCAGCCTGATCACTGGTGATGTTTGAACATCATACAGAAGAGAGGTGGCGGACCTCATAGCTTGATGTCGTGATAACAATCTCCTTCTCAATACAGATAAGACTAAAGAGATGATCATTGACCCAAGAACAAGGGAAAAGGAGCTGCATAGACCCCTGTTTATTGATGAGACTGAGGTGGAGAGGGTGAAAACCTTCGAGTTCCTTGGCACACACATCAGTAACTGTACAACACGTGATAGGAAGGCACTCCAGCGGGTGATCAAGACTTCACAGATCAAGACTTCTGGAACAGGTGGAGGAGGTGGGTAAGAGGAGAATGACAGCCAAGCTGTCCTCCATGAGGAACAAAGACTCCCACCCCCTCCAACAGACATTAAGGAGCTTTATTAGTGACACGATGATACATCCAAAGTGTGTGCAGGAGAGATATCGCAGGTCTTTCCTTCCTGCAGTTGTCAGACTCCATAATCTAAACTGCTTCGATAATCCTGTGCAATAACCGTGCAATAAACCTGTGCCTGATAAGCATGTACATAGCTGTAAATAGCGTATATAACTTCTTGATTTGTATTACCTTGATTTTACACTTTCTATGCTCTTGTGTGCTTTTGTAGTCTGCTTTTGCTGCTGAAAACCTGGAATTTCCCCTTGTGGGACTTATAAAGGCATATCTTATCTTATCTTATCTTATCTTATCTTATATTTTTAACAAATCGATCCTGTCTTTCAGCCTGTCGGCTCCTTGTGCACTGTGTCTCCACCCTTCCAGATGATCGATGTGGAAACGGATAGAAATGCCAACAGGAAGTGGAAAGGAGAGTTGATTTGAGGCAAGAACCAGATCTGTTGCTTTTTCCACAGGGTTATTACTAGGGATGAGCCGGATACTCGTCTGAGTGTAAAGTGTACGTATGTTGAGGGGGTTTACAGCCTTACAGCAAATATAACTGCAAACAAATACATTTGGCTACTTCGCAGATTTCACTTATTGTAGGCTATTTTGGGAACCCATCCCCTGTGATAAACGAGGGAACACTGTATTCTGTACTGACAGTACCTTTAAAAAAGCAGGCAGCAATGTATTTTTTGCGTGTTGGCATCGACTTGGTGCCGAAGTATTGGTTCATGTGATAACCCTACTATGGATTATTTCTTCTTCCGTTTCCATGTTTCTTTAGATGACCTGAGTGCGGACCAGGGCTGTTGCCAGGAGGCACATCTGCAGGAGATTGGCACTTTGGCCTTTTTAAGCCAGCTGCGGCATGAGGACATGCATTCCTTTTATCAGCACATGGCTCAGACTCGCTATACATTCTGCTTGCCTTTGAGGACTTTAATGCTGTCCAATTTGTATTCCTTAATTCATGCAGCAAGTTGCTTTTTTGCATTCTCCGCATCCTCTGTTGCCGTCCCTACTGGCTCATTAAAGTGTCCAGGCGCTGTCTTAGACCTTTTACTCCTAGCTGTTATGCTATGCTTTTTGTTTGTACTTTTTTCTCCTGGCCATCATGTTTTTCATCTAGACTACATTGCTACATTTTCAGTTGAACTTATTCTTATTTTTTGCCTTGTCACCGTGCTACAGTTCTGTTTTAGGATTAGGTGGATCAATCAATCAATAGATACCTGGCGAATAAATGTTAACAATGTATGCGTCAGTCATCACAAAGCTGTGGTGATGTATAGCGATGTCGTGGCTGGGGGGTGGTTTTCAAACTTCTTGGTGGGCACCGTACTTCATTGGTGTTTCGATGATAGCCCTACAGAGGATGAGCTCGGCAGTGAGATCCCGACCTGGGTTTAAACACTGACTCGCTGGACCGGGTTGTCGCTAAACCTCCCGCCTTCTCTCCCATACCACATCCTTGAGGTAAGGGTAGGAAGGGGGAGGGGCATATACATCAGTCATCTCAAAGCTGTGGTGATGTATGGCAATGTCGGAGGTGGGAGTGGGTTTTCAAAATTCATTGGGGTAACCCAAGGAGCAGCGGAGCCAGGGACCCCGGGGTCCCAGACATACAATCCAGAACCCAGGCGCGGAGAGCGCGGACCGCCGGGGAGCAGGAAGACACCAGGCCACACCCTCCCAACGGTAGGACGCCGCCAGCAAGGCAGACAGAGGAGTCGGCGAGGAGGAAAGCGGGAAAATGAGCAAGCGGGCGGGCAAACGGGCGAGCAGCCAGGCGAACCACCACACGGCGCCGACACCCGCGGGGCAGCAAACCCCGGCGAGGGAGCAGGAGCACCGCACCCCAAGCCGCAGGGAGGCCAAGCACCAGAGCCGAGAAGGCGAGACCATCAGCAGACCAGCCGACAGACCCCACCAGCCACCAGAAGCCAGACCAGCATCAACACCGGCATCAACAGGCCCCAGAGGGCCACCCCAGGGAAAGGCAGGCGAACCAGACAAAGGCATCCCACAAGCCAGGCCACCCCAGGCGAGCCACCCCGACGGCCAGGTCCCTGGCCACACCCACGACCCTGGCGGGCAGGCGCCGCGGAACAGGCACGAGGCACCCCAATCTAGCCCGCCCCACCCATGTATGTGATAAGGTGTGATTGTGTCTATTATGCAATTAAAAAATAATAAATAAAATAAAATAAAAGAGGACAGCTATGAAGAGCTGGTCTCTGTGTCCCTGAGGGGTGTATCTGTGTGCATGTATATGATAGGGGTGATAGCTAATGATGCAATTAAAAGCGGGGGACAGCTGCCGCTCGGAGGGCCCCTCACCTGACCAGCCCTCCCAAACCGTAAGTGTCTACTGTGCGATTAAAATTGGGGGGCAACAGGTCAGTAGCACGGCAGGGGCAAAGGAGCCCCGCAAGGGATTTCCTTGGGGATTAGGATACCTCCTGCCCTCCGTTGTTTCTTTTTGCCACACCACTTTCATCAGCCTCCAAAGAAAACAGAGTACCTCTGGTGTGTTTTTGTACAGCCGGTATGGGACTCCATTGGGACCAGTGGAAGAAGCAGCTTTTGCCTGATGTACAATTTTCTCCACTTCGCTCCACTTGGGAGGGATAATATCCAGCTGATGTTCTGGAGGATGTATTGGTGGCATGCCAGGTGGAAGAACTGTCTGTCCGCACCGCTGGTTATCTGTGATTCTCTCTGAGTTAGGCTTCATAGTCTGTTTTTGATGTTTTGAGTTTGCCACTGTTTCTCTTTGTAAACAGGTTCTTCACAAAGTTGGATCTTTGGAAGTTTGATCTTGCCATCTTCTGCATTTCTTCTGTTCTTCCCCTTATCTGCATTTTCAGATCAGGTCTCTCATTCAGTCCAGCTTCTTAAATGCAGCTCCCCTAAGTTGTTCTAGGAGATTGCTGATGTCTTTGTTAATCGTTTGCTATTCTTTTTTCTCATACGATTTCGGCCACTTGATTTGTGGTTTTCACCCTTGGATCTTGTTCTCATTTACAGGCTGTGGATGGCTGGTCACCTCACTGCCTGGCTCCTCGTCTCCCTCTCGAACAGGGGGATGTCCAAGGGATTGATGTTTTGCTTCTGCTGCTGAACTTCACTTGACTTACTCGATTTGCTCCGCAAGAAGAAGCATCTTTTGTTTGGTACTTTTTCTAGGGTTGTTTTTCTTTTGTTCCTGTTGGCTTGTGGACTAATTAAAGACTTGTCCTTGCTGAAAACTCGGTGCTTCTGCTTTGGTTTCTAATTACACCAAGTGTAACATTACGTCTGTTTAAAAGAAAATCAGAATCACAACAAACATTTGAAGGAACACAATTATAGACAAACCTCAAGAAAGCAATACTAGCTTTTAAACAACTTAAGGAGCAAAGGTCAAGGTAAAGATCAAAAGCCGCTTTTCACACAGGTAGCCTAGTTCAGTAACTTTTCAAATTCCCTGGGCTATTGAAAAAAAACCAAAAAAACACACACACACAATTTCCACCAAAATAACCCAGGTTAAAAAAAAAGTTCCTCTAGAGGCCAGAAAAGTTCTAGCTAGCCACGAGGATTTGTTCAGAAGTTCCAGGAACATTTGCGGTGCAGTCTGTGCTGAAGAATGCTGATTAGTAGAACACACTTGTAGTGCTTCTATTCATAATGTGCAGCTGCAAACTTGTTCATTTGATTTCTACAAGTTTCATTTGGAAAGTGGAGCAAAAGAAGAGGAACTGCGCGAGATGGATGGACAACTCTTAAGCGTATTTGCAGAGGAACATATTCAGCGGGACTTTGAGACAGTGACAAGATTATAAGAAGCTGAAGAACAGTTGCAGTGGAACCAACTGCCATAATAAGCCGTATGACACTTAAACATATTTAGAAAGTCATAAGCAGGTTTTTTATGCTCTAAGTACAAAAGTATTGCATTTATTAAAATTCCATCCTATATCTCAGAAATTCATTTTTGCGGTCGGGTCTGGAACCATTCGTATATTTTTAATGGCCTTATGCCTAGCGTCCAGAGGCTGTGGTAACGTGTGTGTGTGTGTACGTGTGTTTAGAAATTAAACATTAGATAGTGGTAATCAGCGTGTTGCCAGGTCCGCTTATTATAAGCGATTTTGGGCTCCCTTTTTTGTAATGTGTAACGCAAACCTCATGAGTTGCGGGTTGTGTTGTGGTTGCTTATCTGGGCTTGCTTCTCTGTCTGTGTGAATCCCCCCCACCCTGATTATCTCCCAGCTCCCCACCATGAAGGAAAACACGAGCGTGGTACACAGCCCCATTTCCTGGTTATCACACCTGCCCTAGCCGATTTGGCATGCCCCCAAACACACTCGGGGACATGGCGCATGTGGAACTATGGCAGAACCTAGAGTGACAGAGAAACGAGCCATGATGAGACAACGTTCAATGAGTGGCAGTAAAAGTGGGGAAAATATCCTAAAAATTAGGAGAAAGAGAGCACTGAAGGACTAGATCCAACGTCAGGTGGGAGGTGCCTCGAAGGCATTCTTCCATTCTGCTGCAAGTGTGAGATGAGATACGTGCTCACCATGCAGATTTAAATTCGGCAAGCTAATAACGAGAAGCACAAAAACAACTGCATCTTTCTCTTCCACGATCAGGGGTTTCAATATTGAAGACAAGACAAATTACTGAGCTACAAATAGCCACTGATGTAGCCTGTCACATCACATCAATCTGACTTTACAATGTTAAGTTATTCCAAGTTCTTGTTCATGTTTGGTACGCTTTAACAAGCAGTCTCTCTTTCACGATGGGGTGGGTTGCCTGTCGGGCTTGTTTTCAGAGAGCTGGTTGCTTGTTTCTGATAATCAGAGCTGGACGGCAAAGAAGAGAAGCTAGGTGTTTGTCTTGTCAAGAGTTTTTTGGCACTCACCTTTTAAGCTGATAGATTGTCACTCAAACAAGAAACAGCTTCCAAACAGATAGTCAAAGCAAGATTTGAAAATTCAACTCAAAGTTGGTAAGCTTTCCAGCACAAAAATAACTTCCTGGGCCATGCTAGCTTGAAGCTTGCTCTTACAGTATGGTGCATTCAAGACTGTTGGTCTATTTTTGACAAACGGCTCGCGCCTCCTCCAAACCCTTCTACTGGCTTGACGTTGACGTTCTCTTTCAATCAACATTTGCAATAAGAGTTACTGTTATTTCATTTGATTCAGCAGATAGCAGGTTATATTATTTATATACTGTATAATATATATTAAGTCTCACTTTTACATTTCACACAACTACAGTCATGGAAAAATTGATTAGATCACCCTTTTTTCTTCAGTTTCTTGTTCATTTTCATACCTGATACAACTAAAGGTACCTTTGTTTGGGCAAATATAACAATGACAACAAAAATAGCTGAACACCGAACCACCGAACAAAGTGCGACATCTCCACGGTTGATGAAAAAACATTATCAGTGGAAATTGTGGAAATTTTGGTACACGTATGCTGTACATTTTACCTGTATTATCACATATTTGTAAATTGTTACTGACTTAGGGTGAATGAGATGAAAAAATTATCTAAAATTGATTTTTTTGAGCAAAATTTGCCAGGCCGTGCATGGTGAATCGTGAAAGGGCGGCTAGCCATTATACAGTAATTGTCACGTCCTGCGGTGACATCCGCTGGTCTCATGCACAGGTTTCTTCTGTATTGTTACTATATTGCTTGCTGGTACCCCCTACTGTTTCTGCTTTTGTTTGTTTCTCACATGCTGGTTCACCTGAGTTGGGCGGAGCTACGGGATGAGCACAGCTGGGTTCCATCCACTCAGCCTTTTATTCCACTCAACTGCAGCAGCACGGCGTGGGATTATTCCTTTTTGCGGACGCTTCGCCCTAATAGTTTTATACCTCTGCTTGTTCCACGCGTAGTTTTCTATCTTTGCTCGCCTTTTGCTATTTTAGTTGCTCATCCTAGTAGCCCGCCTGACCTGCAGGTACTTTTTTGTTACTTCTTTGTGCTCCTTAGTTTATCCTTCTCTTTCGCGGTGCAGCTCGGACTGTATAGCGCACTGTCAACCTCAGTTTGCATTTTTGTGGTTTTTGCCTTATTATATTAAACATTTTCCAACTTGGAGTTGCCTCGCTCATGCGTCTCGGGATCCACCTGCTCGACTGCACGCTCCAAGCCTGACAGTAATCCCCCGTTTATTGCGGTTAATTGGTTCCAGACCCAACCGTGATAAGTCAATTTACGCTAAGTAGGATTCCTTATTTATAAATAGAATATTTTTGTAGTTGGAGCGTAGAAAACCTGTTTATGACATTTTAAATATGTTTTGTAACATTAGAGCTCTCTAGACATGAAATAACTCCCCACAGTCCCCTTTACACTCCTATTATCCATTACAGTAGATATAGTAAGAGTCAATAAGAGATTTAAGACGCAAATAAGACTTGTGATCGTGTGTGTTGCTCTAAATGTGTTCCCTAGGGGAGCGGATTTGCGAGTGAACAGGAAGTGATGTCGGGGTTTCAGAGTTGAGGTTTTGCTTGGTGCGTTGTTGCTGCAACAATAGCTGATGTTAGGGATTATTGTGCCTGTTGTGAGACAATTCAAACCTGCCATAAAAGCCTGTTACGACGATCAAGTCTGGTGCTTGTGTGTCTCACCTAACATCACAGTAATATGACTGACACATAGCGACCAGTGTAGAATACTCCATATCATCACAACGTCTTGGAATATATTTGTATTTTAGTACATTTGGCAATTGTTATGGTTGAAAATGCTTTAATTTAGGCAAAAAACTTGCTAAAATATGCATATGTTCGGACTAACTAGGCTGTATTCAACCAAGTGCTTGATTATTAATGTATATACATATACTGTACATATTATTTTTCAAAAACTGTAAGAGTGGACCTGTGAAATTCGAAGCGTGAAGGGGTGAAGGATGACTGTATACCATATAGTATACCATATAGTACACTGTGTGCCCAATTATTAGGCAATGTGGAATTTTATTCATTATTAGTTTTATTATTTAACAATAAAAGTGCTCTTGGTCAATCCAAAATGTTAATAAACCTCAAACTTGAGTATTTAAGGAAGTGAAAGTGAGGTTTTGGCTTTTGTTGATAATATCTCTGTGTGCACAATTATTAGGCAACTCAAAGAAAAACTAAAATATTCCCATCTCACTACTTTATTTTCATTTTTTAAAGTCAGAATGACAAACAAACACAAACTTTACAAATAAATACTTTTGACATTTCCAAAAATAAATCAGTGACCGATATAGCCACCCTTCTTTTCAATGACACTGAAAAGCCTTCCATCCATGGAGTCTGGCAGTTTCTTGATCATTTCAACATCAACATTTTGTGCAGCAGCAACCAAAGCCTCCCTGACACTGTTCAGAGAGGTGTACCTTTTTTCTTCACTGTAAATCTTACGTTTAAGGGCCCACAAGTACTCAATAGGGTTTAGGTCAGGTGAGCAAAGAGGTCATGTCATTATTTTTTAAGACCTTTCCTAGCTAGCCACGCAGTGGAGTACTTGGATGCATGAGATGGAGCATTGTCCTGCATTAAATCATGGTGGCCTCAAAAGGCCCAACAAGCTCATCTTTGAATAACTCCAGCCCTTCCCAGTGCCCCACCACCACCCTGCTGGCGTCTGAATTCGAGTGGAGCTCTCTGCCCATTGCTGATGCAGCCACGGGCCCATCCCTCTGGTCCATCAAGAGTCACTCTCATCACATCAGTCCATAAAACATTAGAAAAATATGTCTCCAGATACAGTATTTCTTGGCCAAGTCATAGCCTTCCAACTTGTGTGTCATGTTCAGTGGTGGTCGGGTTTCAGCCTTTCTTACCTTGGCCATGTCTCTGAGCACTGAACACCATGTACCGTACTTCTGGACACTCCAGGTAGATTACAGTTCTGGAGTATGACAGCACTGGAGAATAATGGGTTCAAGTTTGATTTTTCTCCAATATTTGGCAGTTAATTTGCATGTTTTTCTCTCCACACATTTCTTGCGACCCTTTCGTGCACTTGCAACAAAACATTTGATGGTTCTGTGGTCACATCCTAATATCTTCAAGAGTGCTGCATCCCTATTAAATACGTTTTACGGTTCTTGACATTTCACAGTCTGTTAAATCTAAAGGAAAAGAAGCTGCCTAATAACTGTGCACACCTAATAACGGGTGTTGATCTCCTAAGGCCACACCGTCCCTCAGTACACACACGCACATCACCTGGTATGTTTAAAGCCAATAGGCATTCAAGTTTGTTCAGCTTGGGGTTGGAAAATATTCATAAAAATGAGAATATGGTCCAAATACTGACTTGCCTAATAATTGTGTACACTGTGTATACCATATACCATGTAGTATATGGTACTGTATATGTCATATACAGAAGGTAGTAGCATACAGCGTACTCGTCGAAGTAAACAAAAACACGTTGGATAAGCACTTACAGACAGTAAGTTTGTTTTTTAAAAAGGACAATCTGACTTTATGCAATCTCCTTATTTTTTGACATTTTACAGAATAATTTAATGCAGAGATGATGCAACATGCTGTAGCTACATGTGCTACATTGCAATATCTACTAATAAAACAGTCAAAATAAAGCACATAAATATTCTGTTTGTAATCATTTCTACACTTTTGCTGCGTCTTTGTTGGCTGTGTGATGCCAAGTAGAAACTCTGACTTTGATTGGCAGTGTACTTTTCCTAGTCGGAGGTCTGAAATTTTCCACTTTTATGGAAGGCAGCAATTTTCTCAGTGTTATACTGTCTGCTACCACAGTATCATGAGCAGTTGCTTGATTTTAGGCCGGTTTGGGGCACGAAATACAACATAGGTTAACTAGTAAGTAATTAAAGAGACTGCAACTTACTCCAAATTAAAAAAAAAAATTTACCAAAAAATATAAGAGCATCACCATCATTATATGTTACCAGCAGTGGTTTCACAGAACAGTTTATACAAAAGTCTAGATTTTTCACTATTCCAAATTAAGGTGTATAAAAAATTTCGTAAATTTTCTTACGACATTTAAAAAACATAAATAACGTCAAATCAGGAAGAGGCAGGATAGATGCTGGTAATATGTTTGAATGTTAACGCCCTCTTGACTGCTGGAGGAACCCGTTGCATACAGTCCCTTTAAGACAATTTTTGAGGACAAATTTGTAATAATCATCCTCAAATGATATAAAATCAGCAGTTTAGATGGGGAAATATTTCAAAATGCAGAGTCGTGTAATAATCCATGAACCACGACTAAAACAAGATGACTCCAAGCCTTGGATGAGGGCTGAAAAGCAGTGAAAATATGATGTATTTCACAAAAAACACACAAAAAAGCCAATTATTTGAGGTAATCACCATGAAAGAATGGCTTATTGTGAAAGATTATATATTCATAAAGCAGTTTTTGTAGTGGGTGAGGGAGTCAAGTGTGTAATGAAGGACTCATTTGTCATCCCATGACTAAGCAGCATGCATCTGAGACTGAGAATTGCAGTGTTCTGGATCAAGTTGGAATGTGACAACAATTTTTTGCACATAAAAATGAGTGATGGACATTTTTAACAATAGCGTTGTCCAACCCATGACTGAATTTGTTTGTGTAATATAACTCTTTAACCCCCTGAAGCGCTGCACACAAAAGGGTGAACATTTGTCAAGAGATACACTGCTACTGTGTTGCCAGTGGTATTATTTTTCTGACCGCTGTTATTAAAACCCAGTTTGGACCCCATGCGTGAGATTGACACCCACAGTAATTTTAGGGTGTTTAGCCGAATCACCACAAAATTTGGTACGCACATTTTGGGAAAGGATAACCACGTCTCTTTAGAATTTGAACAACATTGGTTGAAAAATATGGCTGCCGTCAAGCAAGATGTCCTTGCAATGGCACGGATGGGACTCAGCAACTAATTTCCCATAAGTCAGTGACCATTTGACCACCCATTAAAAGGAGAGTACTCTACAGCAAAGCCCCCAAAAGTTTGTATCTGCGTTTGTAACCAGACTAGAAGACTAGTTGTTTTTTTGCTGTGACAACAAGGAAAACAAACCATCAGTAAAGACCTTCTGTGCACTTATTTACTCATCCACAATGAAGAAATGTTTCCCAGTTCTGGTAAAACTGTTCCTATGATCATATCCATGTTAATCTCTTTGGGGAGCTTCAGATGTTGTTCACAAGCTTTTCACTTTGATGACATCAAAATTGAAGCTTAACCTGCAGCTGCTGCCTCCAGTCCCTCCAGTTTGATTTTTTCCCCCCACTGTTATCACTGTGAAGCGTGGCACAAAAAAATGGAACAAATCGCCATTAGTTTTGCTAGATTGCTTCGGAAATACTTGTGAATAATGGTCTGCAATGGAAAATACATTTAAACCTTGATGCGCTGTGAATGCAAGCTTTGCCACTTAAAGCTGCTGTATGTCAACGTGCGACATTTTAAAACGTACTGCAAGCCTTATGTCCCGCCTGAGTGAAGTTGCCCGCCGCCTGCAAAACTCTGTTCAAATAGTCTCATTTGTTTGTGCTGCATTTGTGCTGTTTTGTGCAATTAAAATGTTTGTGCTGCTTTCGTTTTTGTGCTATTACAGATTTTTGTATAGGTCAATCAAAGTTCACGCCGTCCCCCCATTTGCTCCAAATTAAACCGAAATAGTCCCATTAGTTTGTGCTGCGTTTGTGCTGTTTTGTGCAAATAAAATGAACATTTAATTACCTATACAAAATTTGTAATAGCACAAAAACGAAAGCGGCACACTCCAATCTATAATAAATAAAGAAATCCTGCTAAGATGCTCAAATAGTGAAACATTTCTTCAAAAGTGGCAAAAATGTGTCCAGGTAAAGAGAAGTAAATGGTGCAATTTGCCACATGGGTGCAATGAAAATGCTGTGTTAGCCTGGAAAAGTAAACAATTCATTGCTCAAAATGTCATAACTTAGTTACCTCAATCTTGTCTTTTGAACTCCAGACGTAGGCTACAATTTCAGCTTGAGCATAACGTTTTGAACACTTCAGGTAGGTAACAACGGTGCAACATTTAAAAGCAAACAAGTTACAAACCAAAAAAATGTAAGCAACTCGAAAAAAGGACACCATACTCGACTCTGTTAGTCTGCTGGTCTCTCTGATCAACATTTGTTGTGCTACCAGTGTATTTCAGAGCTGTTCTGCTTGGCTTACAAATGGCCTGGCTTTTGTTTTCCGTCCTTCTTCCAAAGACGTTGCAAACTTTTGAGATTTTTGTTGTGCTGATGTGACGGACTCGCTGGCTCGAGTCTGTCTGTGTTGTGTCTGTGTGTCAAGGCTGTACAGTGCCAGCATGTCACTCACATATGCGCCAGAAGTAAGAATGTGCGAGTAGAGGAAATGAAAAGGGAGCACTCGTGTGAGTAGGTTTTTCATCCCTTTCATTCTCATTTTACTCCTGTAATAAGTCCATACAAAGTAGAGTAACATTTTTGCGCATCTGTATATAAATATATATACAGTATCTGCAACTCTGGTGTTGACGTCTCAGCCGTACAAGATGCACTTGTAACAAACTGACGTAGCTAACTAGCTATGTTATCAGATGGATACTGGAACGTTGCAGGAAAGACGACTGCTCTCTGTGACGTAAGTGCTGTCCCACTCATGCGCTAAAAAGACTTTTTTCGTTTGTATGCATTGTAACTCAGCTGCTCATTCCCGTGCAGCCCGCATTGAAAGAGAAAGCGATGACCTATTTCTTTCATCATGCATTTACTGTGTAATCAACAAGTCCTCACGAGAGGCTTACCCCCGGAGTGTACCTCCTTAACCCGGTGGGTGTGCACCGCTGTGGAAGCCTGCATCCAGTCTTTGCCTAAAGTGGGGGTCATCAGTGTCGGACTTAGCAATTTAGGGGCCTGAGGCGAACATAGCCAGTGGCCCTCTTCATATGTTTGTTTAACACAAAAAAGCAGGCAAGGCAGCCTCAAAGTTCCCTATCAATATACAACCTTGCACTGATTAACACGGGGTGAACAGAATGAGAGAATAAAGTTTCGGATATAAAACCAGTGTATGTCAAAATGCCAATTTTTTTTTTTTTTTAACACAAACACCCCAGACCCCAGTCTGTGTTTCAGACAGAAAGAGATACAGACTGTATGTACACAGTATGTATTGAGGGTGAAGATGAATTACTAAACAATAGATGCCAGCATTCATAACTAAAGACAGTGTCAGGAGAAAGGCATGGAAATGAGGAGGAATCAGTTGTTTGCAAAGATGACTTATGTTTATGTGTGTGAGACAGAGAGACAGAAACAGGAAGCGATTGTGTTCAAAGAGAGACGGGGCGTTAATGTGTGTCAGAGAGAGAGAAAGCGAGAGAGATTATTTCGAAGTCAATACTGTGAAGTGTAGAGTGCTTCAAAATATGTATAGGTGAATAATTACCATTTCATTAATACAATCTCACACACTCATCCTCCCCCCCCCTCACATGACACACACATGAACACCCCCCTCTCTCTTTGAACACAAACTCTCCCTGTTTCTGTCTCTATCTCACACACACTGTTTTTCATACTTGTTCAAATCTATAATGTGGATGCTAATTATCTTGCTGATGTTTTTCATTGCATAAATGTCAAAGACATAAAGTCCTACGTGTTGCTGCAGCGTCTCACTGGACTTCACACATACGTGAGGTGTTGGTTTCTGGATCTCGACCTCCACGGTACTTAGCGCCGGCTCGTTGACATTTTTTTCTACCGGCACCGTAAAGAATCTTGAGACCTTCGGTAATGATGCAATATAATTTTTGGCGTCCTCTCGCCGTTTCCTCTTCTCAAACCCGCTCTGGTAAGTGTGCTTGATTTTAAGTAGCTGCACACTTAGCTTCTCACAAACGCACGACTTCTTCCTCTTCCCTGTTTAATGGCAGTTGGCAAACCAACTTAAAGGCGCATTACCGCCGCCTACCGGGCTATATTATAGTCCTTAATGACTGTATGAAAGGTGGTGGCAACCTCATCTTCCTGAAGTGAGTTTGCTGTTGGTCAACAGGACTTACCTAAATAGCCCGGAAATTAACCTTCATGTGAGGTTCTGTGACCTTGACATACTTGGGGCTTTCTGTGGACCTGAATCGACTACTCTGCAAGATGATTCTGCAAATATTGCCATTTTAAAAATCCTTGCTAGAAAATTCTGCCCTGAGCAAGCAACTGAGGTCCTGCACGTTTAACGACGTGTTTACACCGATGTCCACCGATGTTGGAATTCCTTCGTCAAGCCTCCAGGAATAATGGAAAGCTCCGAATTCATTTGCTGCCCTTGGTTTTTCACAGCGGCTGTGAGATGGGCGCGTATGGAGTCAGATAAACAGGCACGGTGACGCGTGGGGAAGAAAAACATCTGGTCTCTTTCCGCACACGTCACTCAGCCACTCAGCTATTTTCTCCTCGTCCTTCCAGCGCTTTTGATTGATCCGGCTGGAAACTTTTCTTTAGGCAGCGTCTTCCTCTTAAAAATCACCACAGGTGGCAGTTTCTGTCCAGTACCATGGCAACCAAGCACAACAGCAAAAGCCTACTTCTCGTGCCCCGTTGTGTGTATCGCTACCATGCTGGTCCCCTTGTGTGGTTCACCGGGATGTCGAAAGTGAGCCGCACGTCGTCCATGTTGGTGATGTACTTGGGCCAGATGTGTTTGTCTGCAATGCTTTTACTGCAGTAGAAGCGGAAGAAGGCCAGCTTTCCTTGTAACCCGCTGGATGTTGCTGCGCCACAGTAGTCCTGGCCCGGATGGATAGATGGCACCGTTTCATAAAATATACCTATATATCTACTGGGGGCGTGCCTTTAGCGTCCTCTTTCACGTCGGCATGCTGTCCTCAGTCACGTCCACCTTTCCTCTATATAAGCAGTATGTCGGCAGGAGACGCTCCCAGTCAGTCGAGCGGAGCGCTCATCAAAGTCACACACCAACGCTTACAGATTTTGGAACTCGGTACACACATAAGGCGCGCCGGATTATAAGGTGCCCCCTTCATTTTGGACAAAATTTAAGACTTTTAAGTGCGCCTTATGCTCGTGAAAATACGGTATGTTCACCTTCACTTCCATGGTGATATCTTCACTGTTCCTTGGTGCACTGCCACCAGAAGACATTGCTTTATTCTTGGGAGACAGAACTTAATCAAAATGTTATTCTTTTTCAGTGTAGTTGCGCATGAGCTATACATACATGTATTTTTTTCTTTTGCTGTGTGTGCTGTAACTGGTCCTCGAACACGTGTCATGTTTACGGACTGAGGACCGCCTGTATTTATTTTTGGACTCCTACATATAGTATTTTTGGAACTTACTGATGGTCCTAGATTTTTTTTATTCATTTTCAGGATTGCTATCTAGAAGT
The DNA here is from genome assembly GCF_027744805.1 of Dunckerocampus dactyliophorus. Lineage (NCBI taxonomy): Eukaryota > Metazoa > Chordata > Actinopteri > Syngnathiformes > Syngnathidae > Dunckerocampus > Dunckerocampus dactyliophorus. The sequence continues at coordinate 15,285,038 of NC_072832.1, read as the reverse complement.
CTTCCCATATTCCTTAACAACAAGCACCAGCGTTAACTACTTTGGATTCAGGCTGTGAGTCTCCATGGCATCCGTTCTCTGACAACAATGTCAGCCTTACCTTGCTTGATGATGAGCATTTACCGGGTAGGTCGGCTTTGATTGTGACGCTACAATCAGCAGCTGGACTACCCACAATCATGTGATTGAGAGGCTCTTGCGTGAACCTCAAAGGTCATCATGGGATAGGCTCCAGATCACCCGTGACCCTAAAGAGGACGAGCGGTATAGAAAATGGCTGGCAGAATGATATCTGCTTGGTTTAAGTCATAATATTTAACTTCGACTTCAATCAGTATGCCAAAAAAATCCTAAAAGCGTCTGACATTTGAACAATACAAAACCACTCCAGTCCTCAGTTTGCACCAAAATTGAAGGCATTGGCCTCTTCAATTTTTGGACTACCTAACAAACAAATGACTATTAAAACATAATATCTGCTTGTATGATCACAATTTGGTGGAGTCTTTGAAAAGACAATAGTCAAACCCCGATTTCCTTACACACCAGTTTTTCGTATGATTTGGTTTTCGTAGAAAATTTTCACCCAAATTTTGCTTCAGTTTACTTACAATATTGCACATAACAAACTGGTACGTTTGCCCTGTATTGTATCGTTGTGCGAAACTGAGTGGCAAAAAAAGAGTGGCCATTTTTTGAGTATGACTGCTGAATAACCCACCATGGGGCCATAGAAAGTTGCCTGTTCCAGCAATTTGACAAAGAAGGTGAGAAACACTACTGAATTCAATCTGGCCAGGCTACACAGGAAGTCTGCATCAACAAGAAGTTCCATCCATTTTTCGTTTATAATTATTGTACATTGTTTTCTACATGTAAATAATACAATACTATACTATATTATGATACTAATCTGTTTTTTTAAAAACACAAATAGTAGCATATGCTAGCTGATGGTCGTGTTCTTATATTTTTGGGGTTGAAAAAAATGCAATCTTGCGCCGCTGGCATACAGCAGCCTTAGATTTTATTATAAAGGCTTTTGAATACAAGAACAGGCTGGCAGGACACGCTGGGATGTTTCAGTGAGGTCTACATTCATCAAAAACAATTACTTCAGTGATCACTGTGGCACTGGTACCTGGCTCGCTCAGCTTGATTATGCCCTTTTTCTTCCTGCATGTATTTCAGTTTCTTATATCAATGCACACATAACTGTACAGTGCGCAGACTTAACAGGGAGTCACGAACCATTTTGAAACAAAGAATTACAAACACTCGTCTGTGTATTTTGCGTCAAACGGCAGTTGAAGATGTGCGTGTCTGACCTACAAGGACTGAGCATACACCTGATTTGTGGGTCCACACATGACACAGGCTGTCGCAGGTGGTCTGATCCTTTGAATTGTGATTTTTTAAGAACTCATGCACACTAAGAGAAGGTTTTTAAAAAGGCATGATATAACATAGTGGTCTTGTCCAGCACTTATTAAAAGATAAACGACGACAAAAAAAGAGTAATAAATGTTTTTGTGATTTATTCCTTAATGTTTCAGAGTGTCCATTGAAATGTATATTAAGAACAAAGCAATGGCTGACCTGACGTAATGAGTTTTATCGAGGACAACTTGAAAGATGAGCAGAGCCAGCACAGTTTGTATACGCTTCTTTTTCCCTTTTTTAATGACCACGTAGCCTCATTTGTACCCATACACAAACTCAAATGGAAGAGTCTTGTGTGGCATCACATAAGACTTCGGCAAAACTAAAGCAATAACCTAAAAAGTATGTTTCGCTTTTTATTTATCCCCCAACGAAGTGTATAATTCATGTAAAATGTGAAAATTGGTGACTATAACCACAGAAAAAGACCAAGAACTGGAACTCATTAGTGAAGGGTCTGGCTGCTCAGTAGAATTCAACTGATTAAACTGTAAATTTTACAGTTGCAGACGGTAATGTAAATACGCCATTGACATGCCGTCAGGGAGGCAGGTGAGGCACAGCCCAATAACATAAAATAAATATGCTATAAATGTATTTTCTGTATGATTCCAATCATTTTAAACATTTTCTTCAGTAGAAATTGCCAAATGTGCACATTTCTTGACAAAAGGCTAAGATGAGGCTGCGGCAAATCTCACCTCTTGGTTCAAGTGCGCCAGCTGAGGCTATCATCTGAGTGCACTTCACTGAGTGCACTGGTTGGCATGTGCCCATTTGTATGTCAGCATTTTGCCAATATAATGTTTGCATAATCATTTATGATATGTGGTGGGGATGTGCATGAGCTGGAAGGTGCTTGTCGCTGCCGTCCTTCTATAGAGAGGAGGTTTTTGTTGACAGCAGCACCACCTACAACAAAATTTGGCAAAAAGTCAAATGCATTCAAGATTTTTTTTACGCTATGCTGAATGAATGGATGAATTTGACTGCCAAGATGGTGTGAGGGCTTGTGGTGCACGTGTCTGGATCCCAGTATGCAGAAGCTAAATGAGTGTGAGCAGTTTTTAATTGCTTCTATTTGCAGCCTAGGAACAGAAAACGACAATGCCAAGGAAACCAAAAGGGCATCGTGGAAAAACGGGAGCAAAAATAATTCCAACAAACACAAACCGGTCAGGCGGAGCTACACACATGCTGCAAAGGAACCAGGCTGGACTGGATGGCACCGGGGACGACCAAGCGCAGAAGAGATAGGAAGAGGACTGCACATGGCAAGGAGGCTCAGCCAGGAAGAATCACCGTCGCCACAAGTGAGTATAAAAAGGGTGATGTCAATGAGGGACAGCTGCGCACGTCCTGTAGCTCCGCCCAACTAGGGAACCCCGGCATCTGAACAGTAAACACAAAAGCAGTCATTAAAACAAGAGAAAAGCAATCCAAACAACCAAACAATAAAATGACCCAAAATACCAACCAGTGTCAACGCAGCGCGTGACAGATGAAGGATTATATATCCAAACTCAACAGAAGGTGATCAGACTTTTACAACAAACTATCAGTATAAAGCTTTTCCTAAGGCGCATGTACTTCATATACAAATAAAAGGTAAGACTACGGATGTTGTTTCAGTTTATCAAAGAAATATTGACAAAAATATTTGACAACAAAGCTTTTAATGAAAGTGAATGATCTCCTTTTTATTGTTATCCTCTTAGTGAGCAAAATGTATTAACATTAAAAAAACCTTCAAAGGAGGCGGTACCTCACCAGCCATGAACCTCACACTACACCAAACGCCACTTGGTCGCAGTATTGCTCTTCCTGCTCCCTCTCCATTACACGTACGTTAAGCATCTTCAAAGCATGAGTAGTTCTACTTTAGTTTAGTTTTATTATACCACTCTATATTACTGATATGGGAAATGTTTCTCTTTGTTCATTTAAACCACATTGGTTCAAGTGAGGGGGCCGCACGGTGGTCTAGTGGTTAGCATGTTGGCCAACACAGTAACAGTCTGGAGATCGGGAAGAGTTTGGGGAGTTTGTATGTTCTCCCCGTGTGTGTGTGGGTTTTCTCCGGGTACTCCGGTTTCCTCCCACATTCCAAAAACATGCATGTTAGGTTAATTGGCGACTCTAAATTGTCCATAGGTATGAATGTGAGTGTGAATGGTTGTTTGTCTATATGTGCCCTGCGATTGGCTGGCGGATAGATTCCAGCATGGAACCCCAAATGACCCCAAAGAGGAGAAGCGTTATAGAAAATGGATGGATGGTTCAAGTGAGACAATTCCCAATGGTCATGGCAGCGCATAGCATGTAAAACATGGTATAAAATGCATAGATGAATTTGAATATTCAAAGAACACCACAGTGAAAGCAAAGACCATTAGATGTGGTCTTGGGCCACACAAACAATAACATCTTTCTCTCTAAAATCCTGTTCTTGTTATTCTTTTATTGAAAAAATGTCCTGTTTGTGCTAAGACTGTTTCTATGGCAGCATCAACGCTAATATCCTTGGGATGGACGTCTTTGTCAACATGAAGCCTGTCCTTGGCTCCTCAAAGGATGCTGATTGGTGCAATGTGGTTATTCGAAAGCAGCAATACAACCTTCTATTCCAACAAATCCAAAATAATCCATTAATGCTCATCAATCCCAGTCACATACACAATTTAACCTACTGGATGCCAGCTGCAGACAACAGATATTGATCAGTCACAATTATATTTGTTATTTATGACTTCCTGCAACATAATCACATTGTGCTCTATATATTATAACTGAAACCTGCTACTTTTTTGTGCATACTATGTACAGGTAACTGTAAAGGTTTATAAAAGAAAAAAACTTTTTGTCATCCAGCTAGTTTCTTTCTTTTTCACGTTTCAGATGCAGCAGTCATCATCCACTGTGTCTGAAACGTAGACCTGCAGATTCAAGTTGGGGTCAAGGATGATTTCACATAATTTCTGCAATAGGAAACAAAGCATTCACAGGAGAGCTATAGTAGAGCGGCACTCGGTAGAGTTCCCCTTGGGTTCAATTGTGAACACAAGTAAAAAAAAAAGTGACAATGTAAGACGTTAAGAAGTGAAATTCAGTGCCATTTTCCAGCCACTCCAACCACAAAATGAAACCTGCAATATGGATAATGGTGATGGCGATAATAACCGGTTTGTTGATGAATTGATTGTAAAGGATTCTGGAAATCGTGGAATACTGTATTGATCCGAATATAAAATGACCCTGAATATATGAAGACCTTACTTTTGCAAGACCCGTTTTTGGAAAAATACTTTCAAGACAAACTCAAAAGACAAAATGTATAGTCAAGGTTATTTCTTTAGCTTTTCTTCCTGCTTCTTTGGAACGCGTTGCTATTGGAGAAGTAGTCAGTGCTCTCTCAATTTAAAAGCTTTTCAAATTATTCAAAAATAAGCGCAATAAATTTGGCAACAGCGCTGGACTCTTATCATCAATGAGGTTTTGTACTTTAAGTTTTGTGTGAAAGTTAAGAGTTAAGCTTGTGTGAGTGAGAACAATATATGTATTGTGTGTCTTCCAGTATTTTTCCATCAGTCATATGCAAGTGTTGCACAAGTGATTGTGCTATGTGAGTGTGTGTGTGTGTGTGTGTGAGTCGTGCAGGGTCAGTGTGTGTGTCAAAAAAAGCCTTCTATGAGAAGCTATTAGACTGTAAATGCACTGAGCTATAAGACTGGATCCATATAATATTATCTAACAGAATCTTTTCTTAAAACAAATTTTTTCAACGTCAGGAAAATTAAAATTGGTATATTGCAATAAAATATCATATTTTTATATCATATATTTTTTTTTTCATATCATCATATCATATTTTTTAGCTGCTTGACAGCGGTGTGATGACTCCGCTTCATCGATCACCATTATTTTAAAGTTAGAATAACTGATGCTAACCTGCTAACAGACTTTGAGACACTTTTTTCGAGCTGGAAATTTTCGAGCCCGAAATTTTTCATTGATGAGACCAAGATGAGAGCATTACACACATAGGGGTGGACATAAGAAATAAGTTGATACCTGAAATGTCTAGATGGCCAGTGGGGTGGCCGGAGAGTGACCGTGGCCACTCCTGGCCACCACTTAGCTACGCCACCGGTCTGTGCCACAACTGCATTTGTCTAGGTCACTAGTAGGTGTGAGTGACAGTAAGAAAAGCACTGACCTGCACGGGGAGAAGTTGTTTGGTGCCGCATGCATGAGTAAATCTCTCAACCCCAAATATAAGATTTTTTAAAAAACTTTTTGTCTAGGGAAAAAAATAAATAAAAATTACATCACCCCCTCCCGGGCAGTTGTGGTCACAACATCTCTTGAACCTAAAAATTTAAAGCTACTTTTAGTTTGATTCCCCTTTTGGAGTAATACAAGTACATGGTAAACAATGGATTATTTTTAGTGCAAAATAACAAATGAACAAAATAAAACAGGGTCTAGGTAAAGGCAGCGGCTGTACATTACACTACCTGGGACTAACAGGTGAGAGGGTGACAAGCCTGATGTCAGACTACTTGTCTCTTGTTTTCCTCTGCTGCCTGAGGCTGACTTGGTGCTGGATGCCTCACGGTAGCGATGCACATCCTTTGTGCATTTGCAGAGAATGAGCCCTCTTATGCAAAATGTGGTCCCTCCATGGATGGGGGGGGGGCCCTACACACAGCTTGTGCTCTGCTTGTATGGGAGTGTGGAGGGGCGGCTCTGACTATATCTCACCCCTCCACAAAGCTTCGTGGAAATTGGGTGTGTAGTTCTTGTGTAATCCTGCCACGTATGTACAGTAACTAACCAACAGTAGTCTTAACAATGCTTTCACGCTGGCGATAACAACGTCAATAATGTTGATTTCTCAATAGTCAACATCTCCGCCATCAGGTATGATACTTCTACTTTGAATTAGCACTAGAGGTTGTGGGTTTGTCCTTTGTTTGAGTGCGGCTTCCTGGCTACATTTGTTAACATCTTCTTCTTCTTGTTCTTCTAACATATTTGTCCTTGAAAATAAAAACAAAATCACCATAATTCATAATCACTTCGGACTTAAACGTACTAATCACACATCTCTTACACAACATTACACAGCTGAACTTCCAGCTTGATTAATGATAACTCACTGACTCGTTACAAGTTCTGCTTTAACAATGGAGCAACGATGTTCGGCAGCACGGTAGCTGGCCGCACTGTGAGGTGATCCGGGCTCATAACTCCGTTGGAAGCTGGGATAGGCTTCTGCTCGTGACCCTAAAGAGGACAAGCGGCATAAAAATGGATGGATGGAAGGAATGTTTCAGTGTTGGCAGTGTTCCTGCTGGATCACATTATTCATAGTATTATCATACACGGGCTGCACGGTGGCCGAGTGGTTAGCATGTTGGCCAAACTGTCAGGAGATTGGGAAGACCTGGGTTTAAATCTCCACCTGGGCATCTCTGTGTGGAGTTTGCATGTTCTCCAGGTTTTCTCCGGGTACTCCGGTATCCAAAAACATGCATGTTAGGTTAATCAGCGACTCTGAATGTCTACATGTGCCCTGCAATTGTCTGGCGACCAGTCCACCTTGCCCAAAGTCAGCCGGGATAGGCTCCAGCATACCCCCGCGACCCTAATGAGAATAAGCGACATGAAAGATGGATGGATTATCATACACTTTCTTTAAATTCTCATCCAATGCATTTATTAAACTGTCCTCCTTGAACAAGACAAGACATGGTGTTGGCAGACGGAGCCACTATATCAAGGTGAGCTACGCTGCATGTTTACAAACCACAGAGCTACATGCCATCGGTCATGTGTTACAATCCGGTTAGACAAGTCACCGTCCTGTTCTTCAATAAGTGACAGAGGTACTATGATCCAACATCTAAGTTTCAGCATGTAATTGGAATCCGCAAGCACCTGTAGTTTCACTAGCTGTAAGTAACAGCTATGGAATATCTGTGAGAATGTTGTACCTCACTTGCAACGGGACGTTTGTCAAAAGGATCACCATTACAGAATTTTTGCTTCATTCTTTTTGGGAATACTGTGTCCCAATGGAGTTTAGCTGCTCATTAGTGCCATGCTACTATATTTTCAAAAAAGCCACGAGTGCTTGGCTTCAACACAATATGACGCTTGCCCAGTTTTTCAGCAAGGGAGTCAAGAAAAAGCCTGAAGACGTGATTAAACACGGTGCAGAGATTGGGTGTTGAAAACGATGACTCACCGCTCCAGGAAAAGAAACTCCCTATGAGTAAACGTACATTAGTTCAACTCCTCACACCCAGTCGGAACACGCAGACAAACACTGCCACACACATCTTGTTCTTCATGCTTCTTTACCTGAGCTTTTTCACATTCAGTCAAATAAATGTCGATTGCCTGCTTGATGAAATAGTGTGATTGCATTAAGTAATTTCCTTTTTCATTGAAACGAGATTAAAAAAAACAAAACAATAATCATATACCGTACTTTTTCACGTTCACTTATTGAAATACATTACAATATCACAATTTAATTTCCTGTCCTCATTCTTATTAATTCAGTTAAGATGCAACAATACTGCCAAATAATGGATAGGGAAAAGGATGTAGGTCGTTCTCTAATTAAATGACATTAATTACAATATATTAAATTGCTTGTTAAGCTCTGTGGCGATGCTTGTTGTTGATGGATGTAATAACTGAGATTTTAAAAAATCATCATGGCCATTTTTATGGAATTAATCTTTTCAGGGATAATTACATTTTGTTAGTGTTAGCATTACATGCTTTTTTTGGTCAACTTTATCCTGAAGCAACCCTCAACCTCAACATGTTTGCTTACCACCTGTCACAGTTAGATTTAGAACAGGATGCAGCTTTCATACACACAAAAAAGTCCTATTCAGGATCAAATTATACAGCAGGCAGCGGCCAAAAAACCAAAAACGAGGTTGCTCAGTAACAGTTGAAAATGTCAACACAACAGTACCACAACATTTTAACACCCTGAAGCTATACTTATTTTTTTTGCCACAATATAAAAAATATAAAAAATTTGTTGACATGTGCACTTTAAGGCAAAAAAACAATAACATTGTTTTGTTATTGTACTCACTTAAAATAAAATGCTTTTGTCATATTTCATCCGGCTCTGACGTCATGTCGAGAGACAAAACACAGCCATGGTTGCACTGCAAAGCAAAGAAAGTTCAATATTCACAACAATAATGATCACTGATATTGTGTTATGGCGAGTATGATATAACGCACTTGAAAAAATCGGCCACAGCAGGTATGTTGTTCAACTGGCAGTGACTGACACTGACAGGCTGCAAGATGCAAGATGCGTGAGCTGCGATCGCTGTTCAGCTAAACTTGAAGTTTGGCATAAAAACGCATATTATTATTTGAAGATTTGTAGAATGGATTTAGTAGAAAACAATGTGTGTTTTTTGCTGCTACCTTGGCAAACATCTTGTAGGTTTTTTGACTTTTTGTTTATATGTCCTGAGTAGTAAGATAGTCGGGACAGCTGATGGTAGAAGCACCCTCCGGTAATACATATTCAGTCCTAAACTTTCCTTTATCTGAGGCACTATATCAAAACAACTGTCCTCTAAATGCGGCAAAATACAATACCGAAGAATCTTACGTGGTGAATGGTGAAATGTAAACGGACTTACTCCGTTTTAAGGCTGTAAAACCCCTCACCATACACTTTACACACTTTTCTCAGACAGGCAGTAACATTTTCTCACATTTCTCTCTTGTTTAAACACTCAAAAAAGTTCAAACCTTCATTTGAATTTTAACGATCAACCTACAGGTCGGACACAAGAAATGATGAAGTCACTCACGCGTATTCCATTCCTGTGACCGTGCCTTTTCGTCCTGGCGTCGTTCGTTTTTAAAACATACTGCAACAGTACCCCTCCTGTTGCAGTCCTCCCCCTTCGAACCCAAGATTCATTTACAAGCTAGCAAGCAAGCAAGCTAGTGATGACACAGGAGACACGGCAGGGCAGCGCGAAGGATATTGATGGTCTGCAGCCAAGTCTCAAAAATTTCAACACAAAACATGTTTTTATAGTTATACCTTGTATAGTTTTACATCCATAAACCAATTTTAAATACATATAAATAAGGAATGAAAAGGATAACAATCATGTCTTCAATGAAGGTCCAAGTAACCTTAAATGTTCATTTAGCCCTCCCATTCATCATTTGTATGTATTTAAATGCATTTTGAATTGTTTTCTGCATGTACAACTACAATTATAAAACTATAAAAACACGTTTTGTGTTTTTGGCCGTCTAGAAAGGATTCATTGGATTTATTTAATTTATTATGGAAAAAATTGGTCCGGTTAGAAAACCTTTCGTTTAGAGTCAGACCTTCTGGAACAGATGAATGACCCTAACCAAGGTTCAATTGTATTTTAAAGTTAATAAAGATGAAAGAGTGTTTTATTATTCATTTAAATGTTTTTTTTTCTGTGTGTTGTTTTCACACTTTAAAAATTGCCTGTACAACGGCTTTTTGATGGTTGTTTGTATTCAAGTTAATTGTTATGAGTGGTAGTGTTATTGTGTGTTGTGTTATTTAAAACAAAATGGAGGTCAATTAGTGTCCAGGAATTCATTGTTTTGGAACCTGGAGGACCTTAATTGGTTCATTTGTTTGCAAGTGCCAATCACTTGACGCAGGCCTTGAATTCACACTGAGAATGTGCCTGCTCAGATTGTATTTGCGCTGAAGTCAGCAAATGTTTACACACACAGTGAGGGTGAGTGCTGCAATTTTTTAGATACGTAACACTTCTGAAACTAGACCATAGGTGTCAACATTGGGATTTGAAAACAAGGGCGCAACAAACAAACACTTTCCGACCACCAAAGTGTTGCAACATTGGCCTCTCAGATTCCTGTCGTTCAAGCGTGGATATCGTCACCATTGTTCACCTATTTATTTATTTGTATTAAAGTTAAAATACACAAAACTATTTAAACAATAGAGTGATGGGAAAGAAGGGCAAAATGTGGTAGTTTCCCAGGCAAAACAGGAGTGTTGACAAGTATGAACTAGACATGCAAACCGAGGCTGACCTGAGAATTGCTTCAGGGATGATTATAGAGATTCACAAGAACTGGATGAAATCCAAACAAGGTTACAACATTCCTGCAGGAGCATTGGAGCCTTATGGGGACTTTTGCTGTTGTCATCTGCAACCTGAGAGCGAGATTTGATAGGCAATTGGAGAGCAAACAAAATAAAATGAGCTTCAATCCAGTTTCGCTGCACATGAATTAGTAACCTGCGACCTCAGAGGAGTATTCACGATGCCTTATACATATCAATGACTACGTCAGAGGAGCTACACACACCCATCAGACCTCTGGGTGCATTAAAGTGCTTATGTCACCAAAATACGCTTTGTTTAAATAACGTTTTATTTTTGCAGTGAAAAATAACATTGAAAGGCATATTTTCTGGGTTAGATTCTGTGTGCTCCATAAACTTCCTCAATCTTAATGACAACAAGACACAGATTGTCGTATTTGGTGACCCCGACCGTCTCTATGGCCATATATGTGCAGTTGGCCCACTTAGTAGTCTAGTCTAGTAGTACTTTATTAATCCCACAGCAGGGAAATTCATCTGCTACAGCAGCAAGCAAGAGTTTCCACTTTTAGTTTTAGTTTAGTTTCCACTGCGGCCCCTCTGCAAAAAGCCTTGTTGTTTTCATTGATGGTTCTTTTAAATTTGATAAACAGATAAGTTCAGTGGTAAAAGCTGGCATTTTCCAGCTCAGATTCCTAAGAAAGGTTAAGCCATACCTGCCTCTGAGCCAAATGGAAACAGTTGTTCATTCTTTGATCACATCTCGCCTTGACTATTGTAACTCCCAATACTTTGGCCTTGAACAGTCCTCCACTCGCGGACTACACTTGGTCCAAAATGCGGCTGCTCGCCTGATCGCAAGCTCTAAAGGGCATGAACACGTCACTCCTGTACTCGCTTCTCTCCACTGGCTGCCTGTTATTTTTAGAATTCAGTTGAAGATCTTATTTATTTTTGGGCTGATGACACTTTATTTATCAGAACTGCTTGTTCTGCACACTTCGGCCAGAGCTCTAAGGTCCAGGGGTCAACATCTAGTAGAGTGTCTCAGGTCTAGGCTGAAAACCAGAGGAGATAGAGCTTGTGCAGTAGCAGGCCCCTCCGAGCCTTACAACTGCTACTTCAGTCGAGAGTTTTAAATCAATGCTAAAAACACGCTTCTTTGCACTGGCTTTTAACACAAGCTGAACTAGATACTTTTTGATATTTTTATTTTTTATCTGCTTTTTATTTGTATTTTTAGATGTACTTTTTATTGTGTTCGTTTTTTAGCTATCGTTTTTTGAATCTTTATTTTAGCCTCTTATGTTTTGACGTTTGCATTTGTTATAATATTTTACTTCATACTGTTTGTTACTCATCTACAGCACTTTGGGGCGTAGTGGCTGTTTAAAATGTGCTTTATAAATAAACTTGACCTTGACTTTGACCTTGGCCTCTAACGTTTACGCTTTTTTATACCTTTCATCACTGAAACCAGTCTCCGGAAGGAAACAAGAGAAGTGATGTTTCGTCAAGAACCCTCCCAACTATTTTCTCTGATTATATCTGCTATATTGGGTATGAGTGTAAAGGTGACTATCGGGGTGGTACGACCCAGGGGAACATATTTAAGGAGGACACAGGAGACGGGAAAAGCAAGTGACCAAAGTTTATTGGTACATAAACTAAAAAAAGAAATGAAAACCCCCTCCCGTGCCCAAAGAAAAAGTCCTGATGCACCGGCCCAAACAAACAAAAGGACAGTGAGGTGAACAGGCCAACTCTACACAGGGCCGTTGTCCTGTTGCCTCACCGCTACCCCTAAACAACAAAAAAAGACACAACTAAATCCCTAAAAAAAAAAAAACTAGCAAAAACAGGACAGCCGGTCACACCAGGATAAACGAGAACTAAAAACTAAACAAAACCCAACCCAGCCAGCACGAAGCAGCTGAGGGGCCACTTGCACTCATTAATAGGCTCCAAAAAGGGTGGCGCCAATCAATTCCTGCAAAAAACCAAAATATCAAGCACAACAAAAACAGTGCTCAAACATAAGGGGTGTTATTTCATGTCTAGAGGTCTCTAATACCGGTAAAAATCGCATTTAGAAAGTCAGAAACAGGTTTTCTATGCTCTAACTACAAAAATATTCTGTTTATTAATATTGAATCCTACTTTGAGGAAATTCACTTATTGCGATCGGGTCTGGAACCAATTAAACTTGATAAACGAGGGATTGCTCTAAACAAAAAGTAAAAAACCCAGAAGACGTTCGAGTATCCCAAAGTGGCAGTAAATCAATCCACACCATTTTTTCTACTTGCCGTATTCTCCAAATCTTAGAACAATATGGGATTTCACACCAAATTTCAAGGCAGGCTAAACAGCAATCGCGGCTAACTCGTCTTGCATCTTGCAGTCGATCTGTCAGAGACAGTAAGTAAATCCACATTTTTTTCTATTCCATATATTCTACGACTCTTAGAATAATAATGTGGGTTTTCATGCCAAATTTCAAAGCTGCCTAAACAATGATCGCTGATCACTCGTGTTGTATCTTGCAGTCACTGCCTGTCAAACAACATACCTCTTGTGGCCGATTTTTTGGAGTGTTACATCATACTCATCACAACACAGTCTCAGTGAATATTATTGTGTTATTGTTGGAATATTACACTTTCGTCACTTTGCTGCTGTGCGTCCATTGGTGCATTTGGTTGAGTCTGCTCCTCGATGTGACGCCACAGCCAAGATGGCGGCGGTTCAGAAAACTCGCGGGGGGGGGGAAATCACGACTTCATTTCACTCATATTTTATAGTTGTTTACTGGAGAATGACAGCGGTATAACAAATGTTTTATTAAGTGAGTACTTTTGTTTTGTCACTGGTTATTTTTTTCAAACTTTTTTTGATGACGTGAGAACTTTAAGGCCGAGTGGGGGAACTTGCTTACGGGTCCTTAGGTAATTGAAGCTTTCACCACATACACACAACCCTGACGCAAGAATGCAGAAGTTACACAATGGGACAGTTTCTCAAGAGACTTTGAGTAGCTGACCCCACAAACTCATAAGAGCAAGGACGCGCACATACGCATACATTTTCCCATTTCCCCCCATTTTTGCTATTATTTTCTTTCAATTTTACAAATATTTCAACTTTCTTCTAAAATAATCCTTGTACAGTTTTGTTTCATAATATTCTGACTTTATTCCCATAATATTTTGACTTTATTGCCATAGTTTTATTGCTTTGTCCACAATATAATATTCCAAAAATTACAGGTTTATTTTGTTTTGTTTGTTTGTCATTATTATGACTCATTGTTATGACTTAAAAAAATAACATATTTTTTCTTTAATATTTCAACTCTATGCTACTAAAATTAAAATATTTCTCACATTACGATTCGTTAGAATACAACTTTTTTCTCTTTATTTTGACTTTATTCCCATAAAATTACAGTTATTTTTCCATTTCTGCTGTTTTTTTTAATTTTCCAACTTTGTTCTTGTACATTTTCTAATCATAATTATTCCTTTTTTTTTTTTTTACTATTTTGTAAAAAATACTAATGAAAGTTACTATTTTGACTTTATTCTTGTAACATCATACCTTTGTCCACAACCTAATTTTCAAAAAAAAAACCTTTATCTGTTGTTTTGTTTATTTCTCACAATATTACGACATTATTGTCAAAAAATGAAGACATTTTTACTTTATTCTTGTAAAGTTACTGCTGCTGATTTTTCTATTTTTTGCTGTTGTTTTTTTTTTAAGTTTTAGTTTATAGTGCTGCAGGCCAATAAAAAAACAGCCTTAGGATGCAATTGGCCCCGGGGCCGCACTTTGGACACCCCTTCATTGCACGTTACATTGCCACGGATGATGGCAAGAGCATGGATGCAATAAGTGCATTATTGCAGTATTGTCATCTGTCTGTCATCGTGATTTTCGCTGAGGCTGCACTTTGTCATTAAAGAAGAGGAGTGGCTTAAAAAAAAGTCTCAAACAGGTTTACGGTTGCCTGTGAGCAGGTTTCCAAGCAGACCGGCCATTTGCATGTCAAAACTGGAACTCACACCCTCCGTACTCAGCACACTGCTCATCATGTTCAGACAACTCCCTCCTGTCTTTGTTGCTTCCAGCCTGGCGGACCGTAGCTTCCTCAAATATTGAAGCAAGATACTGACGCCTGTACATAAACCTCATTGGGATATTGGGAGTAGTCAAGAGGATTTTCCCACTCTAAATGTAAGTTACTTACATCTTACCGTTGACTGAGCAGTGATTGCACTAGGATGAAATGCATCAAATCCAGCTACACAGTGTTTGTGCTTTTATATTTGAATAAAGTTATCTTGACTAATATTGTTAATAGTGTTAATAGGAAGTAAGCCATTTATGACATAAATAAGACTCGTCCTTGTGTGTGCTGCTGTAAATGTTTTCTGGTGCTAGCGGAGCTGAGTGGGGGGCAGACAGGAAGTGACGTTGAGGGTTCAGATTTGAGTTTTAGCGTGGTGTGAGTTACGTCCGCAACAGTAGACCATGTCAAGGTTTTTTTGCGCGTAAGGATGATGGGGAAGTGGTCAATGATGTCTTTATTGCGAAAACCAAATAGGCTACAACCACGCAACCATGCCAAAACAACACCAGTAGATTTACTGCCCTCTCTGTACACAGCCGCACTCCTACCGCACCCCCCCACACACAGTCAGGACTCAACTTGTCATGTTTACAGGCAGAAATCACAAAACTCTGTAACATTACACATACAGTAACTGCCAGGTCGCTACAGTATCGAGCATGTTAAAGCACATGCTCCAATGAAAGCGACAAGAATAACTAAGAAGCATTATGGCTTTTTGTTCCCTCTTGTTCTTAAATTACTCTTTCAGTTAATACTTCTCTTACGTGTTTTATTACTGTATTTTATGATCTTCATATGGTCTGTATAAAGTGCGAGTGACTTAACTGTTAATTAGGAACAAAACTCATTGGTAACCCGAGGACTACAGGCACTGTACGTCCATTTAACCGAATGTCTTGTTAGGAAACTTTCTTGTGTGATTGCAGGGAATCCCTTTTAGCACACGCATTGAAACCATCTGAAACCAGACCACAAAAATCCAAACTTGCGTAATAATGCTCATACTACTACCAATAATAATAATAATACTAGTAATACTCCAATTTATATGCCATACATTGTAACATTATAGGAGCTACATAACACAAAAAAAATATACCTAATAAACATACAAACATGTACCAATGCAACGTATTCATTGGGGCGCTGCAATGACATCAGCTCCTTCTGGTGGACAGAGATAGCATTACAGCACCATCAACCATTTTCTATGATACTTGTCGTCCAATGAAATGCTTTGCTGAAACGAAATGCATTATGGGAAAACCTGAATGTTTTTTTTTTACCAACTCATATTGGTTCATGTTTGTATATTTATTAGATATACAGTGAGTGTTAAGTTGCTGTGTTCTATGTAAAATAACACCGTGAGTCAGACTGTTATACTGAGTGATGACCTCTCGCGATTTCCAATGGGTTGACAAGCTTGTTGTGACTTTTTTCATAGCTCATGATTGGCTCCTGTCAAAGAGCTGCCTGGCCCTCACGGACTTGTGCACGCCACAATATGCTATTTTATGACACCGACCCGTGCGGTTTACTGTATATGAGTACAAATCTGTTTTTTCCTCTAAATTTAGTGGGTGCGGCTTATACATCGGAATTTAGGTTGTTTTTTTTTAAACGGAATTTACAGTCTCTCGCTACGGTTCAAATATCACGGTGTTTCAAAAATGTATTAAATTTAAAATGAATCACTGTTTCGTGGTTGACAGTCAAAAAATATTGAAATACAAGTCATATGAGTATTCTGGACACCAGGCATTAGCAATGTTACGTTGATGAAATATGACATTACGTTACATTACCTTATCATTGCATGGAGTCTGCCATGGCATGTCCGACATGATAGAGTGAAAAAAGTTCTCCTCCCAGTCCACGTGGAAGTGGTATGCTTTTATTTTTTTATTATTTTTTTTGCTTTCAAACATAACTGAGGGACTTTGTTGGGCTGAATTTCTTGATAAATGATGTTTATTGTCCAATTGATAGCCACTGCTGAGGTGCCTCTCATTAAAACGCTCCACAAGTTTACTACTCATGCTGTTGACTCGTGCTTTATATGCATGGTGGAGCACTTGCCTCTCATTTAATGAACATGACCTTAATTTAAAGTGCATAACAAGTAAAGATAAGGGAGTTTCTGTGAAGACCTACTGTGGGTGCGTCACAATTTTAACCCACAGACAGAATGACACATCCGCCAGTAGAGTTGAATGGCAAATATTATTACAGTGGCGTCCTAGTTAGAGTAAACATCGACATGACTAGGTTGTCAGGGTTAAATTGAACAAGTTGTGGTACACTGATAATAATTATAACGCCCTTAAATCAATTTCCTGTTTTGTTCCTTGGTTTTAAAACCATCAGACCTGTTTATTGTTATCCAAAAGCTGTAGTTCGAGAGTGATGACAGGCTGCTTATATTTACATTTGGATCCAGACCAGTATTTGCTTTGAAATACCTTACACAATTAAAATGTTTTAAAAAATAACCATTCACCCTTTAAAAGCCTTATCATTTAAAAACAGACTGTGATTACATGTGCCTGGGTATTGACAGTTGATGACGAAAATGCCCTTTAATTTCACACTCACTGATAAAATATAGTCTCCCTAATCCTGTTTTCATTTTCTGCAATAGGTGTAGCCGAGGCTGCCTTCAACGATGGAGTCTTCTGAGTTTTCTTCGCTGTCATCCTTAAGAGGAGACTATGCATCCGGGGATTACATGCAACCCCACTATAAGGAGTCATATCGACTGGCCATTGATTGCCTCCTGAGCGGTGGCAGGGACAGTTACAATGACTTCCTCAAGGGAGAACGTATTGGGAGCTTCCTGTCAGAGGAAGAGCTTGGCTTCATCACTACCAATGCAAAGCAGCTCCCACCTCAGAACCATGTAGAGGAAGTCAATGAACCGACGGACAGCAGCAAATCATCCTCCGGGACGTACTGGCCCGTCCACTCAGATGTGGATGCTCCCAATTTAGACTTGGGGTGGCCAGAGGTTATGCACGAAAACCTACAGACCAACATAGATCTCCTCTATCATCCCCCGAGACAGAACAGCCCCTCGATTAAAGAAGTGATTCTTAAGCATATCCGGGATGCAAGACAGGTAAAAACATGCTCTTCTGACGTGTGCCGTGATCACCCTTAAGCCCTGAGGACAGCGCTACCCTTAGACCTTCAGCATGCAGCAGTGGCAGGGAGTGTCTGCTGGCCTTTCATGGCCCGAATCCAGTTTGACGACATCTCTCATCAAGGGAGTGTGGGAACATGCTGCTAATACTACTACATTAAATACTTTAGTCGATGTCTTACAAATGGTCACAGACAATTTGTATTCTGTTGCATGCAGACATGTTGCAGCTGAACCTGCTCTTATTAACTCCTCTCCTTTGTAGTTCAATTCAAGTAGGGAAAACTGTCACATGGGATGCCTGGTTTCTGTCTGTTTACATTTTGTTAAAGGATACAGGAACTGACATCTTGTCTAAACAAATCGATCCTTCTGTTCTGAAGGCCCTGAAAGAAACGAGTCACCATTATCCAGCAAAATAGGCTGAAATGAAGTCGTCTTACCACCTCATTACATGCAGCCTGAACATTGATTTGTACTTTGTAACAAACGCATTAGCATGGATTCAAGACATGCATGAAAGAGTCCACAGTGAAGTGAAAAAGAAAAATAAATATTTCCAGAGAGGCACATCAGGTGATTTGGGGATGAAAAATGTTTTTACTCAACTGCAGAGAGTTCCATTATTAGGGCTAGGTTGTTGATCAAGAGGGGACCATTATTTGTACACATTTTCACACATAAATGCTGATGCATAGTATTATGATAATGATACATTTTCCACCACTTATCTTGTTCAGGGTGACGGGTGAGTGGGGAAACTATACCAACAGATTTTAGGTGAGAGGTGGGGTGTGTTTGGGATAGGTATCATGATGGAAAACTACTCTGTTCCAGAATGTCACTGTACATGTTGGAATTCCTGTTTGCCCTCAATGAATTGCAGTTCCCCAGGGCCGGCAGCACTCATGCACCCCCAGACCATGACCCTACCACCACCACTCTTTACTGAAGACAAGACAATTACCTTGCTACTCACGCGTGTTGCCAGCTATCTAGACAATAATGGCTGTGTGTTGACGAATTTTCAGTGGGTAGTAAATCTATACTGCTAAACAAGCTGTACACTGACTACTCTAAGGTATGTCCAAGTTTAATTTCTAAAGTATTATCCCACTGAGAATATCTACTGTAAAAATAATGTTTGATGAAATGTGAGGGATGTACTCACTTGTGTGAAATACAGTGGTGCCTTGGTTAACGTCATTAATGCGTTCCTGAAGGTCCGACTCAAACCAAAACGGATTCTAACCGAAGCAAATTTTCCAATAGAACATAATGTAAGTCCAATTAATCCGTTCCAGACACCTAAAAATGTTAACACAAAACACATTTTATAGAAAATAATTATAGATTTACATGCAGACAATGCTGCAAAAAATAATTACAAATGAACGAACAACTGAATATTTAACATCACATTTACATAGTTTTGTTGGGAACCCCCCCCCCCCCCACACCTGTTTGTGAGGTCCATGTGTTTGTTACATTGTGTATCTCTCGACAACTCTGATACAAACAACCCAAAATGGTGCCCGTGGCCCACAATGCACGTGCAAGCGTTGCAAGATTTCGTCTTGGCTGTGTGATCCAAGATGGCGACGTAAACAATTTTGCAAGCCAAGACAAATTATTTGCAAAAATTTTGGTTGTTAACTGGAAAACGCACTAACCCGGGCAGACATTAACCGAGGTACCACTGTAATGTGTGTGAGAGACTGTTTAGGTGTCTTAAAAGGTACTTCCATCTTAGTGATTGACACAGTTCAAATGGGCTCACAGGTTTTCTCACTGTGTATAAACTAGCTGAGTAACAAATACAGCACATGTATTCGTATTGAATTGGTACACATCAGCACACCGATTTCCGACTCAGTACACATTTCAAGTGAGAGGTAGGAAGTGTACATTCGGCATTGCGATGCACCTCAACAAGTTATGGGACTAAATGTGAATTACATGCTTATTTTTTATTAGCAGATTGCATTTGCACAATACAAGGTATGTAGTGAATTGTGAGGATGCCATACCATTGCACCCTTAGTGTGAACTATACCATCTATAAACTGAATTGAGGTGAGGGTTGAGGGTGAGCTGAGTGAGGTGTTTGTCTTCAGTAGATGACACATTAAATGGGACAAAATGTCTATGTACATAAATAAAGTAGGCACCTCACCCATCTCCATCTATCACCTTGCGTATCCCACTTCTGACACCACACTTCTGTTGCAGAACACTGCGGTGTCGTGCCTTTCACCTACATTTCAACCGTTATTGCGTTTATTGGGTTGGAAAACATGTACATTAATCATGACACAAAAAATGTTATACACTACTGTATTCACGGAACTTTGCCGATCTGATGGTACTCCCTTTCTCCTCGCAGGTCATCGGAATTGTGATGGATATGTTCACTGATGTCGATATTTTCAAAGAAATTGTTGATGCATCCATACGGGGATTACCTGTCTACGTGCTTCTGAACGATTTCCACCTGAAACATTTCCTCACAACGGCTGAAAATCAAGATGTTAAAATTCAACAACTGAGGGTAAGTGCACTTCTAAACACCAGGCGCCAAAGATGTACTCCACAGTATTAGTCATGGTTGTTGACTGTTTCACTAGGGATGAGCCAGATACCGTAAAGCACCGTGTATAAACCGCACCCGTGAATTAACCGCACCCCCATTTTCAGGCTCACGGCGGGGAAAAATATTTTTAGTTCATAAATGCTTGCCAACTCTTTCCTCTCAAATCAACATGCGTAAAGGTACTAAGCAATTTCAAAAAGAAGAATAAAGAAGAAATCTGAACTTCGGCATCTAGATCTTTAATATTATGGCTAAGCGCAGATTATTATTATTATTAATAATAATAATAATAATACATCCAAATAAAGAAATTTGCAATTTGCAGAGATGTTTTGATATCTTATCTTTCACTGCTTCTCTTTTTCTCTATTATTATTTTATTGCATTGCTTCAGTGTGAATTTAAATAAGCTCCAACGTTGTATTGTATTTTACATTGGAAGCTTAGGTTAGCTTCAGTGTATATAGAGATCGTTTCACTGTGTGAAAATACAGACAGCCATCAGATAAGTTAGTTGCATACACTAGCATTTTCAGCAACTGTACAGCAGAGGGCGCTAAAGTCAAAGCAACTGTCTGACCCACAGACGGCTATTCTAAAAATGGGCTTCTCGTCAATTTCTGCGTCTGGTCACAGACCTGTCATCGTGTATAAACCGGACCATTTTTTGCTTCTTACCAGTGGAAAAAAGTGCGGTTTATACGGTACTTGTTTTAGACGAGTATCCATTATGGATAATGCATTTTTGCAGAGTATGAGCATGAAACGACTACAACTTGTTATTACCCATAATCGTGATGAAGGAAAATCCTCATTGGTTAACTAACTTATGTATTCACTCTACACGCTCTGTGATTGGCCAGTCAAACACAGCGACCCATACAGACAGAGAGAGGAGTATGCGTTGCATTTGACAAGACAGAGCTGTAAACGGCTCGTGTTGTGTTGGTGTTCTTTTTTTTTTCTGGCTGCTTGCTTCTAATTTGGCTGGTGATATAAAGTCAGGTGGAAAACCTTGCGCGTAGTACTGAACGCGGTGCTTTTGAAAAAACTAGAGTGAACAAGGCTGACAGATTATTTCCCTGTTTGCCATCACTGGATGTTTGCATGAATCACCAACTTCACACAGATCATGAAGTCTTACAGATCACTTACACACATACACAGTACACATGTAGCTGAATAATAAACAATAAATATAACAACTTCTGATCAATCCATGTCAGTTTCAAACTTAAACTACCAATTTAAGTCCCACCCATTTTTGTTTAGACCATGCCTACTTCCGGCTTACGCCCCGCCGGAAATAGGCCTGGTTTAAACGGATACGGATACAGATACAGATAGTGGTGTACCTGCTCATCCCCGTTTCACTAATAAACCTTGTTTCAGTCATCACCCAGTCCTGCCTCTCCTACGTTCAGCCAATCAGCCCAGTTGTGTCACTCACTTATGTCTTGTTGTCACCCACTTATGTCTCATCAGCGCCAAGAACATTTTTTTTTTACTTCCTTGTTTTAGTTCAGTCATCGTCACGGCTTTTTGTGGTTGACCTTGTCATTTATTTAGCTCCTCCTTGGCCAGTGTCCTTGTCATTATCTTCAAGTGCCTTGAGGGGTGAAACATGACACCATACTCAAGATTTCTTGGTGTTTTTTGCTCCACAGTTTTGTTGTGTCAGACGGTGCAATGACAATAAAAGCCTATTCTATTCTTTTAAAAAATGTAACAAAGCGATATTCAATGAAAAAGTTTAAAAATATCTCAAATGTTGCAAAAAATGTGCCAGAAAATGGCGATGTGTGTAAATGTGCAACATAACCAAACAATTTCACCACTAAATGCACCATGATCTGCCATCCCACCGATAACCCCGACCAAACTAACTGCACTATTTCAGAGTGGGACCTTAAAAAGCCAAACTCCACCAAAGTGGTACAATTTCAAAATAAACCAACATTTTCTGAGAAATATGCTTTAAAAGTCAAAGAAAATGTTATTTTAACCAACATCGCGCGTGACATCACTAAACAGTGACAAATGCAGCTTTTTTCATTGTAAAAATATAAAAATGTGTTTTTTCCGTTAACATTTTTGGCTTTCTGGAATGGATTAATTGCAGTTACAATATTTCGTATAGGAACCATTGATTCGCTTAGTGATAGTATGGCAATGGACACATGATATTTTGAATTTACCCTAACCTAAAAAACTTTGTGGCACAACAAAATAGCTATGCAGGCTACAGAACACTCAAGAATATTTTAATAATTCAGAAAAAATATACAAATAATAAATGAGAATAAAATGTATATGTTTATGTAAAAAAATATATATATAAATACAACTAGAAAAAAAGTAGTACATGGTAAAAAATTGTGAATGCAAAATTATATCATTTACAGATGATCCAATACCGGTACCAAATTGGTACTTTTGAAACGGTGCCGGTGCTTAAACCAGTGCTTAAAAAGTGGAAAACATACAAATTTTGTCCATGAACGATTCCTTTTTATATTTAAGGAGTTTTGTGACATGCAAGTTGCACAGAATAGCACTTGTTGCAGGTGGCTGAGTCGGCATTCATTTAGCACTGAAATGTGTCACCGATACTTATGCAACATTCATACTGCAGGTCAATTCCAATGATTTTTTTTGCTCATATGTGACTGATTTTTTCCATGTCTGTGTGAACAGTACAATTCAGAGTTTTTCAAATGTGACCCAAGCCTCTTTCGTATGCCGATATAAATCTGATATGAATCAGGTGCTACCGCAGTCTGAGAGTCTGGGTTGTGTATAGCTGACCTGTATGTCATCGAAAGGTGTGTTTTGCCGTGCGAGAGTTGGGGAAAGGTACACACAGATGGAGGCAAAATGTCCCACCACTGATGGCTCCAACATCTACCCACACGCCACTCCTCAAAACTGCCATACTGTAGACATAAGTCTTGCCCTCTTTCTTGTTAATTTCCTACACATTCGGTTGCATACAATTCTTGAAATTGCCACAAATGTGCCAGGACTGAGACCACTTTATTTCTGTAAACACACTGCGCTGCGTCCTGCGTGTGACGTCGTGTTTTGTCACACAAATACAAGTCACATTTTTTTGGTAATGTGAACGACTACATAAAGGTTCGGAGTTGAACAAAAAAATCCAAATTGGGCGTCATACCCTGCAATGTGAACATAGCCTTAGATTTTCGTTCCTGTTACTACCGTTTACGTAGACCCTGGTGCCTCTATTCACTGCATAGTCTCTCTTACTGACTTAATTATGGCTGCCTCCATGGAAAATTATATGAAAAATTTCTTGCATAAAGCAATACATGTTCATCACAGCAAAAAAGGACAATCTGTCTTGCTGTTGGGAGTTTTAAAGTAAGTGATGGCAAATGGCCATGCAATATTACAAGAATTGTTCGCTGACAGCAAATAATGAAGCAGATTACAGAATTCTTGCTGTATGAGTGACATATGTGGCCTGCATGCAGAAAATGCCATGGTTGGAGTGGCCGTAATGTTGATCCTTGAAATCCAATCAGTCCTACACGTTATCTCCACCCAGAGATTGTTGATTTAAGACAGAAAACAAATGATATGCTTTGACATTTTAAATAACGCTAAGATTGCTTTCTTTCACAGAGAAGAGACTCTGCATACTAGATTACTTTTTTTATGATTCACAAGTAAACAGAGCTAGGTATTGCGGGCACCAATATTTTGGCAAAGCAAAAGGTTTGCGAAATAAATAACACACTACTCATGGCAGTTGTCAAATCAAACACTATAATGACTTGCCTTTACGCAACAGTACCGAAAATGCTGCAATTATAAACAAAGGACAAGACATTAATTGGGTACAGGAAATAATCGAAGAGGCTATTAGAGGCGTCCCTCGCCACTTTGCGCTTTGAATTTTGTGGTTTCACTCTATCACGTTATTCAAATATATTAATTAATAAACCAATCTCTATCTTCTTTCTGCTGGCTCTCAACGAAGGCGGTCGCGTGTTTTCCCTCTCCTCTCCCTTATCTTCCCAGCTTTGCTTCTCATGTCTGGTTTTGTCCTGCCTCA
The DNA here is from genome assembly GCF_027744805.1 of Dunckerocampus dactyliophorus. Classification (NCBI taxonomy): domain Eukaryota; kingdom Metazoa; phylum Chordata; class Actinopteri; order Syngnathiformes; family Syngnathidae; genus Dunckerocampus; species Dunckerocampus dactyliophorus. The sequence goes on along the minus strand of NC_072832.1, from coordinate 15,260,505 downwards.
TACTTTTAAGAGCCTCTCTCTGCATTGCTCTTCAAATCTAAATCATGGAATTGATCAATTGGTGTCGCCACGAAATTGAAAAAATCTTCTCAATGAGAAGCTCAGGTTCGGGTGAATCTGTGATGAACAGTTGGGGGAAGTGGAGGGTCGTGGGCCTTGCGATTCTTCTTTCCGTTAAGGACATTGAAATCCTCTACCTATTCGGAACCATGATAACAGGACTGTTGCTGACTGGGTCAGGCACTGGCCTGGTGTATCACAAAATTCGGAAGATGGAGACCGCAGTCCAAGTGCCCAGCAGCTGCCCGTCATGATTGATGGTTTGATCGAGAGACTTGAATGGACAAACAGAGTAGCCGAGTCTATTGGAATGCGGCTACTTGTACCACTTCAAACAATGTAATCTGCATTTGGGTCTCCCCCCTCGGCCAAGGTCGGTGCTGGTGCCATTCCTTGAGATTGCTGCAGAGAGACGCTCTGTATCCTTCACCTTTGCTTTCACGGACACGCCCATTCATGGTTGTCTCCTTGTCAACTGCTGTGTTATCGTGATGACATCCTGCGAAATGAGGCACCAAGAGTGTGCACTAGAACAGAGCAACACACATGCATCCAAGAACACTCACACACATGCACATTCGCACACACACACCCCTCCATCCTACGCCTTCACCACTTCATCCCCCCTGTGCTCACAGGTGGGATTCACGGTATGCGCCAAAATATGGCTGCGATTAGTGGCTGGCTGCCGGCCTGCGTTGGAAAAACTCCACCCACCTTTCCCTCTCCAAGTTTCGAGTTTTTATGTAATAATGTGTGCTTCTCTGTCCCTATGCTGCCAAGGTTTTTTGCCGATCCCACATGACACCTCCGTCAGGTGCCAGTAACCTTACACTGATGAGACAATAGCCACCAGGAAGTACGCTAACAATCAATGCTAACGTGTGAGCCTATGTTATCTTATTTATGTCTTAAAATGGCTTATTTTTTATTATTATGTCTACTATAATAGTAAATACAAGTGTAAATGTGACTATAGGGACGTCATTGATGTCTACAGGGTTGTAATCATGGTAAAAATCGTATTTAGGAAGTCAAACAGGTTTTCTACAAAAATATTCAATTTGTTAATATTGAATCCCACTTCGTGGAAATTCACGTGATCACGGTCGGGTTTGGAACCAATTAACCTTTATAAAAATGGTCCGACTGCATTTTATAAATTTGAATGGTCGTTATGTACTCAACAAAAATGTAAATGCAACTACAGACTAACAATTAGTTTCTTAGTGAATCAATCTGAAGATTGCTGTTTTGTTTTGTTGATCACTATTTTCCAAAATCATAGCTGATGTGTGTGAATATCTGGTTTTGCCTAAAACACAAAGATAATAGGTCTGCTTTCATGGATGACCAAGGAAATTAAAAAAAAAATCACATTTGTAACATGAAATCAGAGGATATTTACATCTTTTAATCCAAATTTAAATTTTAAATTAAAAAACAATCAAAATAGTTGTCAATTAATTAATAATGTTTGCTCACATTTGTCATGAGCTGAGTTCATCCACCTCACAGGTGTGGCGTATCAAGATGCTGATTGGACAGCATGATTATTGCACAGGTGTGGCCTTGGGTCGGCCACAACAAAAGACCACTCCAAAATGGTCACTTGAACAGAATACTCACACTCATCCGGGTCACAGCACCAATGTAACCTGCCTGGTCCGCTCCTGCGCATGTCTGGGGCTCGAACCACGGTCCACTGAATGAGAGCCGTAGGCTAGAAGTCTGAGCTGCCAACTCATCATCCAGCGCCGCTTTACCAATGTACTTTCGCACAGTCACACCAGCTGGTATCCGTTACACCCCCCCTCCTACTCTACATTTGCATAGGCGGACCGTTCCAATTTAAATACGTTTCTTTGTCTAGTTTTTCTTTGTGTCTAGTGTGACACAGAAGAAAAAGTGTTGTTATTCCTGTGTGTTGGATCGCAACTGATTTTCTAAGCTAGAGCTCCTGAAAACACACATGCACAAATGAAATGGAAATTGAGAGCACATCACAAAGCAACAACAAAAACAGAAAATGTACCTACCTCACAATAACATTTTTCTGCTCACTTGCTGGTGTGTAGCAGCTGACTGACACATTGATTGCACTATAAATGACGTATGTAACTACTGGCAACCACATGTGACTCGTATTCTCTTCTTTTTTTGACAGAACATGAGGGTACGCACTGTGAAAGGCGAAGAATATCTGTGTCGATCAGGGACTAAATTTCATGGGGCAATGGAGCAGAAGTTTATCTTGGTGGACTGTCATACAGTGATTTACGGCTCCTACAGGTGAATACAACTTTTGCAGGTCGCTTTGGAACGGCCATCATTTATGATTCATGTTTGGAGTGAGATGTGTTCGATATCTTTCAGTATACCAGAGAAACGATATAAATCATCATACCTAGAGTCAAATATTATTTTTTTACTTAAAAAAATATTTATCGGTACGTCGTTGACAAATTTTAACCGTGTGTTCCATCAATTGAAGAAAATAAGAGATGGCTTTGGTTTATCTTTTGGTTTTTTTTGTGATAAATCAGTGTTTACTTTTGAGATACACTGATTGATCTGTTGGTGGGCACGGCTTATATTTAAATTCAACCATCACATCACTGATCATGCCTGGGTGACTTTGACGGATTTCATGTTGTATTCCAGAGCAAAAAACTCTTTTCGGAAGGAATCAAACGTCCATCAAATTATTAAAAATATGATCAAAATAAATATATTAATAATAATAATACTGTATATAACAACAATAATAATAATAACAAAGAATGATGACGATAATAATATATACATTAATTATTTTAAAAAGGTCATGAAATGTATAAATTAGTCATGCAATTAATAATATATAAATGATTTTGTACATAATTAATATTCACAATTATATTCATTAATGGGGAATAGTATAAATCAACATTTTTCAAAGTGTGGGACAAGGCTCCCAGAAGACTTGGGGGTACGTGCAGCAGCTTGGAAAAAAATTAACACAAAAATATTTTTTCAAACCTGCTGGGCTGACTCCAATTGTGTGTAAAGGCAAAATGAATTGATTGTTAGGTCCTACATTGAGAGCGTAAGCATCGTCAGAGCTGATCAGAAACCACCGCAAAATATGTGCCCCCCCCCCCAAAAAAAATCACTTTTACACTTTAAAAAGACCTAATATTAATACTTCTACCTTTAAAAAGATAATAAGCCTCAGTTTTGACTGACCTTGTTAGAGATGTATTAATTGTTTTAACTATATAATGACATTTATTACCAAAAATAACTGAATTATACGGCAGAATTAGGTATTTTTGCTGAGTTTGTATGCCTATTATCTCACTGGGTTGTGCAAGTACATCTAGATAAATTTCACATATTGTTGTCACCATACACATTACCTAAAAAACAGAAAAAAATAACAGGAATTTGACATATACTTTTTTGAGAGATATTTCCTCCACACTGATAAATTAACCACATTTTTGTTTGTTGACAGCTTCACCTGGTCATGTGGAAGGATCAATCTGAGCATGGTGCAAGTTATCACAGGCCATCTGGTGAAGTCTTACGATGAGGAGTTTAGAACTCTATACGCCAGGTCCACCGTGCCAGCTGAGCTGTGCCAAACAGAGGGTTCTCTCCCCTCTAATGGTCCACATGATCTGCTCGTTTGGTCAAAATATTCTTCCCATTGCGGCCAACTCCTGGATCGTCGGGACCAGTTGAGGCACACGCTGGACTCGGTCTACCGGAAGACCTGCGAAAGGAATCTGTACAAAGATAATCAACTTGGTCCTTTGACAGAGCATGACATCGGTTTGCAGAGGCACATGTCACAGTTTCAGTCTGCAGGGACAATGGACTACTTGAAAAGGCACAGCTATGCTGGGGAGAGACAAGATGGATATGTCCCACAGAATATCCGAGACAGAGCAAGCAACTGGAATATTACTCATGAAACAGCAATTGGGACAAACCACTATCCAATGGATAATAATTATTTACAAGTGCCACAGATGTACAGGAGTCAAAAGCTTCGTAAGTCATACAATGGCAATGACAAACACGTTGTGTCCATGCAGCAGAACATGCCAACGCTGGAAAAAACATCCAAGTCATTCATGCGCACATGGAGGATCGAGTCATACTTGAAAAACCCAGATGTCCCGTATGGAGAGTCTGATTATTTGGATCAGTTTGATCGACGAATGAGGTCTTCCCTTGCTTTTAGGTCCACCATACCGGAGCAAATGGAGCCCAACACACACATAAAAAACACACCCTCAACATCGATACACAACCCTTCGCACTACTCCTCACTGCAGTGGAATCCAATTGACAGCAACAGATTGAACAATGAAGAATTCATCATGAAGAGAAAAAGCCTGCAGATTTTGGAGGACAACAGCGAAGGGAAAAGCTCTTACCCATCTTCATATGCCAGCTTAGGTAGGGTGAAACGTGGGCAGATCATCACAAACCCTGACCTTCTGACAAACAGCTGGAACAAAAGGCACAGTGTGGCAGATCCGAGATCAAACTCGGCATACACGCAGGACTCCTCGAGCGCTTTGTATGGTGGTTTTGCTAGAATGCAAATAGATAGAGGCACCACTGGAATTAAATACGGAGGATACGGGTCAAATCTCAATGAGGATCAGAGATCCATGTCTCATTATGATGTCAAGAGCCCCAGCACTTCCAGTTGGCGGGAGCGGCCTTCTAGGACTGTGTCTGCTGCAACCCTGGATAGGGACGGTGCGGATTTGACAGTTAAATCCAGCAGAATGGGCTCTCAGCAATTTTTAAGAAAGAGCACCCAGAAGATAAAGTCCTTTTTGAACATACCAGATAAAAAAGAAGACCAAGCGAGAACAATAGAAACTCCGAGCGTGACATCAGAGGGCAGCACGGACACTATAAAAGCTGATGATGACGGCACAATCTCTGAAAGTGAGGTTAAACTTCACCAAAGCAACTCATCCATCGGGCATTACAGGAACCACACGGCAGATGTGACATATTCCAAACCACGATTTACAACTGAGGAGCACCGGAAAGAACCACAGATGCCTGCCTCGGTAACACAAAATGTGGCTGACATCTCTGACAAAAACAATGAGGTACCGGGTTGGAGGAAAGACAGGAAAACCGACAATCGGCTGTACAGCAGATTTGAGCCTTTCTGTTCAGTTCAAAAGAAGCAACCTTCACGCTCTCCATTCAACTCTTTGGAGAAAACCAAAACGAAAGGTGAGGTAGCGAATGACATCAGCCTCGCCCGACTGGGGAGAAGGCACCATGAAAACAAGCTTGAGAAGTTCTTTCATAGAGTGGGAAACCTCATCCACAAGAACAAGTAGTGGACTTTCAATTGGTGTCTTTCCAAGGTGTAGGTGCCACAAGGCATGTTTATTTGTCTGTTTTATTCTCACGGATCATTCACCATAGAGGTTTACAGTGGAACCTCCAAAGTCAAACAACCCTGTTGCTGTCTGGCTTTCAATTTCTCAAAGAAATCCCATAATATATAATTAAAAGTGAATGAATTCAATCCAGGCCTGTATAAAACCTGTACCTGTCTTAAGAATACGGGTGATGTTTGGAGTAAAATGTTAACATTCTTTTGCACACTTACAAGGGTAAACAACAGCTAAACACTGTAAATATAATAAAACTACAATAAAGTCAAACTTCTCCCCCTTTAAACTCTCTGACAGACACGTAACGGAGTGTTTTGTGGTTGTTTTGTCAACATTTTCTTCAAAATTCATTTGTAATTGGTTTGTATTGTGATGCCACCCCTGTGATACCTACAGGGGTGGCATCACAATACAAACTCCACATTATATGCCTTTCGGAGGTGTCACTATACAGTCGTCCCTCACTACATTGCGGTTTGACCATGGGTCAAACCGCAATGTAGCGAGGGACGCAGTTTTTCAAAAATGAATGAATTAATAAACGATCGCTGTTTTGTGGTTGGCTATGGCCTATTAAGTCAAAAAAATATTGAAAGACAAGTTATATGTAGTATTATGGTCACTAGGCGTCAGTCATTTTCCATTCGCGTGACATTGCAGTACCTTAGATTACATTACCGTCACACTGCATGGAGTCAGCCATGGCATGTCTGACATGACAGAGTGAAAAAAGGTCTCCTCCCATTCTGTGTGGAAGTGGTACGGTTTTCTTACTTTGGCCTCCTTCCCCACTCCATTTGAAACACGAAGTTTAGAACAAATAAATTGGAGGCGAATTAGTGAGCTTGGTAGATTGCTACATGCTATGAGCGGAGGCCGTCTCTTATGTTCCTGCGGTGATCCCGTAGCTTGCACATTAGTGTTGCGCAATGTAGTGTAAACAAAGAACAGCAGGAGTGTAATGGTGACTATAGGCGTTATTTTGTGTCTACAGGGCTCTAATAATGGTAAAAAATGTATTTCGAAAGTCAAACGGGTTTTCTATGCTCTAACTACGAAAATATTCTTTTTATTAATAGTGAATCCTACTTCACGGAAATTCACTTACTGCGGTCATGTGTTGAACCAATTAACCGCGATAAACGAAGGACAACGGTATTGTCAAAGCATATTGAATTGTCTGTAAGTGATATAAACAATATTGAGCACTTAGCAGACAGCACTGATATGCAGCTATGTGAACTCGGATGGGCCTTTTAATGTTAAAGTTGGCAATGTTTCGTTTTTTACACAAATACAGGAATGACTCCAAAAAGCTCAGTGTTTAAATTATTTCAAAGTAGGCCGACACATGCCCTCCGCACTTCTGTTAGTTGAATTCCGTTGTTGGAACAGGTAAAATTAAATAAAGATTACAACTTTTCAATATGTTTTGTGGCCCCTTCGTCTGAGCTCAGGCATGAGATATCAAATGACGCAGCAAGACGCTTTGACAAGATACCAGGCTATCCGGCAGGTAATGTTGTTATGTACTGTATGTAACGTTCTTCCAGTATGTTCACTGTATTTGTACAGTGCTGTACTTACATTGTACGTTTGCTTCTGGCAAACACTGTTTACATTAGGACTCTTTCAATTTTATGCTGCACTGATGCGCTCTACCGTACGTTTACCTTCAGAAACATAGTGAGACCTGCAGAAAACACACAGCTTGAATTACCAAGCAGTGAGTAAGTCAGACCGAGGTGGTGAATCAATCCATTCAAGTAGTAGCCCACTTTTGTCAGAGTGCTGTGCGTAATATAGACTTTATTGTACAAGTCTCTATATATACCAGAGCCCTTTCAGGCACACATAATATTTTTCACGGGTGTCAGAACATAGCAATAATTAAAAGTCAGTCGTAATCCTTTCTGCGTTTCTCAAGGTTTTATGAATAGATATTTTTTCCTAGTATTCAACTGCAATGGAAATGTTGGACTATAAATGCATAAGCAGACTCTAAATCTGCACAAGGAACATTTATGAATAGTATTATGCACACAACATTGAAAATATAGCCTGAAGTAGCAAAGTGAAAGTATTGCAGATGTTACAGTCACAGTATATATACAGTACCTGGGCAAACTACAGCCCGCAGGCCACATCCTTTGCCTATCTCTGACCAGTCCACCTCAGGTGAATCACAATTGAATGGAAAGTGTCGTACCATTTTGTTTTGCTGTTGTTCCGAGGAGTTTAAATTGAATAAATGATGTTTTTGTTAAGCGTCTTTTCCATTGCTTAATCATCATGATTACTCCTCTTACTCTTACCGTCTTGTCATAACAACGAATTTTTTCTGCTTTCATATAATTGATATGAAGCATAATTTGGTTCAGCCTGTTGACCCGGCCGTCCACAATATTTTCTGTTTCTCATGTGACCTCTTGGTAAAATGTATAGCCCATCCCGGGTATGCTATTCTAAAGATGCAGTCATGTATGTGTATTTGTTTGTGTAAGTTAAATGTTCGACTCCTTACCTGCGACAGTATAAATATAAAATACATGAAAATATAGACCAGTCAGCTTGCGTTCGTATCTCCGAACGTTCACAAGTCGGATGTTCGTAAGTTAGGGACCTAGCGTAGTCACACACTGGTGGTGGTAATCTACATTTGTAGCCAACAGCCTCCCCAACCACCACCAAAGATTCATTCACATTTATTCACCGGTGAAGCGTGTTGCCCAACGACATAAGAGCAGTGACTGGGATGGAGGAAGCTGGGTTAAAACACCCCCTGGTTTCTGGATGAACTGCTCCACCTCCTGAGCCACTGCCACGCCATATAGATCACATCGTATACTGTACACTCAACAATAATATAAATGCAACAATTTTGAATGTACACCCATCTTTCATGAAAACCAGTCAGTGTCTGGTGTGACCATCCTTTGCCCATGCAACACATCTACAGTACTTCACGTAGAGTTGATCAGGTTGTTGAATGTGGCCGGTGGAATGTTGGTCCACTCCTCTTCAATGGTTGTGCCAAGTTGCTGGATATTGGCAGGAAATGGAACACGCTGTCGTAAACGCCAATCCAGAGCATCCCAAACATGCTCAATGAGTGAGATGTCCAGTGAGTATGCTGGTCATGCATGCTCTTGATGCTCATGTTGACATCAGCAAACTGCTCAACCCCCACGACACCACACACGCTGTCTGCCCTGTACAGTGAAAACCGGGATTCATTTGGAAAGAAAACCCCTCTCCAGAGTGCCAGACGCCATCAAAAGTGAGCATTTGCCCACTCAGGCTGGTTACGACAACGAACTGCAGTTATGTCAAGACCCCAATGAGCTTCCCTGAGACGGTTTCTGACAGTGCTTAAGCAAATCGCCTGTTGCAGCAGCTGTGCAGGTGGCTGGTCTCAAACGATCTTGGAGGTGAAAATGTTGGATGTGGATGTCCTGGGCTGGTGTAGTTACACATGGTCTGTGGGTGTGAGTCCGGTCATTTTTTAGGGCAAAAGAAACAATACTTCCTTAAAATATCTGCATAATAACCTTCTGAAATAATTTACTTTAAAACTTTTGATTTCAGTAGATACAATAATTGAATTATGACCTCAAGTAGCCTCTGTGACTGGAGTGTTGCCCTCAATATGGACCCTCATTAAAATGGGTATAAAATGTGATGTTTTTCTCAAAAAATTCAGTTGTCCTGGCTATGCAACTTGTCTTTGGAATAAACTTTTTTTGGATTTTGCCTGGAACCTGCCTACAGTGCCTCATTTTGGACTTTGAATTTTATTCAAAATATTACAAATATTTTCACCTACCAAAAACTTTTGAGAGGACTCAGTCGAGACTCACACTTTGTCTCTGGGACTTCGGTCTTGGACTTGATTCCTCTTCCAGAGGAAACGTAAATACATTTTTAATAGTGCAGTTTTGAATTCTCTGTTGGTGAACTTAACGATGACAGGTGTGGTGTTGTGTCTGCCATATAGTGGGACGGTGTTGATTTCTACATCCACCTCCTTTGATTGTAGGAAGTTGGCAATCTTTTGCTTTGTTGAAGGGACATCCATTTCCGTATATATACTGAGTATATACTGTACGATAGACACGTGTCTGTAAAATTTGAGCAAAGTTGAAAAAACATCAATAAAAAGACCATTTGCCTAATGATTAGAAACATTTGATTATAAACACATGTATGCTAACATGTCTTCCAAAGCATTCACTTCCAGGCATTTGGACCACAACCCATGGGGGGTGTAATTTACAGTCATGTGAAAAAATGAGGACACCCCACGGGGTGATTGTGTATGTTTGCTGTGAATCTTGCCCCTGAACAGGACACTGCGATTGTTTGAAATGTTGCGAAAACACATTTTTTTAAAAACCTAAAGCAAAAACGCATGGTGGAAACGTACACCACAATACACACTTCAGTACCGCTGACAGCACACTCTTTTTACTCGTTTACTCTATAAGGCTGAGACTGTTCTTTGAGTGTTAAGATATTCAGATACACCTGAGGCACTTCAGATCTTCCACCTCCTGACATTGACATTGACCACCATGATGGCGAGCCACTTATTTTCACTAAAAATGCAGCTCACCTCCAGTATTCATATTCAACACGATAGTGAGTGCATTCCATCGGGAACATTCCATTGGGGTTCTTCTCTACAATGACAGAAAGATCATTATTTTCAGTGACCACAATAGATACAGTATGTCTATTTCGAGCTTGAAAGGATCGATATGGACAATTGATAAACACACCAAGTTGGCAGAATCTGTTAGAGGCTAATTTGTATTACCAAAAGTGGCAACACATGGCTTCACTCAATAACCATTTCAGAAGTGTTAGCTTTATTTTTATTCTTGTATTGTTTTTGTATTTTTGCATTTTTTGTATTACTTTCATTTTATTACCCTTTTTGGAGGCTCTCAGGACAAGACACCAGATTTTGCAGGCACCTATCATAGCAATACAGTACTTTACATAAACCTGGGTGGATCGCGGGCAGCAGACCTCCGCCAGGCGCCATAGTTCCCCCCATATTGTGATTCCCACCATAAATATTAGTCCTACATTTATTTTATATACATATTTAGATTATTTGACCATGAAAACATACCATTAGCAATTGGATTCATAGTTCAGTAGTTACTCACAATGTCATTTTCCTTTCTACTGGATCTAGCTCCATAGCTTTTGGAGATACAACAAATTTGTTGGCACACTCCAGATTCCACAGTGTCTTGGATATATGTAATGGTGTTTGTTGCATGTTTCTAGCTTCATTTATTGTCTTCCTAAGATAAAAAATTCCAAAAAGGCCTCTATTTTTTCATATTCTAGATCATAATATATGAAATTATTCCATTATCTGGATCAGTCTTTGATATTTTGTAGAGCCTGTTGGAAAGTTGCCCTTTATTTTTATTTTTTTCCAAGCGCTGTGACCGTTTTTTGTGGCGTTATATGCACAAATGCCGAAAATGGTCCTATCTCGTAATGTTAAAAAACCCTTTATTAATCCTTTATTTATTCTTGAAAATTTCATCCAAATCCATTCAGAACTTTTCAAGTTATTTGGAACACAGACAAACTAATAAATGCAGACAAAAACATAACCTCCGCGCTGCGCTTGGCGGAGGTAATAAATAGCTCATAAATAGTCTAATAGTAATAATAAAGTCTAACTTATTCTTTACAAATACAAAGATTTTGAAAATGTTTTTTGACAATGCATACTACTTCTTTGTAATATACGTACCGTATATATGCTATAGTTAACTATTAATGTTATTTTATAGATTTTATTACACGCAGTATATCCACCACCACCTAAACTACATGAAGACAAAAAAAAGTCCCACTTTGGAAATGAAATTGCATGACGCTAAGATGGCGCAAATGTGTCATGCACACTATCCATCAACATAATGCATGACAACCTGTTGTTACTGACAGCAAGATCGGTTGATGGAATAATTGCGGTCTTCGTCAAGACATATGTAGTTTCCTATAATAGAATGACCGTATCGCACACTGGATGTTCCATCTGAAAAAATGTTCCCATGCTCGCTAGTGCATTACATTATGTCTGCTTCATATAGTGGTGACTTAAAACCATGCACAGAGGACCCACACGTCATTACCTAAGGCGCTCGGGCTGGAAAAATTCACTGCGCCAGATTAGTAAATAGTTGCATCCTGAGAGGAACGCGTAACTGGAGTGAAAATGATGTAATACACCAGCCCCCATCTCCACCTTTGCAGCTAATGCGATGGCCATCTAACCGGACACCTCTGGGGAGCTCCATGGCATCCCTCAGCACCAGCGCTTCCTCCTGGTGGCCTATGACCTCTATTATACTGTATTGTATTGTATGTACTTTATTTATCCCACAGCGGGGAAATTTACTTGTTACAGCAGCAAGACAAGTAAAGAGAACAGTGTAAAGAAAGCATAGTGTCTACAACATGGTTCAGGTGGTGCAGGTGTTGTAGAGCCTGACAGCGGTCGGTATGAAGGACCTGCGGAACCTCTCCTTCTTACACCGTAGGTGTAACAGTCTGGTGCTGAAGGAGCTGCTCAGGGAAACAACATAAATGGCTGTAAATGGCCTGAGGTGCCACCAGCACGGTCTGTCAACACCAAAGTGGTCACGGACTTCCTCTCCTCTCTGTTTTCCCACTGGGGTGTGCCTGACACCATAGGAACGGAACTCAGTTCATTTCAGCTGTATTTAAGACCTTCTTGGAGGAGAGCGGAGTCAGACACTTGAACTGCAGGTTCCCCTGGATCGCCTGCGCTATCCAAAGGGAGAGGCTCCAGTGGTGATACCTGGCAACAAAGCAGAGAAATACAAGAATAAAGAATAAGGAAAGAGTAAAGTAGCGGTTCCACCAGCAAAACTATGCAGATAAACCTGCAGTCTACCCGGTTACCCAGGTAGGTTGTGTTCTGTTTTGCTGGCTTGTGTAGAGCCTGGTTGTTCTTGATGGCATTCTTTGAAAAGACTGGTAAACCTAGCATGCGGTTGCATGCTGTATAGTTTGCGGAGCCACGACAGTGTGTCGTGTTGTGCCATAAAGCGCTGTCTTCCTCTGTTTAACGCTAATGGAAATAAAGTCGTGTGAGCACACAGTCGTCGTTTGTGCGTTCCTGCAGAGAGACATAGAAGTCCGTGTCACAAAAATGTATATACAATAGTCCTATACAAAAACTGCAAACACAACCAGCAAAGTACAAACAAAAGTACCGGGCCACACCACGGGAAAAAGGTACAACAGAATTCGACAGGAAGCGCTGCTAACCAGAGGAAATAGCAGGAGAAAAGCACTAACAAAAAAGTAGTTTAAGTTGTCCGGGTGTAATTGCTTGCAGGTGTGATGAGCTCCCCCCAAGCCAGACAGCAGTGCACTGCAACAGATGACACATAGGTGGCAGCAAAGCAGCACTGCAGCTCATGACAGACTGTTATACTGTAGTTATTAGATAAGATCAGCTTGTAACAAACTTTTCCTGTGTATCGTTGGCGGAGTTAAGCACCCAAGCAAAGCATCCCCACGCACTGGTGACTCGGTCTCTGTGATTTTTTTATTGCGTTCGTCTGATAAATGACCCACCATAGGGCCAAAGAAAGTTGCGAGGGACCTCACTTTCATGAAGAAGGTAAGAAATACTATTGAATTCAAGAAAGAACTTGCAGCAAAGTCCGAAAGTGGTGTATGCGTGGCCGGTCTCGCCACGAGGTACGAGAAGTCCATATCAACGATAAGTTCCGGCTGTCCAATAAAGGGGATCAATCAGACGGCAAGAATTTTTCACAATGTAAGCTTTTTATTCATAACTTCAGGTAACTGTGACCCTTCCAGTCCACTCATCAGGAAGAAAAAGGCTATATCTTTATAGACGAGGACGTGGACTTGCTGATAGCTATGTAACCAGCAACAAAAGGATGGCGAAGCATCAACAGAGGCTGAAGCAAAAGCGCAGAGTTTAATGAACAAAGTTACTGCGCGCTATTGAAGATGAGATGTGCCAAGAGGATGCGAGTTGTGAACATCTGAGACAGCTGCTCTGCTTGTTGCCGGAACTGGAAAAAGAAATTGAAGGGGAGATACCAATTGATGGCCGCACGGTGGTCTAGTGGTTAGCACGTTGGCCAACACAGTAACAGCCTGGAGATCGGGAAGACCTTGGTTCGATTCTCCCTTGGGCATTTTCTGTGTGGAGTTTGCATGTTCTCCCCGTGTGCGCGTGGGTTTTCTCCGGGTAATCCGGCTTCCTCCCACCTTCCAAAAACATGCAGGTGAGGTTAATTGGTGACTCTAAATTGTCCATAGGTATGAATGTGAGTGTGAATGAATGGTTGTCTATATGTGCCCTGCGATTGGCTGAGGACCAGTCCAGGGTGTACCCCGCCTGTCGCCCGAAGTCAGCTGGGATAGGCTCCAGCATGCCCTCGCGACCCTAATGAGGAGAAGCGGTGTAGAAAATGGATGGATGGATGGATACCAATTGATGAGCTGGAGGCAGACATTATCAAAAGAGTGGATTATACGGACAACAGGAATCTCTGGAAGGCTTAGTCGCACTAAGAGGATAATTGAAAGAGAGGGAGCCGCTTCAGGCGAGCAAAACTCACACCGCGTGAGTGACAGGAGTACTTATTCGAGCAGAATGACGAACAGGCCATCAGCAAAGTTAGCCAAGCTTGACATGAACAAAAATGATGGTTAAATATCCACATGGAATGAACCCAAACTTATATAAACGCCTAAAGGATGACTTGACACCACAAATTTTTGGTGATGTCATCATAACAAATGGGTCTGGCACGTCAGTACAAAATAAATACAATACCGTGGGACCTTGGATAGCGTCTTCAATTTGTTCCTGACGGTCCGACTCTAAGCAAATGTCACGTTAACTGAATCAATTTTTCCCATAAGAAATAGTGTAAATCCAATTAATCCATTCCAGAAAGCCAAAAATGTTAACAAAATATGACAAAACAAAATACGTTTTCATAGTTGTTTTTTTTAACATATAAATGATGAATGAAAGGGATAAATGAACATTTAAGGTTACTTTTCTCCACTGAAAACATGACTCTTCATGTGACTGCAAACAGGAAAGAGGTGGTGGTTGATCCTGCTGCCACATCCTGTCTTTGGGAACAGCACGTCTTCGATGAAGGTAAAAGTAACTTTAAATTTCATTTATCTCTTTCATTTGTCATTTATATGTCATTTAGAATTGTTTTATAATTGTAAAACAATAAATGTAAAACTATAAAAACCTGTATTGTGTTACCATTTAACAGCTGATGACATCATCAACGGGCGAGGTAACTTTGGGTTCCGGTTGCCATCTTGTTTAGCTAGCCGTGATAAAAAAATACATTAAGAACACAGTTGGGCTCACGCAGTGTATTAACAACACAACAAGACGCTAAACGGGAAATGCACGCAAACAGAGGCAAAATTGTGGCGTACATTTTCTAGGTTAACCGAAAAACATGCTAACCACAGTTTCATTGTACAATTATATGAATACCAATTCCTACAAGAATGAATTGTACCAAGCAGAGGCTTACATAAATAGCATATAGCTAAAAGCCAAATGGCTTTTTGCATGAAAATGACTAGCATGATGACATACAGTAAGTTGCTAACAAATGACACATTTGTACTGTAAACCAGGACTGTCTTCGACTAAGGATTTTCATAGTTGAATCTGATTTGTTAGATTTTGTCCACAGATGACTAATACCGGTAGTTGAATATTGTTTTTTTTTTTTTTTTTGTAAAGAGCACCGCTAATGGCGATCCCTGCAAATAAACAGATCTCATTTGCGACTTTTTCCTCTTCAAAGAAAACGGCTAAAACATATAAACAAACAGATAAACAAATAACCATGGTAAGTGTGCAACAACAGTGCCTTTGTCTTGCTGTGGTGGTTAGCATGTTGGCCAACACAGTAGCAGTCTGGAGATCGGGAAGACCTGGGTTCGATTCTCCCTGTGTGGAGTTTGCATGTTCTCCCCGTGCGTGTGTGGGTTTTCTCCGGGTACTCCGGTTTCCTCCCACATTCCAAAAATATGCATGTTAGGTTAATTGGAGACTCTAAATTGTCCATAGGTATGAATGTGAGTGTGAATGGTTGTTTGTCTATATGTGCCCTGCCATTGGCTGGCGACCAGTCCAGGGTGTACCCCGCCTGTCGCCCGAAGTCAGCTGGGATAGACTCCAGCATGCCCCCGTGACCCTAAAAGAGGAGAAGTGGTATAGAAAATGGATGGATGGTTTCAAATCAAATTTTAAAGCGCATGTTTTGGCTCTATCAACATTACTCTATCAATAAAGATAGTCCACCCAAACCAAGTTGTCTTTTATGTATTTTATTATCCGAGCTTCGAGACACAAGTCAAACAGCGACACCTAGGTGAAGAGTTCACACAAAAATAATTGCAACAAAACAGAGCAAAAGTTCATACAGTGGAAATATTGATTTTGCCACTACTGGCTATAAAATGCAACACAAAGTGCCTGAAAGAGTTAAAAACAATGCCCCTGAAAAACCCCTACCCCACACCCCGACCAGACACACACACACACACACAAAACAATGCACGCACACTTGCACATAGAATGAAAGTATTAAAATATACAAATATGCCTGAGCACAGAGGACCCAGGTGAGGAAACATTATCACGGGTGCAATCTGCACAAGGAGCCAAACCAAACCGTAGTTAACAGGACGCTGGCAAATCGGACTTCCCACAGCCATGGCCTACATAACCCTGATGCAGAGGGCTCCCTCTGAGGAACCATGCAAGCTAAAACTAATAAAACACATAAAGATTAAAAATAACAAAATAAAAAATAATGGGATAAAGATTTAGAATAAACAGGATAAAAATAAATAAACAGGACGGCATTAGAATATAAATACAATAAAAGAAATAAAAAGTTGTAATAAATTGATAAATAATTCATGTTGAGTAAACGCCAGATCAAAGAGGTGGGTGGTCTTGAGCCTGCCCTTAAAAACCTGAAGATTCTCTGCATCCCTGAGGTCCTCCGGGAGACTTTTCCGCAAATGGGGGCCATAATACTGAAAAGACGCCTCCCGTGTGTGTGTGTCCTGACTTTTGGGATGATGAGGAGACCAGTGCCGGAGGATCTCAGGGTGGTAAAAGCAAATCTGAAAGACAGGAAGGCCCGTTAAAAAGCATTATAAACCATAATAAGAACCTTAAAATTGATCTTGAAACACACGAGAAGCCCATGCATTGATTTTAAAACCGGTGTAAAAATAACTACAAACCGCAAATCTGGAAAAGATGCTGGGAGTCGATGTGTGAACGTGCCGCCATTTTGCACAAGTATAGGTCTTCTGTTAAACACACAGGTCATTTTCAGTTCTTTATTCACACAAATGAGGCTTAATTCGTATCAAAATAGGTAGTGTAGCTATGCTGGTGCTGCTAACACTTGTCAACTCCTGTCCCACTCCTTAATGTTACGTTGTTTTATCTCATATGTTGGATATGTAAAAAGTGGATAAAGTACATTTGAGACAGGCGGGGAGAAAGACTGCTCATTAGCATTATAACTACACCTAAGTCACCTAAGCAGGGCTTAGTAAAAGCACTTTTAAAATGTTTAAACTCCAGCGTCAGGGCTAGATTTTGGCAAACACACTTCCAATACACCACTGTGGGACCTCTGACACTTGTTTAAAATTGTTGAAAATATGGAGGTCCTGCTGTGCTTTCTGCTAAAACGAATCTTTATATTTCATGCTTCTGTATTTTTGAATAACACTCTCTCACTCTCTCTCTCGCTCTACACACACACACACACACACACACACACACGCTTAGAGAGCATACTCACATTTCTTCACCAACCAGTCCCGATTTCCGTATGAGATTTGAACCTTTGACCAGTCCTACTGATGCACCGTTATAATCTTGAATATATGTACATCCATCTATCTATATCTATCTATCAAAAATATCCTGCTAATTTCTTCATTGAGACATTTGGAAAAAAAACGGAAAGGTTGGGAGAGATCTAGTCTGAGTTTTATTTTAAAAAGCAATTAACACGTATCAGTTTGGTCCAAAAACAACCTGCATGGTGTCATTGTGATAAGGCTCTGTGCAAATGCACTTGCTGAGGGCACAAAAAGAGAGAAAGAGAGAGAAGGGACAAGGAGATGTGGATGAACTGCAGTCACACACTAGCACACGCTAGAAACTCGATTCCTTTTACTGACTCCAGTTCTTATGAGTCACTCGCTAAGGGGAATCAGGTCACTCTTCACAAAGCACACGTGCAGGAACTCCTCAGCAAGCACCATGGGTGTACTTACCATTAGGCAAACACAGGCAATTGCCTGAAGCCCCAAGATTTCCAGGGGCTCCCAAACACCTAAAAAAATAGATTATTGATTTTTTTTTTCTTTTAAAGTACATATCACTGTTTTAGTGTTAATTTGCGTGCTTAGACGATATCAAAAAGCGTAAGCTATCATGATTGTTTTGACTGCTCCCTGCTAAAAGGGACGTTTTGTGATAATTCAGGAAACCACAGGACCACAAGAGGACCCGCATGGGTAGGCACTAGCGATATGTAAAAAATAGACATTTGTATGAGCGTATAGTGGTGTACTCTACGGCGCATGTCTCTCACCCATACGGTAGTCGGGTTGGGGGTGTGGTTGGTATTCCTGGTTTTGGTGTTCCACCTTTGTCTTGCAGTTGTTGTGTGCAGTTGGAAAAAGCTCTGCATGAGACCAAACATTGAGTCTTTCTTGCAACTGCCACAGTATCAATTGCTCCCAGATTTTTGCCATTCGCTGGTACAAGTAGAACGTAACTGGTGCGAGAAGCGGAGCTCTACTGGATATGTGTTGGAACCGGTATGAAGACAATGACCTCAATAAAGGTGTTTTAGACCGCATGAGAGTGCACGTCTTTGGCAACAGTCCCTCTCCAGCAGTGGCAATCTTTGGAATGAGAATGGCAGCAAAAGAGGCTGAAGTATATGGAAGTGATGCACGAAACTTCGTCGAACAGGACTTCTACGTTGACGATGCATTGAAATCATTTCCAACTGAAGAGGAGGCTATTGATGTCCTCCAAAGAGCTCAAAAAATGCTCGCCCTTTCAAATCTACGCCTTCACAAGATAGCCTCTAACAAAATGAAGGTGGTGAGTGCCTTTCCCCCGGAAGACAGGCCCAAGGAATGCAAAGATCTTGATTTCGCCATAGATGAGCTTCCTGTCCAGCGCAGCTTGGGGGTGAGCTGGAACACCATGTCAGACACGTTAACATTTAGTGTGCCACAGGAGCAGAAGCCTTTCACTCGACGTGGTGTGCTCTCCACAGTAAACAGCCTGTTTGATCCCCTTGGATTCCTTACACCCGTGGCTATACAAGGCAGGCTTCTTCTCAGAGAACTGTCAAGCAACAACCTTGACTGGGACAGCCCTTTGCCCCAAGACATGTATGATGTTTGGAGAAGGTGGCAAGAATCACTGCAGGAACTTAAAACACTGCACCTCCCTCGTACTTATGTCTCATTCTCCATCTCATCACACGCCACTTGCATTGAACTCTGTGTGTTTTCAGATGCTTCAGTAAAAGCTATAGCCGCAGTAGCCTACTTGAAGGTCACTCATGAAGATGGGCACACTGAGGTCAGGTTCGTCATGGGTTAGGCTAAATTGGCTCCCATATCAGAACTTACCGTACCCAGACTGGAGCTTTGCGCTGCAGTGCTTGCTGTGGAACTGTCTGAGCTTCTCACCCAAGAGCTCAGCATAAATATTGACAGAACCACATTCTTCACTGATAGTAAGGTGGTTTTAGGATACATTAACAATCAACACAGAAGGTTCCATGTATACGTGAACAATCGTGTACAGAGAATTAAGCAAACCTCTCAACCAAATCACTGGAGACACGTCGCAATGGAGCATAACCCTGCTGATCATGGCTCTCGGTCAGTTCAAGCCAAAGACCTTGCCAGTACAACATGGTTGTATGGCCAAGCCTTTCTTCTGGGACTCTAGTGCATCACTTCTGAAAAAGGCCCATTTGAACTAATTGACCCAGAGTCGGATGTCACTGCCATTGCTCCAAGTGAACTAGGCTCATTGCGCTTTGAACGAAGCTGAAAGTGGACCTCTCTTGTCAAAGAAGTAGCCTCCCTTCATCACATCTCACACAGTTTCAAGAAGTCCAATGATGCTCATAGTTGTAGAGGTTGGCACCTGTGCAGGAAAAGCCTCACAGATGAAGCCTTGACTTGTGCAATTATCAGATACATCCAACATGAAGTGTATGCAAAAGAAATTAAATGCATCGAGGCAAAACAAGACTTGCCAAGTAACGGTTCCCTTCGCAAGCCAAATCCAATCATGGATGGTAATGACCTATTAAGGGTTGGAGGACGCCTTGCAGAGTCAAAACTGCCAAGCCATGAAGCCAAACCTCTTTTGATGCCAGGAAAGCATCACATTGCTACGCTGCTCATCTGACACCATCATGAAGCTGTAAAGCACCAAGGGAGACACTTCACTTAGGGAGCAGTCAGAGCAAGTGGATTATGGTTGGTTGGAGGGAAAAGACCCATCAGCAGCATTATCTACAAATGTGTGAATGTGCAGGAAGCTCAGAGGTAAAACCGAGCAGCAAATCATGGCAGACTTACCTGCCGAACGCCTACAAATGGATCCCCCATTTTCCTATGTTGGGTTGGATGTGTTCGGACCATGAGAGGTTGTAACACGGCGTACTAGAGGAGGACAAGTTCTTCAAGTTTTATCAACGCTCTCAGAAGATTCTTTGCAATCAGAGGTCCCGCCAAACAATTAAGATCTGACTGCGGGACCAACTTTATTGGTGCATCCAAAGAACTGAAGCTGATTCTTCCAGAACCCGGTGAAACGGGTATAGATGACTACCTGCCCAAACAGAGGTGTTCCTGGGTGTTCAACCCGCCCCATTCATCTCACATGGGTGGTACATGGGAGCGTATGATAGGTATTGTGCAACGCATTCTCGACTCAATGCACTTACAAGCAGGAAACTCTAAGCTGACTCACGAGGTTCTGACAACTTTAATGGCTGAAGTCACAGCTATCATTAATGCAAGACCTTTGGTGCCTGTTTCTTCTGATCCAGAGGCTCCTTTAATCCTGACACTCTCAACTCTACTTACCCAGAAGTTTGATGCCATCCCGGCTTCACAAGGTGAATTCACAAAGTCTGACATGTATAAACATCAGTGGAAGAGAGTTCAAGTGCTTGATTTCTGGGCCCGACGGCAGAAGGAGTACCTCAACTTACTCCAAGGACGTCAAAAGTGGCATCGCAACAGACCAAACATGAAGGAAGGGGACATCATTCTTTTAAAGGAGAAGCAACTTAAAAGAAATGACTGGCCAATGGGAATCATTGTGAAGACTCTCCCAAGCAGAGATGGAGGTGTCAGGAAGATTGAGGTCAAGGTGACACGTGACAACTCTTCAAAGATCTTCTGCCAACCCATCACAGAGTGTATCCTTCTTTTGTCTCCAAAGGGCTAGTTTGTGTAAATGTGTTATGTTGGCATTTGTAGACTATGCCAGGCGGGGAGTGTGCTGGAACCGGTAGAACATGTGTTCCTCCAGACCACTAGAGGGCGTAGTTTGTATTATATTAATGTTGAGCCAATCAGCATCTAAGGGAAATGATGTATCAGGAACTTCCTGCTTGGTATATGTAAACAGCTTGATTGACCGCATGTGGTGTGTTTTCATCCAAACCATCCTTATATTTCTGGCCTTTTGAGTGGCAATATCAGTAAGTTGCATTTTTTCACATGAGTGTTAGAATATGTGTTTCTTAATATTATGGTATTAGGAGCATGTTTATGCACTTGAAATACGAGTCTATTTGTGTTCTAATTTTTGGATTGAGTCACTAAATGCTTTTTGTGTTTTTGTAATTTCAGTTTTGCACTTCATTGTATTAAATTCCAGTCCAGTACAACACGTGCCTGTTCCTTGGAGGAAGTAGTACAAGGAAGAGTTTAGCTGGCTGTGAACCTCAATATAGGACACAGGTCACATTGGGTGAAACAGTACAGTATACAAATGCATTAAAGAGTAACAGTTGCACAAAGACATGTAACCTGGTTTCCTTTTTAGTGGTAGCAGGGGTGAGCGAGTGAAGGAGTTAACGGACACGTGTACCCGTGAGTCCAGCTTCAGTTAAAAAAAAAAAAAAATCGCGAGTTTTGAACGACTCGTTCATGTCTCGCACATCTCTATCACAAGCCGACGAGGTGCGCTGCTGCTTCTGCTTTTGGCGCGTGCGTCTCCTTATTATTTCACCGTGACACACTCTGTCATTCAGTCAGTCAGAGCATAGTCTAGAGAGAAGAGCAAGGACTATCACAAACACACAATTATGTCGGGGGCCACGGATGATTTGACGTGTGAAGAGTGCTTTTCTGCACACTCAGCCAACAGCACAGAGGTGCATCCGGCATTCTCCACGGTGGACGACGATGAACTTTTGAGATACATCTGGACGGAGTATTTGCACCCCAAACAGTACGAGTGGGTTCTTATTGTGGCTTACGTCATCGTGTTCTTCGTGTCACTCATTGGCAACTCCCTCGGTAAGTTGCAGTTATGAGAGTTGCAATTATGAGTATGCAATTATGAATAGTTTAAACTTCAGTGCAAAAATGTCCATGTCTTAACATAAGATACAACTATGCCATATACAAAACAATAAGCGTGTTTTTTATTGCATAATCTTAAGTGCAGTAACAGGTGGCACTGTGTCTAAATGTCGTATTATGTCTGCCACATGAGTAATGAATGGCAGCATTTCAAGATGAACCTGTAGTCGTCTACGATTAAATACAGTTTATATTGTTTGCAGTGAAATCCAACACAAAATGCTAAATTAATAATATGACAAGCGGCATAGAAAATGGATGGATGGATGGATGGATGCTTATTATTGTAGTTTGCAGTAGTGCAATGCATCGGAATGAAATGTGTTTCTATTTTCTTATGTAGCAATAGATGGTAACCAACTCAACTGCAACCAGAATAATAATTTTATATTATGGATCTATGAGAGTGTCAATCAAAACTAACCAATATTATCTTTGTAAAATGTTAATATTTGATGCAACTCGTGCACTGGATCATGAGGGGGGAAGGGTGTTTCCAATGAAATGGCTTGTTACGGTGTAGTAATAGAAAACATAAAAATAAATATTAAAATAGTGCATGATTATCCCTCATGTATGTGTTTAATGGGTACGTTTAATGGGTCACTAAACTTCACTCATGTCTATTTAGTTCCCACGGTATACAGGTGCAGCATCTTCATGTGTACACTTCAATTTTCCATATGCAATTTTCTGGATGTAATTTGCCTAGTCTAGTCTTGGGTGTCGTGTCTGATTGACACATAGCACGCACAAATGAACAGTTCAGTTCATTCAGGTGGAAGTATTGTTCCATTTCTTAGAAAAGTTTAAGTGGACATGGGAAGATCAGCCCTTGGAAGGCTGAAGGAGTGAGTCAACATCAATGGGCACTTGGTGGTCGTATATTACTCACAATGCATTGCAGTGTTGCAAGAAGTATACATCCATGGGTTGGCAGTAATGAACAGCAAACACCGGCTGTTTACCACCGAGGAAGGAGGAGATGCATAAAATGAGCAAGCTAATTATTCTACATGCAACATGTCAGCGTAAACAATCTACAAACAACCAGAAAATTAACCCTGATGCGAATGACTACAGTAAAAATAAGTATTTTTAACAATAAAACTAAATTGAAACAAACAGCCTAACTTTGGGAACTAACTAAAACTAAATTGTTTTTTTAGGGCTTAATAAAAAATGAAATAATAATGGGGTATTGGTTATTATTTGTTGGAGGCAGTATAGCGCTACACCTACAACTGGTGGTCGAACCGTGATTGCTTGGGCTGAAAGTGAAAAGGGAAGGTGCGTTCCATTTATTACTTCCACTTCTCCCAAAACCACTTTCCCTCGGCTCTGCAAGTGGCCTCCGCATGATGGTGGCAGTAATGTCATACCAAGTGCCTAGGTTGGGTGTTTTCCACCGAAGGCCACATACTTTTGTAAACCAACCCATGTAGACATGCTAAGAAGTTACATATACAGTGGTGTGAAAAAGCCCCCCTTCCTGATTTCTTATTTTTTTGCGTGTTTGTCACACTTAAATGTTTCAGATCATCAAACAAATGTAAATATTAGTCAATGACAACACAACACAGAGCTTCATCAAATTTGGTGGCGACGTCACTCATGAAAGGACGCACAAAAATGTCTCGAGATCCCATGTTCAAAAATAAACAGGAAGTCCGCCTTTTCGTTTTAAAGCGGCAATTTGGGGTGAAAACCAGGGGTTGTATTTCCATGAACCAGCCCTGGGGACTTTGAGCAAATGAGGCCACATTAAAATCACAGATACTCCACGTATGGGCGATTATATTGTCAACCAATTTAACCTACGCCATAGAATGTGGGCGGAGCCTTAGAGGCCCGCCAAGCAAAGTAAAACTCAAATAACTCGACTCCACAAGGTCAGACTTCTGCAATAATTGGTGTGTATGACATAGATGACACCCTGAAGAGACCCACATGTCACTTCCTCAATTAGTAACAGTGTCTTCTTGTGGCGACAGGAAGTGACAACTAAATGCATGCTTGATACAAAAGCCCACTCCTCTGAGTGAATGTATTGAATGAGTTTCACATGTATACAGGGCTCATTAAACACATTGATGATACGAAGCATGATGTCGGAGGTGGAGCCTGGCGGCGATTATCCATCAGACAGTCATAGCTTTACTTCATATCATCAGATCGCCTTCAAAACGGGTATGGGAATTAAGGGTTGGGGTCCAATCATGGCTGCATTTTGATATTGAGTCCAATGGCGCCACCAGCTGGTGGAAGTGTATAACTGCTGTAACAACCTTCTGCATTGTCCGATCGTCTCGAAATTTTTTATGGTGTGTTGGGGCATGGGGCAGCACATCACTACATGGCTACCATGACACCAGTTTTGCCCCCTTCTGGTCGAAAATGATAACTTTCATAACTCCCTTCCACATTGTCAAATCAGCCCGAAATTTTGGATGGTGGGTTGGGTCACCCCCCAGTCCGTGACTAATTGGATATTCAGACTCAGGTTTTTTTCAAAGTAGGGATACTGTCCGCATGCCCTCCAACTCACATGAACCCAGAGTTGCGTGGGGGTGCGAGGGCCCGTTGAACGCGGCTTGCAGCTTTAATTGGACTTTATTGTGGTAATATTACAGCTGAAAAAAATGTCCGGCTATTTCAGCTTTCCTCTTGTCCATTTTCTTCACGTAATTATGACTTTATTCTCATGTTTTTACCTTATTCCTGTAATATTATAACTTTTTCCCCAAACTAATTTTCCACAAATTGCAACTTCAGTCTTTATTTTGTTTGTTTCTCATAACATTCTGATTTAAAAAAAAGAGTTTTTTCTGTAACATTTCAACTTGCTATTAAACTATGCAACTAAAATGACAATATTTTTCTTCATAATTTTACTTTATTCTTGTGAAATTATTACTTTTTTCTTGTTAGATGAGAATTTTTTTCCTCATAATATTTTGAATTTATACTTGCAAAATTGCTGCTGATTTTTCTGCTCTTGTTGTTATAGTTGGCCTCCGGGCTGCACAGTTTGGACACCCCTTGCCTATGGGAAGTCAATGAGAGCAACTCCAACTGCTATTGCAATGCAGCCTTGGTAAGCTGCTGAAAGGTTGGAGTTGATTGGAGTTGACTCAGGGGTGATTAAAATATTCATTCATGTCTTCTAGGCTCCATTTCGACGAGTGATCATTGCAAACCTAATGTAATGTTAATATAAATCTAATCCAATATCTCGCACAGAATGCTTGACCAGGTCAGCTAATTGGCCAAAATGCCCCAGAGAGCCGGTGAATATGTTTTCTGCGAACTGATATATTCGCGAACTGATATATTTCTTTATAAACCATGTCGACGTAGATTTTTTTCTTCTTGAGGGTAGCAAGATGTACATTTTTAAAAATATACGTGTTGATTTAAGTTTGCAGCCCTGTTTTGAAAAGGCAAGCAGAATAGGCTCAGCCATGATTGCATTAATAAAACATATTACTTGCACACTTTTTAATATTTATTGCCCAAGTGGTTAGCATGTTGGCCACACAATCAGCAGATTTGGAATATCAGGGTTCGAATCTCCGTTGGACATCTCGGTGTGGAGTTTGGATGTTCTCTCTGTGCGTGAGTGGGTTTTCTCTCCGTGCACCGCTTTCCTCCCACATCCCTAGAACATGCATGTTAGGTTAACTGGGGACTCTAAATTGTCCACAGGTATGAATGTGGGTGTGAATGGTTGTTTGTCTATATGTGCCCTGCCATTGGCTGGCAACCAGTCCAGCGTGTACCCCGCCTCTCACCCAAAGTCAGCTGGGATAGGCTCCATCATACCACTCGTATTCTTGTAAGGACAAGCGGCACAGAAAATGAATGGATGAATGAATATTTGTTGCATGTTTTTGTAACCAAACGTCCAAAAAATTATAATACAGTCATTTTTTTCTCTAGCAAAAAAGTCTGAAAAAGACATTGTGTTATTATTAGGTGTGGACATTAAATGATGTACATGTCGATGTTATTTCACTGATCCTGAAAACGTGATTTTAAGTAGGTAAGTAGGAAAATATTTTACAAAAACATACATAAAAAGAATATAAGACAACCCTTATGTTCAGGGCCATCTTTTGTTCGGGTCAGTATGGTACTTGCCACCATTATGCCTTGAATTCTATTTTCAAAATGAGTTTGTTTCTTAAAAAAAACGATAATAATCAAACACGAAGGTCATTGTGTAATCCCTTGAAGAGTATACATTGAATTAGAGAGCTCTGATCCCTGAAGGGTTGGATTATTTTTAAATACTGGACATAAGAGTGAAACGTCTCACACAGTCTCTTTAATGTGTTCCATCAACCTGAGGCTGAAGCCAAGGGAATTCCCCCCCCACCATCCCCTACACTCAGACACGTTTTAGGCAGGCTGGCCCATGTGCCAGAACATGGACACTATGACTCAAGTCATTCTTGCCCTTTTTTTTTCCTTCTTTCATAAAACTCCCCTGGTAGCAGGCTTGTCTTCATCTCAGTGATTCAGAGGACCATTAGGGATGAATCAGAGGGCTGTACGGGTGCTAACTGACTCTTACATGCATAGGTACAAGACATACTGTACCTCTGCAGTGCAGTGCCAATGTCCTCGACCATCATTGGCTTTTTTAGCATGTTGATCATGGTATAGACCTTTTCACAGACGCATTAGCAGGATTATGCAAAAAAAACAAAAAACAAACCTGATTTTGACAAAAAAAAAAATAAAAAATGCAGTGCACCAAGGCAGAAGAAATTTTGGTCAGGATCTGGAAGAAGAAACAGGAATTTTCTTAATTATTTGAGTCACTATGGAGGAAGTGTCAACTGACCTACAAGCTGCGAGACGCAAATAGCCCCTGGACACCTCTGCCTTACGACTATTATTATTATTTTTTTTACTGTATATCACTATCTGTCACGAATAATAAATCGAGTGTGTGCTCATCAATGACATGCAGTCAGGGTAGGCAGGTGACGTTGAGCCTCATCTGTATTCATTAAAAATAAATACCTAATAATGACAACATAAAATACATAATCATCATCATAATATACCTACAGTAATAACAATGATCAATATTTGTTCACTAATCTGTGTTATAAAAGTGTTTTCTGTACGACTCCAATCATTTTAAACATTTTCTTTTGCTGAACTTTGCGAATTCCATGATCAGATACACGCCCAAAGTTTTGGCAGCTTCACCTCTGAATGTGCAATCCCTCACAAACTGGGTGGCGTGGTGTGTGCCTCTCAGCATGTTGCAGAGATAATTTATCTCCAGTCATCCCTCATTTATCCCAGTTAACTGGGTCCAGACCTGACTGTGATTAGTGAATTTCCATGAAGTAGGATTCAAAATGAATAATAAACGGCATATTCTTGTAGTTAAAACCTGGAAAACCTATTTGTGACATACAAAAATGGTTTCGAACATTATTAGAGCTCTCTAGACATGAAATAACACGCCAAAAGTCACCTTTATACTCGTATTACCTAATATAGTAGACATAATAAGCAGTACTAAGGCATAATAATGCACACGTTAGCATTGGAAAAGTTCCTTGTTGTTGAAGCAGTAGGTGGTGCAACTCTACGCCTGCTATGGGATCGCTGCAGGAACATAAGAGACATAAGAAAGCTAGCGCACTAACTAGTTATCCCTGCAAAATGTTAATGAAGATAAAGATATTATAGATAGATAGTAATCTGCCACTGAAACGTCTCTTCTTTTGGGAGATGATGCTGTGCATTGGATGATGCTGTTTGTCCTTGATGGAAAGGAGCTGCAGCAGTGTCCTTTGCTCTGCCACAGATGTCAGGCTGTCCAGCTCAGTGCCAGTGACAGAACCTGCCTTCCTCACCAGATTGTCCAGTCACGTGGCATCCTTCTTCTTGAGGCTGCTCCTCCAGCACCCTGCGTTATACAGGAGGGCACTAGCTACCACAGTCTGGTCACAGGAGGGCAGTAACTATCACAGTCTGGTACATTCTGTGTTTAGTTCTGATTATAGTGTGTGATTGCAATAATCAGATACTACTAGTCAGTCAACTTTGGAAATGTTTTTACATTTGCACTTGTACTGTATAATGACGGAGGGAACATCAACAAAGTAACGCAACGGTGTGTCCATCACCTCCCACTGAAATGACTGCAGTGTGGCTTGAAGCTACCCTTTGAAGGTGGTCCCTGTGTGCTTGCTAATGCTGGCCGCAGCTGCAGTTACATTTGTGAATTAATGAGCATCATATAATGTACACTTTTTCCATTTCCAGGAAAATTTGCATGTTAATTACGTTAGTCCAGGAGGTAATTAAGATGCTAATGGGTCTTTTCTGATGTCATTTCTGCTGTGTTCACACACACACTCAACTTATACACCGCAACACTTAAGGAGGTTAAGGAGATATATATAAGCATTTTAGATGATTTGTACTTACGCTTATAAGCTCTGCCTTAGCTCAAAAAAAAAGAAGCAGCACAAAATGCGTTGTGACTGTATGATAAATAATCATTCAACCACTTTGTCATAAACTCCGCCACAGTGTTGGAATATTAATTAAAATAGAGCACTGTCACGTGTTTATGAAATTAAATATAATAAACAACAAAAATATTATATATGATTACACACAGGCGATCTCCATTCATAAATAGTAGAAACTGTGATATGCGCACCAGGCCAACAGGGGGTGATGGCACATCACACTAAAGAACATGCATCAGCTGCTCTTCTTTCATTAAAAAAAACATTAATAATCTTTTCTTTACTTTTTTTTTTTTTTTTTTTACAAAACCTAACTTCTCATCAAAATACGAGGCTGAAAATGAGGAAGCAGTGATATAGTCACAGGTGGGGGGCGGGGTTGGGGGTCGTACATTATAGCGATCAAATTGATCTTATTTATGATGTATTGTGTAAAACTAAGACATGAATAACATCAAATTAAAAGCACAAAATGAATGGCGACCCACCATCCACCAGTTCAAGTTCCAGCCAAGTTTTTCCAGAGAGATTATTACATCACTGTTTGACGTGTGTGGTAAAAGGCAGTGCGCTAGCATGAATTAACTTGAGACAAATGTGCACGTTAGCACTCAATAAGTCATCAAAACTTACCTTTATGCATTCCCACATAGTATCAGCATTTGACACCAAATATGAGGTGATAGAAAAATGGTAAAAATACAGTAGTAGTCTATCTGTGCGGCATGAGACAAAGTTAGCACACGCACAATGGACATGCGTCAAGTGAGACGGTACAAACTAGGATTCGGAAATCCAGGATAAATGACTAAGCTGAGCTCAACCAATCCAAAGCAAGAGCGTATAAGCTTAATTGGTTGCACAAAACCCAAGCCAGTATGAGCAGACACTGATTAATCAAGCCAGGTGAAACCAACCCGGATCAGTGCGTGTACGTGACTTCCTTAAAGAGACCCCGACTATCAATTACAGAGTCACCGACTCACCATGGCAACGAGAGCAGCGTACTTTTCCCCGACGGAAGAGGAAATCCTCATAGAGGCTTACGAGGACGTATAAGAGCAAGTAGAGAGTAAAGGCAACACCCCCACAGTCGTAAAACAAAGAGCGAAAACGTGGCAAAGTATTGCAGAGACGATCTACAATACTTTGTGCATTAGTACTACACAAATACACACTCAATGCTCCACTGAAACCATCATAATTACAATCCAGAGAGTTGGTAATGTTATGTTTGTTGCTTGGTTAACAAATGAAGAACAGCGGTGTACACTACTGTACTATCTATGAACTCTGTGCTTTGTTAGCATGTGACCATTACTCGTTCGTAGCTTCAGCAGCGTGTAAACTTCTGGTTTCCCCTCGAGCTCTACGGCTTTTGGGTAATGCAGTACACATCCGCAACCAACACAATTAACATCTCCGAAAACGTAGTGCCACTGTGATTATAAATGTTGAAAAACCGCGATAGAGTGAGGGAGCAAGGTTCGAACTGCGATGTAGCGAGGGACGACTGTACTGTATAGCAGGAAACAACATGAACTGCCACAATTAGCAGCAGACCTTTGGGAAACCCTAACACCGTCATCACCAGTAGACTTGAGGGGGGAACATTTTTATTTCCTTAAATATCAATCCCTGATCCTTTTGACTCTTCTGGCAGAAACTACATTTCCCACAGGTGCTTTTACATCATTGACCCTCTCAGGAGGTGTCATTTAGTACGCTGTTTACATGTCTTTGAGAGGCTTTTTAATTGTGCGATGTCTTTCAGTTTGTTTTGCAGTGTGGAAAAACCGTCATATGCGCACGGTGACCAACTATTTTATAGTGAACCTCTCCATTGCTGATGTCTTGGTCACCATTATCTGCCTGCCTGCGAGTCTAGTGGTCGACATCACAGAAACATGGTTCTTTGGACAGACGCTTTGCAAAGTTGTCCCCTATCTGCAGGTAAGAAACCAACGTATGCATCATGAAGGCAGGATTTTATTTGTATTTGGTCTATTGAGGTGTACCAAATAAATATGTATGTGTGTGTGTGTGTGTGTGTGTGTATCCTCGCCACTTTGCAGTTTTTCAAAACTATTAATTAGATGGGACCTATTATGCTTTTTCTCTTTTCCGACCTATAAATGTTGTTATAATGTTGTATTCTCATGTTAAACGATGCCAACGCGTCAGATAATGAGGTTTGCGCATTTGGAAGTGAGCCCCGAAAGCAGTTTTGGACGGCTCTGCACGCTGTGTTTTACAGTTTTTTTTAACACCGAGTTCCATTGACGTCAATGCAACCCGGACTTCCTTATATGCCCAGCACCCCCGCTCTGCTTCTCTCTGTTCACGGCGTTAACACGTCGAGCAATGGCTCACAGGAAGTGTTTGTTTGTGCCTAAAGAGTCAAGCATCAGGCAGCATCTTGACAGCAACTATTTCGAAAATGTTGATTTAACTGTTTGTGCACACCTGGAGGTAAGAATGACTTTTGTAAGAATGACTCAAACAAAATTGGATATGGCAAACTGTAATTGCAGATTTGTCCCAAACCAAATATCATAACTACTGTTAGCAAAATAAAATAGTGGCGGCTTGGAAGTGCAAACCCTGGCTTCAAGTGGTTTGCTGGCCGACCGGGGCCGGCATCTTTTGCGATTGTGGAGGACGGGCTTGTTTAGAACCTAGTGACAGGCCTAGTGATAAGTGAATTTCTGCGAAGGAGAATTCCTTATTTATAAACTGAATACTTTTGTAGTTAGAGCATAGACAACCTGTTTACGACCTTCTAATACATTTTTAAATATTATTAGAGCCCTTTAGACATTAAATAACATCCCTATATCACCTTTACACTCATATTACCCAATATTGTAGACATAATAATAGAGAATAAACCATTTAAGACATAGATAAGACTTGTGTATGTTGCTGTAAATGTGTTCCGGTGTTAGGGGAGTTGAGTCTGGGGTGGGTAGGAAGTGACGGTGGTGGTTCAGAGTTGAGTTTCTGCTTGGTGTAGGTTACGGCCGCAATAGTAGCCCGTGTTTTTAGTGGAAATTTTTCTTAGGCATAATCGTGCTTGTTGTGAAATAATTCAAACCTGCAATAAAAGCCTGTTGTTCCGGCGATGAAATCTGGTGCTTGTGTGTCTCACCGAACAATACAGTAGCATTACTGACACCTAGTGACCAGTGTAGAATACCACGTCAGCGTCTTAGGGTCTTCTGAATGCCTTCTATTTTCATTTTAGCTCATTTAGCCATTTTTATGCTTGAAAATAATTAAGGCAAAAAAATGTAATATTTGCTTCAATATGGATATTTTAATAATAGGCCACACTCAGCATGCAAGCATTCAAATGGATCAATAAACTGAAGAAACAAGGGTGGTCTAATCATTTTTTCCAGGACCATACATATAAACACAGGGGTGCTCACACTTTTTCAGCCTGTGGGCTATTTTGTCCCAAAGATCTACCTCCCACTATAAACATAGAGAAAAAATATATATCTATTTACTTTATTTTGTAAATATGAGTATTGTACATGGCCGCACGGTGGTCTAGTCGTTAGCATGTTGGCCAACACACTAACAGGCTGGAGGTTGGGAAGACCTGGGTTTGATTCTCCCTTGGGCGTTTCTGTGTGGAGTAGTCCGGTTACGGTTAGTACCGGGTACTCCGGTTTCCTCCCACGTTCCAAAAACATGCATGTTAGGTTAATTGGCGACTCTAAAAATTGTCCATAGGTATGAATGTGAGTGTGAATGGTTGTTTGTCTATATGTGCCCTGCGATTGCCTGTGTACCCCACCTGTCGCCTACCACTGGGATAGGCTCCAGCATGCCCCCGCGACCCTAATGAGGAGAAGCGGCATAGAAAATGAATGGATGGATAGTATTTCACATTCACAGTTTCAAAGTCTACAGGTCATCAAAATAGTTGATATCATTCAGTAATTCACAATTCAAATCAATATGTCAATAAAAATAATTACACATAATTCCTCAATAGTTGTGTACAAAACTGAGTAATATGTCAGTGAAAATTGCTACATAGCGTTCATCATGTATTACGTCCAGTTAGCATTTGCTATACATTACAGATAGTGTATACGATAAATTAAAAGGATTAGGCAAAAGACAATGCCGCCATAGTCAAGGCAACATATTAAAAAGCTTTCAGCAATGGGCACATTTTCCAATTCATCGTGAAATGAACATGGAGAAAACACATATAGTGGACATATAGTGGACAACGGACAATTTTTTTCTACAGTAGCTGCTACAAGTGAACGGATAACGTTTGCTATAGAGGCATCTTACCGCTCAGTCAGTTTATTCCGTAAATGGAATAATAAAAATTAAAGTTGCATTATCCGTGTCTGCCTGCCGACATCTGTTCTCCCCATTTTTTTTTTATGCCGCGGCACAAGAGCGAATCAGGAGGGGGCTTAATGGCAGCTGACTGATGACATCTTCAACGTGACAGTAATGATGAAGGTGACACCCAACACTACCTTCGCGATCGCCATAATGGGCACCCCTGATATAGCATACATGTCCATCTATACACTGTATTACTTAACATTGTTTTCACTTTAAAAAAACAACATTTCCAAGATGTAGCAGCTTTTACTTTGCCGTGGCGCCCCGCCACGATCCATTACATGGAGCGGAAACCCTTATCAACCTCTCTGTCTTTCTCCCTTTTAGCATAATTTACTATCCAGTAAGTAATTTAATGTTCACAGAGAATGTGACATTTCGAGGCTACCTTAATTGGACATAAATTGAAAAGTACTGGAGGGGTGAGGTGTTGTCACATAAATGAAAAATGAAATCTTCCCCAAGAAGCTGTATTAGTTTTGTCTTGTATAATTAAAAAAGTATGCTGTTAGTAAAACTAACAGACATTAGTGAACCTGTCCCTTATATATGATTTTTTTGTCCACAATGTGCAAAATGTGTTTGACAGTTTGGTCGGAATCCAAATTTTGCCTTAAACTTAAATTATTCCAGAGTTCAGGTTTTGCAAGTTAACAAAAGGAGTTTGTGTATCCAACCCTTCAACCTGCAAGATTCCAAGAACCTGCAACACCCCCTAGGTAGAAAAAGTATACTGTACATATTCTTTCTTCTCTTTCTTTTCAGACCATCTCTGTCTCCGTATCTGTCCTAACGCTGAGCTGCATTGCGCAAGACCGCTGGTACGCAATCTGCCACCCTCTGATGTTCAAAAGCACCGCCAAGAGAGCTTGCAAGAGTATCGCAGTCATCTGGGTGGTGTCATGCATCATCATGATCCCTCAAGCCGTTGTGATGGAGAGCAGCAGTCTGTTGCCGGCGCTCGCCAACAAGACAAGCTTGTTCACTGTGTGTGATGAACACTGGGGAGGTATGTCATTAAACCCATCCATCCGTCTTCTATGCCGCTTATCCTCACCGGAGCTTATCCCAGGCGGGGTACACCCTGGACTGGTCGCCAGCCAATGGCAGGACACATATAGACAAACAACCATTCACATTCACATTCATACCTATGGGCAATTTAGAGTCGCCAATTAACCAAACATTCGTGTTTTTGGAATGTGGGAGGAAACCGGAGTACCCGGAGAAAACCCACGCACACACGGGCAGAACATACAAACTACACACAGAGATGCCCAACGGAGATTCAAACCCAGATCTTCCTGATGTCCAACATGCTAACCACTAGGCCACTGTGTGGCCCCATGTCATGTCAAGAAATGACACATTGATACAAAGTAAAATGTTTAACAGTGTATTGATTGCCACGCAAAATATTGACACTTTGGGCCCAATTTGGACTTTTTGACTTACGGGTATTGTAATAACAGAGCACAGGTAGATAATGAGCAATAGTAACGACTGGACCGGAATCACAAGACTACAGTCAGTCTTCGGTTTACAGCGTTCCGAGTTTTGGCGTATAAAGCAGTGATCAAATGTGGTTTCCAGCGCTGGACAGCGTGGGTGTCGGGATTTCTCTTTTTCACTCAGAGCATCGGGCCCATGAAAGTATGATTGAAAAGCTGAGATTCCTTTTCCATCTGATGTACAGGCGGAGTCTAGAGGATTACAGTGTACAGTCGGCCCTCGCCACTTCGCAGTTCACATTTTTCGGCTTCACTCTCTCACGGGTTTTCAAAAATATATTAAGTGATCAATCATGTTGTTTCATTGTTGAATGTGGCCTATTATTAATAATGTGTCATATTTTTGCCTAAATTAAGCATTTTCAAGCATAAAAGTGGCTAAAATACAAATATAAAGGCATTCAGAAGACTTAAAGAGGCTGACTCTACACTACTACTCTACACTAGTCACTAGGTGTCAGTAACTGCAGTGTTCGGTGAGCCACACAAACACCAGACTTGATTGCTGGAACAACAGGCTTTTATGCAGGTTTGAATTATCTCACAATAGGCACAATAATCCCTGCGATTGGCTGGCAACCAGTCCAGGGTGTAGTCAGCTGGGATAGGCTCCAGCATAACCCCGCAACCTTAGTGAGGATAAGCGACATAAAAAATGGATGGAGGCACAATAATCCCTAATAATAAATAAGGAATACGTTTTGGAAGTAAAAAAAAAAGAATACATTAAAAACAACTAAATAAATAAGGAATCCTACTTGGCGGAAACAATCAGGAATCATCTCTGGAACCAATCCGGTCTGGAACCAATTAACCACGATAAACAAGGGATTACTGTTAAACGAGGGATTACTGTAATCGTTTTTTGTAGAAAGTGCTTTAGAAATGAATGGCTGTGTGTAGAATTAATTTGAGTAGACAATAAATGTACATGTTGTTTAAGCTGTACACTGACTACTTTATATTGTATCCAAGTGTCATTTCTTCAGTGTTGTCCCATGAAAAGATATACAGTAATACATACTTGTAGAAATGTGAGGGGTGTACTCACATTTGGGAGGTATTGTATGATTTGCAGAGTCATCGTGGAAGCTGGAGCCTATCCCGGGTGACTTAGGGCGATGATGACTCGTCAATCAATGAGACAAATAAGCACTAACAATCGCATTAACCCACACATGTAAATTATAATTTTCAATGAATATAACATACTGTACATGTTCAAAAGCAGGGAGAGGACATGCAACCCCCACACAAAAAAGGCCCGAGGCGCAATTCACGACAGAAACCACTTAGCTGCTATTTGTGCATGCTAACCACTCAGGCGCTGTGCTGCTGCATGATCCAAAAACTCAGTTAAATGCATGAAAGCATCATCCACCAAGCTCTTGCTTCATGTCAGGTGCACAAATAACAGACTAAATGCCAAATGGCTGAGCAAAATGAATACAAAATCATATTAATCACCTCAGATCAGCACAAAGTAATAATCTGATGCCATTTACTGTAGCTGGTGTCAAATAGAAATGATAAGCAAGGTCCATTAATTTGGTAGAGGGGCGTGGGACGGATGACCTATGATAGGGGAAAACTAGCCTCTTCATCCTTTCGCCTTCATCATGAGACACCAGTGAAGATACTGACCTTATACTTTCACATTAAGGTGCAGGTTGATGACAAAAACACAACCGATGTTAGATAAAATTAACACCCTCTATGTAGTCTGTTTGATGGAGAAAAACAAAATAATCACGCCTAGAGCTCTCATGTCTGCAGCTGACAAATGAATAGTTGGCAGGGCTCTAGGCATTATTTTAAGATGAGTAGCAAAGCCTGCTTTACAAAGCTGTGTGGGCGTAAGTGGTAGGCTCTAACTCGACTTGATCCTGAACAGAATAATCAGTAGAAAATGAATGAATGTTTCTTCTTGAGAATTGCCCTGTCTTTTTGTTGAAATGCTGCGCTTATTTCCATCCACCAGTCGTGGTGCAGTGTTGGGAGAGCTAGGTGATGCTCGCCACAGGCACATAATTGGTGATGAAGAAAAAATAAATAGTAGTACAATAATCCCTTCTTTAACGTGGGTAATTGGTTCCAGACCCAATAGTGATGAGTGAATTTCCACAAAGTAGGATTTCAGAAATTGAATTTTTTTCATAGAGCATAGAAAACCAGTTTCTGACCTTCCTAATACAGTTTTTAACATGATCAAAGCCCTCTAGACATGAAATAGCACCCCTATAGTCACCTTTACACTTGTATTATCCAATATAGTAGACATATATACACTTGCTGTTTTGCAGATTTTTTTAAAGTGTATGAAGTGTATGGTGAGGGGTTTTACAGCCTTAAAACATATATGAGAATTGTACAAAAATAAAGTTGGCTACTTGGCGGATTTCACTTATTGCGGGCTGTTTTTGTTCCCGCGATAAACGAGGGAACTCTGTAACCACGAAACGGCATGATTCATTAATTTGTATATTTTTTGGATTAACGGTGATGTTCTTTTGAATTCTTTCAGCTGAGATCTACCCTAAGGTGTATCACAGCTGTTTCTTCATCGTCACATACTTTGCCCCGTTGTGTCTCATGGTTCTGGCCTACATCCAAATATGCCACAAGCTGTGGTGCCAACAGGTGAGTCTTCTACTTACCAGCAGCCTTCCCAGCACAACCACGTTTTTCTCAGAGGAGCTGATTATATGCCTGATGTGCATTTGACAGATTCCTGGCAGCACGTCAGGAATGCAGAGGAAGTGGAAATCCATGCAGTGCTCTGCTTCTACTCCCGGGCCGGGGGAGTCTGTGCGGGTCAAGACCAATGCAGTTTGTGCTGAGATCAAACAGATCAGAGCACGCCGCAAGACAGCTCGCATGCTGATGGTGGTGCTCTTTGTTTTTGCTCTGTGCTACCTGCCAATCAGCGTGCTCAATGTCATGAAAAGGTATCAGCATCCCCAGTTCTGCACCTTAACTGTTGCATAATTCATTATCAGAGTGGTTAACAAGGGCCAGATAGCGTATATCTTATTACAAAGTCATTTTGGAGCTTCGTCCTTTTGTTATGAGGTCCGAATTATAGATGATTTTAATTAAAGTCGATATGATGCCAATCCTTTGAATCCTTGTACAGATGCTCCTGGAATTACGGTGTTATGACATTTTGTGGTTACAAACGCGCTGCCTTAAATTTAAATGAAAAACGTCATTTTTGTCCATTAACACAAGACTCACTTGAGAACTATTACAGCGTATGCCGGCAGAACAATACGCTTATTAAACCACTTTTTACGCTTCATGTCTCCCAAGCGGTAGTGTGCCAAAGAAAAGGAAAGCCATCACCTTGGAAGTGAATGTGAACATCATAAAAAGCTCCAAGAGAGGGGACATACCCACCGATATTGGCTGCTTTTTTTGGTGCGAACAGCTCACTGATGCGACCATCATTAAGGATAAAGATTATTCAGTGCTAATAAGGCATGTACTGGGGATTCACCTATTCCGTCTATAAGGTCTTCTATTAAAAAAACAACAACGTTTTATCGTTTTATGCACATGCTGTGACCATTTAGTAACAAGCGCATTCATGATAACACTTAATACTTGCAGTATTTTGCCGTATTTTGGTCATTTTAAGTGTCACTGAAACTTTTTTCCTGGGCGCATTGATTTCACAGAATCCATAGCAAAGAACGCTACTTTCGTCAACAGCAGCAACATAGAGAGTGGATTTGCTCCCACTAATCATGGCAAACGACTACTTTTTGCTTTTACTCCACCCAGGCATAGAATAACGTTGCTGGGTGCTAGACAGATCCAGCTGTAGTGAAATGCTAAGCCATTCTCATAGCGTTAGCATGTAGCACTAGTGCTAAACGTTTCACTGACAAAATAAGAGTCACTTACAATGCCCTCTCTCACTGGGATGCTGACTGATGGGATGGCTGTATCCTTCAGCACAAGACATGTGCTCTCTGTTGAGCTGGTAAATTCAGCATAGCATAGCATAGCCCTCAGGTTAAAAAATGCTGAGAGCAAAGGAGCGTCAAGCTGAGTCTTCCTCGCAATGTCATAAGTGTAAGTTAAGTTGAGAGCCATCATCCACTGCCTCAGTCTGTACGGATGTTTAGTTAGTAGATGTGGAATCTCAAAGTTGACCTTTACAGCTTTTTGTCACAACCTTCTGCGATACACGTGCGAGGCATGATTTATAACGTGCAGCAGCAGCTCCGGTTGCAAGTGTTACCTTTCGGTAGTGGCCTGAGTCATTGCGAGTGAGGCGCTGTGTCACTACGCTAGAAAAGGCGTATTTAATATTTTTATGACTGTATTTTTCATGTCCTTCATGTGTTCCTTGTACAGTGAGAGTCACTTAGGAGTTCATTTAGGTGTAATTTCCAACTTGTAATCTATTATTGACCGTTTTACTGATCTTGTTCTTTGCCTGCAGAGTATTTGGGACCTTCAAGAACACAAATGACAGAGAGACAGTGTA
The DNA here is from genome assembly GCF_027744805.1 of Dunckerocampus dactyliophorus. Taxonomy (NCBI): domain Eukaryota; kingdom Metazoa; phylum Chordata; class Actinopteri; order Syngnathiformes; family Syngnathidae; genus Dunckerocampus; species Dunckerocampus dactyliophorus. Next base: position 15,221,345 of record NC_072832.1, on the reverse strand, counting down.
TGCTTGGTTTACTTTCTCCCACTGGCTCATCTATGCCAACAGTGCACTCAATCCCATTATCTACAATTTCCTCAGTGGTAAGTTTGGTCACAGGTCTGATCCCCACTAAAACGGGCTGAAGGGCTGCATTCACCGACAATTACAACTCACAATATTAATAGTAAATAATATATAAATAAATATGTTCAGTATTACCATTTTATTCTACTGTATGTACTTTTCATACTTGTCTTGTTGCAGCTTTGTTCATATTAATATCTCAAAATCAGTTTTTATAAGCTGCTATTTTACATTATTTCATATTATATAGATTTAGATTTTTGTTGCAAACATGCCAAAATAATATGAACGCATACCTAAAAATATTATATTTCTATGATATATTGTTTTACCCTTTATTGTTGTGTATATATGATATTATTGTATGGAATTTTCCTATTTGTTAAGTGAGAACTTTTTTTTCGACCTACGTATTAAATGGTGACAATCACAATTTATGATGATATTCATGTGAACGTGTCAAAAATCACCGATGAAACAGCATTCTATTACAACTTGATATAATTAAAGATGCTGTGACGCCATAGTGCTTTAGTTGCGAGCTGCTAGTAAGGACGTTTTGTGCTAAAAATGAGACTCGAGTCACGCGACTTGCGCTCGAATCAGGCTCGACAGTTTTGATGACTTTGGAGTCAACTTGACAATATCATCCAAGACTTGCAACGCGACTTGGACTTTGACGTCAATGACTCTGGATTTGACTTGGACTTTAGTCTGATGACTTGAAAATACCTGAGATTTTCAGTAAAATGTGTCCCCATTCAAAGAATTTAACTAACGTGATCGATGTTATGTACAGTAATTTCCAGCAAGACAACATATTTTCCCTTTGAATCTGCCTCATTGAATGAATCTATTAATGATCAATCAGGTTTAAGAATAAACAACAGATGCATGTGGATTACATTTCTGAGCTCTGACTAAATCCTGAATGCTATGTCGGCACTCTTTCTGTGACTGAGCCTTGTCACGCTGGTCTTATTTTATTTAAAACATAAAACAATTAACAACAAACAATTCAAAATACATTGTATTTGTCAAATTTAATAGATAGTAATATTGTTAAAATGGCGTTTTATTTAGGAGACACTAAACAGTGTTTATGGACTCAATGTCAAGGAAATGTCAAGCCTATGACTTCAGACTCGACTCGACCAGCCTGAGATTTGGGATTGCTTGAGATTTGGGATTAAAGACTCATTTGAGACCCCCACCTCTGATAAAAATACATTAAGAACACAGTTCTATTAATAACACAACAAGACACACACCATATTGCATGGTAACCGGAAAATGTATGCAAACCGAAGCAAAATTTTGGAGTACATTTCTTACGTTACCGAAAAAACACGCTAACCAAGGTTCCATTGTATGTTATACAGTTGGATGACCTTGCAATGGTCTTGAATGCATGAACAAGTAGCTGCTAAAAAGATCCTATTAAAAGCGAGATCATTTCTCCTTCTCTCTCATTTAGGAAAGTTCCGTGAGGAGTTCAAAGCCGCCTTTTCTTGTCATTGTTACTGTCAAGACCAGAGAGAGAGACCGAAGAGGACGAGAGCCCGAATGAGCACAGACAGCCGAAAGTCGCTATCGACTCAAGTTAACCACACGGACATAGTTTGTCACATATCGGATCAGGTTGTATAGTTTCGGCAGAGCAGCTGTTTGTGTTTACAACAAGCACTTGAATGCATCTCCCGCTATTCTATCGTCCTTATTCTAAGCTGCCCTTACTTTGGGAACAAGCGTGTGCTGCCAGCCCGTCTTATCTTGTTGTACCACCCTCCAAGAGACGATGATGAACCTCTGCAGTCAGAATGTGCTCGAACCATCCGCCAACGTGGATGGTTCGTGGATAGCTTCACCTCAGCCACCTCACACTGGAAGCTAATTTTGTTGCTTTTGTTGTCATGCATCATATATCTGTTGGCGACTCACAGATCAACATGACCCCCAAGACAAATACACCTGAGCACAGTTGTTATTTCTACAACAAATGATCTTGCAATGGAGGATCAGCGTGCTTACATTTGCTCTTACAGTATGTCCGGCCCTCACATTGCAGCAACCATTTCCTCACAGTACATCTTCTCATGGGACAATATTAAAGAAATGAAACCTTAGAGTAGTCAGTGTACAGCTTTACTGTCTAGAGGTACTGCTTCAGAATGTCACAGTACCTTTTGGAATTCTTGTTCATCTCAGTGCACTGCAGCTCCCCTGCACTCATACAGCCCAGACCATGACACTACCACCACCGTGCTTGACTGTAAGCAAGACATAATTAAGCTTAGTGCCCACTTGTATTGCCAGCTATTTAGACAATCAATTTTAATTTTCAGTGGATGGTAAATCTGCACGTCTGTACAAGCTGTACACTGACTGCTCTAAAGTAAATCCAATTTTCCTTTCTATATTTTATTTTCCCTTGTGTGTGAGGGGTGTACTAGTAGCATTTACATCTATCTTCGAACTCAGCTCAGGTAATACAAGTATTGGTTTTAAGAGTGGGGTGCTAAGGGACGACACATACGCTCCTTAGCAGTGTTGAGCATCAGTGCAACCATCTACCTCAAAGCAGTTCAGATTGTATTTCATTCAAAATGAGAAATACTGATATAGTGAGAGTCAGTAAAACTAGAATCAGAAGTCCTTGCATGTCTGGCCTGCCTTTGACTATTGTTACCTCAAAACGTTTTTATTTTTAAAAATTGAGACATTTTAGTATCATACAGAGCAGCTGCAAATTGGGACCTCAGTAATCTTAAAAATAACAACATAACCTGAAATGGATTATTTATTATTGTGTATGACTGTTTGTCGTTCATTACCATAGTGACCTGAATATAAGATGCGTCTGTGTAGGCTCTCAGTCGTACAGGAGTTGTCCATCGAGGAAAAGGCTTCTTGAGACGTCATCTGTACTTCTGTGTAGAAGGTGTCGGACGTTTCGCTCCTCATCCGAAGAGCTTCGTCAGCAAACTAATAAGTGCTGGTAGCTTAGGCCTTAAATACAGTAAGAGTGGGCGGAATTGGTGTGCCAACACCCTCCTCCTATTGGTTCGTTACACTAAGCCTGGGCGGAGCAGTGGTATAATCCTATCCTGTTATTCACACCTACGATAAAAGGGAAGTGTCGCTCCCTGAATTGGGTATGAACGACTCTGATACTGGCTTGTTAGCATCTATTGCTACCAGCTACCAGCACTTATTAGTTTGCTGACGAAGCTCTTCGGATGAGGAGCGAAACGTCCGACACCTTCTACACAGAAGTACAGATGACGTCTCAAGAAGCCTTTTCCTCGCTGAATATAAGATGCTATTTTTCATTCATTCATTTTCAATGCTGCTTGGAAATCATTCAAACTCACATTCATACCTATGGACAATTTAGAGTTGCCAGTTAACCTAACATGCATGTTTTTGGAATGTGGGAGGAAGCCGGAGTACCCGGAGAAAAACCCACGCAGGCACGGGGGGAACATTCAAACTCCACACAGAAATGCCCAAACGTAGATTTGAACACAGATCTTCCAGGTTTCCTGACTGTGTGGCCAACATGTGAACCACTAGGCTACCATTCTATTTTTCAATCTAGAAAAAAGTCTGGATTGTTTTATATATAAAGAGATTTATACACACAAACCAGCAGGTGGCGCCAAACTACTCCACACTAAGTGAGTCAGGGATTTTCTTCCTGTCACTCCCACACACACACACACACACACACACACACCAGTGACCTGGAAAGATGCAGCGATAACATTTAAAAAAGAAGGGTTGTGAAAGTTCAATGTATTATTTTCAGACAAACTTTCTAAGGTGTGTTGAGTGGAAATTTGACCTTGACATGTTTCGACTGTCATCTGCAGTCTTCTTCAGAAAAGTCAATTTCCGAGGCATATGAAACGAGGCAAACCTGACAGGTCCACCCGGTTGATCGTGCCCCCCGCTGCTTGCTAGTGCCTGGAGGAGAGAGTCCCAGGTGTGAGGGAGCGTATATGCTCCCTCATCTCAATTTATGGTGTTTTCAGCCGCTTCCTTATCTCAGTCGCCTCCTTGATCCATCGTCTGTGTTTGTTGGTTTCTCTCTCGATGATTTTGCCGTTGTCCCAGTCCACGATATGGTTATTTATTTTACAGTGATCTGATATGGCTGATTTTAAAGTTTCCTTGTCCCGTTTTCCTTGTTTACGCCAAGGATGTACAGCTGATAAGCGCTAGGTCTCGGAAATTCACTTATCACGGTCGCGTCTGGACCCAATTATCAGCGATAAACAAGGGATTATTTCACATACAGTCATGGAAAATGTATTACAACACCCTTGATTCTTGAGTTATTGATCCATTTTAATGCCTGGTAGAATTAAAGGTACATTTGTTTGGACAAATATAATGATGATAATAAATATAGCTCATAAGAGTTTGATTTAAGAGCTGATATCTAGCAACTTCCATGGTTTTCTTGGTTATAACCAAAATCTCTTAGGTTCTTACAGGAATAGCTGCATTGTACTGACAAAAAAAATTTAACTCTTATTAGCTATTTTGTTGTCATTGTTATATTTGTCCAAACAAAAAGTTACCTTTAGTTGTATCAGGCATTAAAATGAACAACAAACCGAAGAAACAAGGGTGGTCTCATAATTTTTTCCATGACTGTAGATGTATACACACACAAACCAGCAGGTGGCGCCAAACCACATCTCCACCCTAAGTGAATCAGAGCTTTTCTTTCTGTCATTCACACACACACACACACACACACTGGTGACCTGGAGAGGTGCAGCCACAATGCTTAAAAAAGAAGGGTCATCTTACATTGAGGGTGGGCGTATACTTGGTTTATTTTGTTTGTGTTGTTTGTTAAATACAAATATTTTTGTTTTTGCTGCTCGAGCTACTGAAATGAGACACACAGGGTGTTTAAAGTCATCACTATACACCAGCAACAGCACCTTTTTTGCCGTTCTGTTATTTTGTAACTGTTGCCCGTGATGGGAGAAAAAGAAATGTATTTTATGTTTTGAAAGTCTCTCACATACACCATCAAAAGTCGCTCCTGCTGTTGTCTTGATCTATAGCGTGCAACTGTTGTGCTGCCTTGTTTGCAGGATACGCTTTCTGTAACTTTATTTCAAACAATATTTTATCACTGCAATATGGAGTGTGATGAAACGTGTTTCCTCTTCCCTCCGTCCCTGACAGCACATGTCACAATCAAGCCAATGTTCATACATCTGAGGGGTGTCTTGTTGGAAATACATTAAACTCAGTTTATGACACATGCTAATTCAGCTGTGGATTCATGCCGTGGCTGCTGCTCATTTCCTGCCTGGAAGCAAAAGTTTTAGGCCTCTAAAAAAATCATTATACCAAAAACTTTCTCCCTCAGGAGGAATTGGTGATAGCTTTTTGAAAGGGTGCCACTTACGATGCACTAAGCAAACATCAAACATGACCCCTTTTGGTGTTGGAAATTGGCAGATTCATGCGCTTTCTCAACCACATCATGCAGCTTCTAAGGGAATAAAAAAATTAATAAATAAAAAAAGAAGTCATCTCAACCTAATCAGGATTTGTTTGTCATCTAAGCCGTCATGAGTAAAGATGTTGTCACATCAAAATGTGTGTATACTTTGGTGAATATGTGATGAATTTATTGACTTTGCAGCACAGTGGTCATTGATTTTTTCGGCTTAATAAAAGCATCCATTTGATTTAGCTGTGTGATTGATCACAGCGTGTGACTGGTTGATTGATCGTATGAATAGACACTCCTAATCAAAATTTTAAGACCAGTTGAAAAATTGCAAGAATTTACATTTTGCACTGTGGGATGTTAAGGAGGATTGCAAACAAACGTAAAGTGAAAGCTGTTCATCAGCTGATGAAAGGTTTAAGACCACAGCCTTTAAAAGCCAAAATCTTGACAAAAATGTGGACTCAATGTCATTTTCTGTCTGGTATTCGCACTGTCAGGATCGATTGATGGCAAAGGGAGAAGACCTTTCTCTCCTTGAAGGTAGTCGGATTGTGGAGCTGATGATTGGATGGCTTCCGTTATTGGAATGACAAGGAGATCCCACATCAGATGTTTTTCACACGGCACAGTGGAGGGGGTACCATCATGATCTGGGGTGATTGTTCCTTCAATGGAACAATGGAGCTGCAGGTTGTGCATGGGCGTCAAACTGGCTATGTGGAGATGTTGCAGGTGGCATCCCTCATGACTGAAGGCCCTCGTCTGTGTGGTAAAGACTGGCTTTATCAACAGGACAACTCTGCAGTTCACAATGCCTGCCTGACAAAGGACTTCTTCCAGAGGAATAACCTCACTCCCGCGTGTTCCCCTGATCTAAATCTAATTAAGAAAATTTGGGCATGGATGGCGAAATTTGACAAAAATGGCCATCAGTTCATCTTCACTATCTGGAGCAACATTCCCACTAGCCTCCTGGAAACACTAGCATCAAGCATGCTCAAACCAGTTTGGGGTGATTGCAGAGTCAACTAACAGAAAATCCCTGCTGAACTAAATAGCAGCACTGATTGCTCATCAAATTCAGTTATATGTAGTAAAGACATTGCCTGTGTACCAAACAGGAAATGGGATCACTAAAATAAGTGCACCAAACATAAAAATTAGGGCTGTCAATCCATTAAAATGCATCGATATGCATCTAGATACACGGGTTAAGATGCGATTCAAAAACGATATATTTTAAAAACATTTGACGATTTGATACAATTCAAAGGTTACATTTGTTGATGGAGACATTAATCTCATTATAAAATAAAGAGGCCAATTCTATAAAGGTGGCATTCTTACAGTATTTCAAATGTGTAAAAGAGCACATCATGTCCCCAAGCATGCTGTGAGGCAGGGGTCCCCAACAAACGGGCTGCAGGAAATGTTCAGGCGCAATGATTAAAAAAAACAACAAAAAAAAACACTTAAAAAAATAAAATAATTTGTAAATAACTACGTAAAATTTTATATCAAGTGATATCAATTTTGGAAATATGGGCCATTATTTTTTTCCAAAAAATAATATACAGCTAGAAATCCTCCAGTATTTGCATGTTTAATGCAAATAATGTCCCATTTTGTTCGACGATCGTGGAACACACCTTGAAAGCTCCTGTATTTTTGACTCTGATCCTTGTGAGTCGTGTCACGACTTGTGAGCTTCCCTCTGTTCCCTCAATAAAGCCTCTATTGAATGCAACTTCAGCAGGTCCTTGAATCCTGGCATCTCACAATACACTGAGAGAGCAAAACATCACGCCCACTAGTAGAGTCCCAGTTGAACTGAATAGCAGCACTGATTGCTCATCAAACCCAGCTGCACTCGTAACACTCACACTGAAAATAAAGGCAGTCTATGGTGCAAACAGGAAATGAGAATACCAAAATTAAGAGCACTAAACAATACTAAAACAAAAAAATCCCCAAAACTATCAATACAACCTGGCACGCAGAAAGTGAAACATTTGCCCCATCATATTTTTCATAAATGTAGTACGGTTCTCAGAGGACTCGAATAAAGCTGACCGTTATTTCTAACAATTTAAAAGTGCTCCGAAAAAAACATTCTTAGGACCAAAGCTACACATTCTGTGGTCCGGACTTCCGTCAGGGTCCTACCTTAAAACATATTAGTCTCTTTCACGCTGCAAAATTGGTGCGTCAGTGCCATAACAGTAGATCCCGCATGCATTTGTCTGTGTCTTTCAAGCAGAACCCAGCAAGGCAGGATATTGCAGCAACTGTGTGCACTTTCACACAGCAAGAATTGCTTTAACGCAACTTGGAGGAAGAAGTGGGGTGAATGTCAAACTCCGGTCCTGGCTTTGTGAGGTACACTTTCACGTAGGCGCCCTCCTGCCTCTGTTACAGCCCTGATACTACGGTATCTCCAAAAGTCAGATTACCCTTAGAATTCACCCTCCAAAAAGCGGACTTTTACAGGCAGCGTTTTACATTAGCCCTTGACCTGATTGAACTCCACCAAAAACTTAACAATTACTGCTTTACTGCAGCTGAAATCACTTTAAAACTACTAGAATTAAGCTGCACACTCACTATTGCTGACAAAGTGGACTGATGTGAATTGTTGTAAGTAATGCGTGTTTAAGAATAAATGCATATTAATGGATGAATGGATGAGCGACAGTAGTGCAGTACAGTAGTGCTATATTAGAAACACCAATGCAAACTGCACTGCAACAACTGAATGAAAGCAAGCTCGCGCTTTGCTAGTTTAAAGTACATTAGAAAATGATTAGATAATATACAACGTGGTAAAATAGGAGCCAAGGTTGTTGTCTTTGTAAATAAATGATATAACAGTCACGATAGATAATAGTAAATATAAAATAATAGTGAAAATAATAAGTGATGAAAGGGTTGATAGTTGAGAGAAACATAGATGGATAATGAGTGAGTACAGACAATGTACTCATGGACATGGCGTAGACATGGCGTTGTATGTACACAGTGGTTCAGGACTCTTCTTCCTTGTTCTTTATAAACATCAACTGCTTGTACTGTTTCTTCAAATCGCTAATTTTAGTGCATTGTTTGTGTTCCTTACTCAATCTGTTCCATAATTTGAGTCCGCATACTGAAATGCTGAAAGTTTTTAGCGTTGTTCTTGCATGTACTGTAAGTGTTTTAAGTTAAATTTTTCTAGCTCGTACGTCTCCTCTCTTGTTGAGAGGAATTGTATTACGCTTTTTATTGTTTACTTTATGCATAATTTTAGCTGTTTGAACATTTACTTGATAAACACATTTTAATAATTGGGATTTTAGGAGTAAAGGGATTGTATGTTCTCGATAAGCGGGATTATGGATTAAACTAACTGCTCTTTTTTGTAGTACATTTAGTGAGTGTAGCGTACTTTTATAGTTATTTCCCCATATCTCCACACAATAAGTTACATATGGTAATACCAGATAGCAATAGAAAGCATGGAGTGATTTTTGGTCCAGGACAAATTTTGCTTCATTCAGTATTGAGTTATTTCTCGCTACTTTATGTTGTATATTTTTAATGTGAGATTTCCAGCTCATCTATTATGACCCCCAGAAATGTATTGTCATTCACCCTTTCATTGTCTTCTATTTGCCTGTAAGTATCCTTTCTGCTATTATCCAATAGCATGTTCTTAGTTTTACTTAGGTTCAGGGATAGTCTGTTTTTATCAGATCATCTTTTTAGTATATTCTTTTCATCCACTTCTGTTGTTCCTGTTAATGCACTTCATTTCATAACCTTCCAACTCAAAGTCCATGACCTTGTCCACATTAATCCAAGTTCCTGAGATTGTGATTACTTTGAAAGGTGCCTTGAATTGATTCAAATATTGTCTGATGTTCTCATTTGCATGCATGCTTCTGCGGTTTACGTGGATAATTGACAACTTTAGACAGTATTAAGGTTATTATTGTATTGTTCTTCCGTGTAGTAACAGCAATCATTCCTGAGGAGAAAAAAAAGTTTGTGTCCAGATCTACAGTATGTCTTTTTCCAGTTTCAGTTGTTTGTGGTCTGTAAAGCAAAAGGTGTCCAATTTTAGATCTTCCTGTCTTGCAAGCTCTAGTGTTTTGAGTGTCATTAAATATACTGTAGATAAATACAGTGCTTCTTGTTATCAGTCCCTTGTGGCATGCTCATGACGTCAAACGATAATGAATGTGTCTGTGTAGGCTCTCAGTTGTACAGGAGTTGTCCAATGAGGGAAAGGCTTCTTGAGACGTCATCTGTACTTCTGTGAAGAAGTTGTCGGACGTTTCGCTCCTCATCCGAAGAGCTTCGTCAGCGAACTAACAAGTGCTGGTAGCCTAGGCCTTAAATACAGTAAGAGTGGGTGGAATTGGTGTGCCAACACCCTCCTCCTATTGGTTCCTTACACTAAGACTGGGAGGAGTTGTGGTCTAATCCTCTCCTGCCATTAGCACCTCCGGTCAAAGGTAAGTGTAGCTGCCTGTAGTTGGGTATGAACGACTCTGATACTGGCTCATCAGCATCTATTGTTCTGGCTCGGCCCTGGCTCCACCTCATTTGCATGACTAAGAGCTGTGGGTTGTGGTCTCAGTAACCTGCTGAACACAGGGTCCAAATTAAACCTCAAACCACCATTCTGATTCAATGATGGGTTCTGTTGTTTGACAAAAATAGCTTCCTTTACTCCTCTTTCAAACCATCTGTTTTCTTTGGCCAAAATCTTTACCTCGCTTTCCTGAAAAGAGTGATTAGTTGCTTTAAGGTGTAGATGTACTGCTGATTGAGGACCACTCAAATTGTCCCTGCGATGTTGATAAAGCCTTTTTTGGAGCATTTGCTTAGTTTCCCCAGTAGTGCTCTTTGCATTCCTCATCTTTACAGTGGATGGAATAGACCACATTGCTCTGTTTTTTGTTTGGAGCCTTGTCTTTAGGATGCACACATTTTTGTCTCAGGGTATTTATTGGTTTAAAATAGGTTGGAATTTTGTGTTGCCATAAGATATAGAGTTTTTCGGAGACTCCAGCTACATAAGGGACTACCACTCCTCTCCTTTTTGCTTCTGTGGGCTTTTGGGTTTCTTTCCCTACTATCTTCTTTTGACATTTGTTAAAAGCCCACCGCGGGTACCCACAGGTTGAGAGCGCTCTCCTTTTTCTTTCCCTCAGCACTAGTTGGTATTTGTTCCGCTCTATGTTGGAGGGTCCTAATAACCCCTAGTTTATGTTGTAGTGGATGGTTTGATTCAAAAAGCAGGTATTGGTCAGTGTGAGTGGCCTTTCTAAAGACCTCTGTAAGTAGCTGTCTGTCCTTTCCTATAATTACCTTGCAGTCTAAGAAGGCTAGTTGGTTTTCTTTAGTGTCCTCGCGAGTAAATTTGATATTGGTGTCCACCGCATTGATGTGATCTGTGAAAGACTGAATTTCTTGTTTTTTGATTATGACAAAGGTGTCATCCACGTATCTAAACCAGTGCCTTGGTTTTGTCCCTGAGAAGGATGTGAGAGCCTGTTTCTCCATCTCTTCCATGTACAGATCCGCCACTATGGGTGAGACTGGTGAACCCATAGCACAACCATGAATTTGTCTGTAAATCATTGAATCAGAATGGTGGCTTGAGGTTTAATTTGGACCCTGTGTTCAGCAGGTTACTAAGACCAAAACCCACAGCTCTTAGTCATGCAAATGAGGTGGAGCCAGGGCCGAGCCAGAACAATAGATGCTAACGAGCCAGTATCAGAGTTGTTCATACCCAACTACAGGGAGCTATACTTCCCTTTGATCGGAGATGCTAATGGAAGGAGAGGATTAGACCACAACTCCTCCCAGTCTTAGTGTAACAAACCAATAGAAGGAGGGTGCTGGCACACCAATTCCACCCACTCTTACTGTAGTTAAGGCCTAGGCTACCAGTACTTGTTAGTACGCTGACAAAGCTCTTCGGATGAAGAGCGAAACATCCGACACCTTCTTCACAGAAGTACAGATGACGTCTCAAGAAGCCTTTCCCTCGATAATGAATGTGATCCTTCACTCTGCATCATTCTAGTTTTTGAGTTGTTTTCCTTTTCCATGTTGTCGTGTTGATATGATCTTTAGTATTTTTCCAGGTCCTTGATGTCCTTGACAACAAGCGCTCTGGCCTCTGGTGCTCCATTTAAGTTGATGAAGATTTTGCGGTTGGCACTCCAAGTACCTTGGCTCTTTCCCTGCTTCTTCATATCACGTGCTTTCTTGGCAATTTCAGCCTTGCGTTATGTGAGATGCTCATTCATATAGACGTTTGTTCCTCTTAGCTTTATAACCTGTTTCAGCAGTGCGGTTTTAAATTTCCTGTTGGTGAACTTGACGATGATGACGGGTGTGGTGTTGTTTCTGCCATACAGTGGGATGCAAGTATGGATGGTTTTGATATCTATGTCCACCTCCTTTGAATGTAGAAAAATAGCAACTTGTAACTCCGTTGAAGCGACATCCATGTCATGTGGTTCTTCCTGATACGTGACTGCCCTGGAATATGACCTGGGTTTAATCCGAAGCCCCGTCATTATCACATTGTTCATTTGTGTTTTCTCGTGCATGTCATCAATAGTGATCTTCAGATGCTCAGTGATTTTCTCTTTTCCTTCACTATCTTGTTTGAGAGTGGCGCTCAAGGCAGCATTGCTATCCTGTAATACCTTGTTCTCCATATTCAGGCTTTTAACTTCATCCCTCAAGTTTTGAACGTCCTGTTTTCTGGATCCGATGTATTGTTCCAGGTTATCCAGCCTTGTTCTGTATTCTTTTCATTGTTTTTTCCAGGATTTTCTGTTGTAGCGATTCCATCATTTTCTCTTGTAGCACTGCCATATACATCAACATTCCCTCACGTAGTGAATCCGCATGCGAGGACAGTTGGTGCTTCAGGTTTGTAAGTGCTCCCCAGCCGACCTCGTCATCAGATACTACTTTTATTTTGGCATTGTTGCTGTTGCTAAGCAACACCGTGTGGCGGTTAGCCTATTAGCTTGCCTTACAACGGCTGTCTGTGTTTAATATTTGTTTATTTCGGCAAGTTCGTACCTCTCACCAGTCCGAGTTGAAGCCAGAGGTATCTCTTCTGTGTTTGTGATCACAAAGTGTGGTCAAGGAGATGCCGAAATATTTTAAACCTCCAGCATTGTTCCTAAGCAGCCGCCGTTCAGCAACTAGCCGGTTAGCTCGCCTTGCAACGGCTGTCGGCACTTATTATTCGTTTATTTCGGTGAGTTGGTTCCTCTCGCCAGTCCAAGTTGAAGGCACAGGTGTCAGCACACTCTTCTGGATTTGTGATCACAAAGTGTGGTCAGGAATATTCCAAAAATGTTAAAACTCCGATAGCAAAAGCGGAGCTCTTGCCAAAAACGTCCTTTCCAATAAACAGGAAGTGATCATATTAGTTATAAATCATGCTGTTTAATGGTTTCATACGACTTACGATTAGTAAAAAAATATCAATGTTTAAGCAAGTTTAAGCATAAAAATGTCTAAACTAACTAAAATACAAATATAATGCATTCAGAAAACTCATTCAAAGACGTTGTGATGATATGTAGTATTCTACACTGGTCACTAGGTGTCAGTAATGTTACTGTAATGTTTGGTGAGACACACAAGCACCAGATTTGATCGCCGGAACAACAGACTTGAATGGAAGGTTTGAATGATCTCACAATAATCTCTACTAAAAACACGGGCTACTACCAAGCAAAAACTCAACTTTTAACCCATGACATCCCTTCCTGACCACCTGCCAGTCAACTCCCCTCACACAGTCTTAAATGACTTATTTTCTGTTTCTGTTCTGTCTACTATATTGGTAATACGAGTGTAAAGGTGGCTATAGGAATGTTACGTTGTTTCTTGTCTAGAGGGCTCTAATAATGTTAAAAAATCGTATTTAGAAGGTCGTAAACAGGTTTTCTATGCTCTACTTACAAAAATATTTAATTTATGAATAAGGCATCCTACTTTTCAAATTCTTCATACCCAGGCCACATTTTTAGTTAAAAGTCAAAGTTTTGAATTTCAATTCTATTTATTATTATAATAAAAAAATATGTTAGGGATATTAATGAAAACTATTAACCATTTTCACATATTATTCTTTTTAAATTATTAATATGCCTGATCTTTTTGGACACTATCTTGTCTCTTTTCCAGCTGAAAGATACCCATTCAATTAATTTTTAAAAAAGTCTTTAGAACTCCAAATCTGACTAGTGTATGAATGATTTTGGTCTTTTGGCATTACTGTCATCCAACTAACATGGTTTTATATACAGTACATGCAGCAACTGTGCATTATGGACTGGTGTTGTAAGAGATTAAATTGTTACTTGATGTTGTTGTGTGTTGTGTAAGGTGCAGCGCCCCCCCCCCCAACCCCATTGTGAACACATGTGGCCAGACTATGGGCGTGTGTGTGTGTTTGTGTGTGTATTCCATAATATAGAGACGCCAACTCCAGATGAGATTCAAGCAGAGCTGGTGTTTGGCCACCATGCAGAGAATCGATGTGGGAGTTGCTGTCATGCTTGGTGAGTGTCAGTCGTTCTTCTTTGCCATTGGAGCAGCTAATGATTTCAGAATGAGTATGTTGAATGATTATCTTTTAGCCGAAAATAACATGTGAAAATGGTAACGTGTTAAACACGCAAAAAATCTACAATTTAAGTAGGGATGTTCGATAATTGGCATCAAAATAAGACATCGGATCATATCAATCGTTTTTTTTGCATGTGATGAGCTCCACACAGCAACAAGCTTGCTTGCTCAGTATGTCCACAGACTGAAATGCCTTCAGATTGTATAGATGCAATTTGCAACGACTGCAAAAGGCTGCGAGTGGGGAATAAGGTGTCTTCCATTAATACTTCTAATCTACTATCACACCTTGGGAAGAATCGCATACATTTGTCATACAAACAGCAAAATAATAAGCGAAGGGAGATTGCCCATTGTATGTACTTTGTTCATGTACTGTTTGTGTCACATCGAAATGTGCAGCTTTCCAAACTCTATCAGTATTGTGTTGTATTGTTGACAGCATTATTAAATTGGATTCTTATTGGTGAATGTATTCAAAAGTCTAACCTATCTTACTTGTTGATAGTAGCAGAACATGTTATTTTAATTAACTGTTGGTCATGATTTCTTAAATGACTATTTTGTTGAGGCAAAATGTTTCAAATAAATATGACACTTTTTCTATAACTTGTATTGCATATTCCAGTATTTGTATTATTTTGCACTGCGACCAGTCCAGGCTGTAGCCCGCCTGTCGCCCGAAGTCAGCTGGGATAGGCTCCAGCATACCCCCGTGACCCTAATGAGGAGAAGCGGCATAGAAAATGGATGGACGGATGGTATTATTTTGCATATACAGTGTTTATTTGTGACATGCATCCAGTGGCATCACAGTAAAAGAAGCGTAATGTGTTGTTGCTGCCAATATCGGTATCTGCTGATATCAGTATTGGTAATGAAGTGCTGGACAATATTGGTACATCGGCTATCACTAAGAAAGACAATATCGAGCATCCTCAAATTTAAGTCAAGTTAAAAAAAATCTGTTTTGTATTAGAAGTGACAACGCAAGCTTCATATTTAAGTCATTTATTTATTTATTTTTTACCCAATAATGGCTTCCTTTTCATAATGAATGAATTGTATTTTTAGAACAATAAAAAAATAAGGTATGGGTCAGCAATAGTTCCTACGTTGGGCTTTGGGCATAAAATTTTAGAGGAAAAAAACAAAGATGAAAAAAACAGGCCTCAATTGACACCTGAGCTGGACATTGGACACCCCTACCCTAGATCAGTGATTCTCAGCTGGTGGGTCGGGAACCAAAAGTGGGTCCCGACCCACTTTTAAATCCTATTTACTGCAGTTTTGATATTTAATTTCA